>NW_020837948.1:31218323-31738264 GCF_003676395.1 Aethalodelphis obliquidens
GCTCCACAACAAGAGAGGCCGCAATAGTGAGAGGCCCACGCACCGCGATGAAAAGTGGCCCCCGCTTGCCTCAACTAGAGAAAGCCCTGGCACAGAAACAAAGACCCAACACAGCCAAAAATAAATAAATAACTTGAAAAAAGGCCACAAGCAAAATTAAAAAAAAAAAAATTACAATGTTACACACCTGAAACTAATATATTATAAGTCAACTATACTTCAATAAAAAATAAAATAAATCATTAAAAAATAAAAGGGAAGATTTAGGTGAAATGGGCTAGTTATTTTATCCCTGTATTTGTAATAAGAAAAGTATATATTCTTCATGATGAAAATAACTTCGAAAAGTCTGTATCAAAATGCATAAGAAGATATTTTCACTAATATTTAGATATATTTAGTACTGGCTCCCTGAAAGTGTGTTCTCTACTCTTCCTAATTTCTGAATAGAAAACTCCCACAATATCTAGGGCCAAAGGGAAGAGAAAATAAGTCTGTTCCCGTCTAATCCTGCTAACTTATTGCTATTTTATTATTTCAAATTTAATTTATTTTTATTTGATTGGTTATAAACATTCTATATGGTATCAACTTAAATAATGCATATCAACAATTGGGATGTATTTTCTTGTAATACACACACACACAATTCTGAAATTAGCAAAGCAAGATGACCATAGCATTTTTGGTCAATTTAGAAAATTTATTTTATAGTAATGTCTACCATTTGCCTACATATGGCTTTTCAAATGCCTTTTGCATATATTATCACATTTTACCTACAAAATAGTTTTATGAAGACAAATAATATGTTGATCATCTGCATATATATGTGTGTATATACATATATACGTTCTCTTTATGTTTCAGTTCATATATAAAATCAAAATGTACATTATATTTTGTGCAAAATTAGGCAACCACAAATAAAATCTGTCTTCTAACTTGCAATCTAAATTCTTCTTAACTATGAAATATTTAAATTTAAGAATTAGAAATGTTTATTAGTTTAAATTTACATTATATGAGTCCAGTCAAAAAAATGGGAACCTCATTAATTATTTTAGCAGAAATAATTTAGAGCAGGAATTTGGTTACAAAGGTGAGAACACAGAGATAACACACAACAAATAGCAGGGAGCAGCTACGCATCCCAATGAGGAAATGAAAGGAAAATGAGCACTTGAAGGAAGGTCTTTAGCAGACCACCAAGGAGAGGGTACTGCCCAACTGCTACTGATTCCTTTGAGGGGTTGTGGAAAGATTGGTTCTGGAGTGAAGAAAATAATAGAATTGACAGCTGGAAGCAACTGCTTCTGCAGGAATTAAGAACTGTTGGCTAAGTGACTCTACAGGCACCATAGTCAAAGAGGACCAGAAGAGCCCTTCCAGTCTCCTCAAAGGTCTCCTTTGGGCAGAACCTAACAGGGAGTCAGCCTGAAGAAGGGGAAATGTAATATGCACAGTCAGTTCTCAACCCAGGCATTACACTACTATAGATGGGTGAGTTTGGAGCTGAAAGATTGTAGTCTAGTAATTACCTGCACAACGTGGAAAATGAAAATCCATTCAGTGTATATATATTGTGATGACCTTAAATGATAACTAATATGTTTAGGGAACAGTAAGCTATTTTACACTCATGAAGAGAAAACATATATTAGATATATGTAGAATGAGCTCTTCCCCCCCTGCCCCTTCTCTCTTTTCTTTTTGGGGCTAGAGTAATTATTGATAAACTGTGCCACTGGCACATAATTCAAGAGTGCTCTTTACTGAGTGCTAGACTCTCAGTACTCTATATGCCATTTGTGAAGCCTCCCTTCAGATACTTGTAAATTGGGAATTGTGCAATATTTATTAATTCAACAAGTATATGTGGAACATCTACAATTTTATGTGTTATAGATGGGTAAAATAAAGGATTTAGAGATCCTAAGAATAGGATAGGTTTTCAAAAGACCCTTTCTCCTGATATATATAAAAATATGAAATCATAATATCTAAAGTTTATAGGTATGCTAAAGTCAAAGTGGATTTTATTATCATATTATGGACAAGCCTAAAATCTGAACTAACCATCTTTCTTTCTCTCTTTTTGTGCTTGCCTCTACTGGCCCCGCTTCATCAGGGATATAATTGGTCGTATCATTACATGGATTATACAGGCTTGGTGCTAGTGGTCCAGAGGTCAGCAAGACTTAGGGTCTTTGTACTTGTGGAGCTTATACAGGTTGCCAGCTTCCAGAGGGCAATTCGCTGTTCCTGCTAGGTCTAAACAAGCAAAGAAATCTTGCTTTCATTTTATGACCTTGAGAATGTAATGGGGATATATGCAGACTATACAGAAACGAGCTCTGACTATAAATTAAAGCATAACCCATCAATTTTAGAGACGGTATATTTCAATGTCCTCCTTACTATTTTAAAATATATAGTTTCAGGTAACAGATGTGAAATATTAATTTATAAAATCCAGCTCTATATAGTAGTATGAATTTTGTCTAGAAAAACTGTCTGTGTTAACAGTTCAATCTTTTATGAAGTCTTTAAACGATTGTCTACCAGTAGAAACAGGAAGTTCTAGTACTGCCCTTCCATGTAATGGAATCAATGCCTCCCTATTTCTACCACCTATTCTATGGTAGATATTAATCCATGGTAAATTTGTCCTAATAGAGGTGGTTCTGTCCCTTTCCAACTAAAAAGATGTAACAGGCTGTGAGGATAAAATCAATGTTAATTTTCAGTGAATTGTGTTCATATGAAAATAACCAAGTTTTCCACATATAAGGAGACAGGAAACCAGAAAACAAAGGAAAAGGTAAGGCCTCTGCTCAGCTTTTGTATTTGTGTATTTTGTTTCTATTACAAATAACTCCATCTTAATGATCTGTTCTTTAATCTTTCTTTGACTTGCCTCATTATGTATCAGTCAATGAATTGAGTAGTGAAAAATTACATCCAATTGACATTTAGAGGATTTGTTTTTACCTATGAAATATACTATATATATATATAAATATATATATATATATATTTAAAATTTCCTCCTGACCTTCTACCTACTCCTGCTCTTACCCTTTTACTTATCTCTTCTTTATCCTAATATTTGCAAATGCAGTGAAACTTTTGTAGGGATAGTACCCAGGTATCAAAGACTAGTTATGTCTGTAGTCCTTTCTGAATCAGTGTTTTTTTATAGGGATATGTAATAAGCACAGCACTCAGGGTTAATTGTACACAGTCCTCACTTCAGTTAGGAACTCAGAAAACTTTTCCTTCCACAGAAACTATTTTAGGAAGGATCAACAGGTTCCTAAAACCTCTAAGAATACCTTTTTAAACTGATAACATATATAAGTAATTAAGGAAATAATAGTAGAAACATATATAGAAGCAATGGATAAAGTCATTTGGAGTTTAACTTGTGGGCAAAATAATACGCCATCCATAAAAGGAGAGGCACTAGGTGAAGTCACTCTTTGACCTTAGACAACCTACTTGAGACAATTTACTCATCTATAAAATATGGGCAGTATCATCCATTTTATATTATAAGTGAGAACTAAGTGGGACAATATGTAGATGAATAAAGTGCTTAGCACCAGATTTGGCATTAAGTGACCATGAGTTGTTACCATGATGGTGAGGTCAGCAGTTTGCCCTTTCCTCATGTCTTAGGAAATTGGAGAGCAAACTCAGTGAAGAAGCTTCCTTTAGATTCAGGCCTACAGAGATATGGGTGCTGGTGTGGTAATAAAATTTGGCTGAAGACATGGGATTTGGGAATTTATGGTAAAAAAGAAAGAGCATTGAACTTGGAGCCAGGAAAATTAGACCTAAGTCCTGATGTATGAATTATGCTCTATAAGATTTAGTTCAGTTATTTAATTTGAAAATAAGTGTGATGTTACCCAGAGAAATAGCCTGGTAGAGGGACATCCCTGGAAGTCCAGTGTTTAAGACTCTGTGCTTCCACTGCAGGGGGCATGGGTTTGATCCCTGGTCAGGGAACTAAGGTCCCGCATGCCACGCGGCCAAAAAAAAAGAAGAAAAAAAAAAAGGCTGGTAGATGTGATGTTCAAATTATGCTTGTTAAAATTATGTAAGCTATAAAGCATTGTAGAGTTGCCATACTCTATTCTTATTATTATTACTACAAGTAATAATCGGAACTTGTTTGTTTTCCCTAGAACTGTCATGACCCAGATGATCAAATAATGATCTCTTTTAAATGATAACATCAAAGTCTTATGATATTTACCCAAATTTTTAGTTTCTAAAACAAGCACAGACTATTCCTCAACTTCTTTGCTCAATCTTATTTTCTTTCTTTTCCTTCCTTCCTTCCTTCTTCCTTTCTTTATTTCATTTAGGTTTTATAGGTTATTTTCTACTGTAAATAATAAGGTAATAACTGAAATGTGGATTAAAGTAGTAGATATAAATAAGTAAATTTACAGGAAAGCACACATAATGTTTTACTCAGATCATGTAGGGAAAGGCTATAGATAATAACTTGTTTTCAGAGAAGAAAGGACATAAGAAAGATTCATCCACATTCATAAAAGGACTGAGGCTTTTTAAAACAAGACATATCATAGCAGTCATAGTTTGTAAACAGAAGCCACTTTGGAAGGAAAGTTTAAGGCCACTAGGCTGGAGCTAGGATGCTGCCTTTGAAAGTGGGCTTCTGGGACTGACAATGAGAGATCAGGATGTGGGAAAGGGTGTAGGACTTCCCTAGATAATCCTTTTCTTTTCCTCATCTACCCTGATATTCTAGCAATTTAGAAATTTCCAAAGTAAATGCCCTCTTACTAATTCAGGGGATCTTTCCTATTAACCAATACTTAGAATTTTATTTTATTTATTTATTTATTTATTTATTTATTTATTTATTTATTTATTTATTTATTTATTTTTAATAGGTCTTTATTGGAGTATAATTGCTTCACAATACTGTGTTAGTTTCTGTTGTACACCAAAGTGAATCAGCCATATGCATACATATGTCCCCATGTCCACTCCCTCTTGAGCCTCCCTCCCACCCTCCTTATCCCACCCCTCTAGGTCATCACAAAGCACTGAGCTGATCTCCCTGTGCTATGCTGCTGCCTTCCACTAGCTAACTATTTTACATTCGGTAGTGTATTAGATTCAAGTTAGGAAAAGCCATAGGGCTCAACAAATGCCGTTTTTCCAAATTTGTCTGAGCATAAGAGATACTTGGGCACCTCTTCCATGGAGATTCTAATTCAAGATGTCTGTGGTATGCCCTAGGAATTTATATTTTCAACAAATGTCTAGGTGATTCTGTTGATCACGCAGTTGTAAAAATACTCCCGTGTTACTGCCTTGGAGCTAAAATCTTTGAGACTCAGTGTGGCAAACAAATGAATTGTAAGATCCCATAAAATGGAAGGAAACTGAAACCAGTTAAGAATCCAGATCTCCTAATGTTTAAACCAGAGATCTTTTCTCTTTTAATTTAGGGTCTGACCCATGTGAAACAACATCACGTGTACTTGTATTATTTGATATTCACCAGTCTACAACTCAAAAGAACGATGCATGTCAAAATAGGAATTGTTTTTGTTTCATGTACTCATGAAAAGTAGAACAAGCTACCCAAAATCTTTTCAACAAATTTTTATTTGTGAGGTAAGCTGTAATTTGAAACCAGAACTTGACAAGTATATAAGAATGGTTATAAACTAAAATAAGCTATTAACTGGAGTTTTAGAATCCTTTTCCAAAGGGATAGGTTTTTTTGGGTTTTGATATTTTGGGGTTTTGTTTTGTTTTGTTTTTTCCGTGTAGTGGAACCAATAGGCAGTGGAAAAAATGGAAAAGTGGGAATGTACTTTAGCACTGTAATTTTATAATTTACCAACTCTTCCCCGTTTGATTCCAACTTTCCTTCATTCACAAGAAATTATTAATAAATACCTGCATTTGTGTGGGACCTATTGATGAATACAAGGAAATAACATAGATGAAATATCTTAGAAGATTTTAGAATAGACATGTTAGTTACAACCAAAAATTGTTAAGAAAATGAATGGGAACCTCTTTAAATTTACCCATATTATATCTCATGCTTCTCTCCTTCCCATCAGTAAGCACAATTCAACTAAAAAAAGACAAGGACACTAATAGTACAATGAGAAACAGATATAAACAGATAATAAGAGAAAACCATGGTTATAGAAGGAAAAATCCTATTCAAGATTATGAGTAGTCAGAGATAAAAATAAATCTTTTCATGTAACAGATTTTTTTTCAGTTTTTTTTTAAATTAATGATAATTTCAGAATAGTCATTGGGATATACAAAAGGAACTCTCAAACTTTGCTAGGTGGACAGTAAATATTTACAGGAAGGCAATTTGGCAATTTGTAAAAAACCTTAAAAAAGTTAATAGTCTATAACATAGAATTCTACTTTTAGAATATTTTTCTAAGGAAATAATTGGACAAGTTTTCAAGGATATAGTCATTTACTAATTTATTCATTCAACAGATATTGAGTATCTGCTATGTATCAGGCAATGGTCTGGTCACTTGACATATATCTTAAAGAAAAATCAAGTGTAGCTCATGTTTTCAGGATACTTACAGTCTAATAAGGGAGTTAACAGTCACAGATAGGTACATGATTACAAATAGAGGAAAGTTCTGTGAAGTTAAAGAACATGGTGTTATCAGACACTTCTCTACTTCCCTTCAGGATTATTTCTCTAAAGAAAGAAATATTTAAGCTAGGATTTAAAGAACAAAATGTGAGTGAACTAAGCAAAGAGAGTTTGGGAGAAGGAGCAGCACATGCAAGGCCCAGGACTGAGGAAAACATGTTTTGTTCGAGAAACCAAAATGTGGTCTGTCTGGAGAAATAGACGGTGATGACAAAAGATGCAGCTGGATGGTAAGCAGAGTAAAATGTTGGCAAGCTGTCTTAGATATTGTTTTCTTATCCAAAAACAATAATAATCCATTGAGCAGACTTGATAGCAAGTAATAGAAACCAATTTTTCTCTTGAAAGTATCACTCTAGCTACAGTGTAAAGAACAGATTAGAGAGAGTCAAGGAGAGATTGTAAAAAAACAGTTATTGGGCGAATGCTGTGCTGTGAATTAGAGGTGACTGGCTTATATCAAGGTAGTGCAGATCAGATGGAGAGAAATAGATGAACTCAACCTCTATATAAGATGTAGGATCTTAAGGATATATTGTGGGTTGGATTTGGGGAGAAAGGAGAGGGATTCTTTAAAAGTGACTCCAAGACTTGCTGAATTAACTGTTAAGACAAAGGACCCAATCAGAAAAATTAGAGAATCATGGCCGAAGACAGAGTTTTGGTAGATTGCTGGGAAGGGAATGTCAAGAGTTCAGTTCTGTAGCTGTTTTGAAGGAGTTGGCTCTGAGAATTCTAAGTGGCCATGTCAGTAATTGACTTGAGTATTCAGGGCTAGAGTTCTAAGGAGAGGTCTTCAATGGAGATATAAATATACATATATTTCCTGAGTATTTGATAATCATTGAAGTTATAAACACGAATGAGGTTTTCCTGAAAAAAATGTAGAATGATGAAAAATAAGAAGAAATGGAGACTTTGGACTGGAGTTTTTTTGCAGACTCTGACGTAAATAGTAGTGCATGGTTCTGCAGCAGAAACTGAGAATGGCAGTCACACTCTAGAAAGAAAACCAGAAAACACTGGAGATAGAAAAGCTAATGGCCAATGGAGGGAGTCTCACTGAGCAAAAAGTAACCAATACTTATAACTAAGTACACAAAAGATGAAGGCAAGGACTGACTGGATTTAGTGAGCTAGAGCAATGACACTAGTTTTCATAGTGTAAAGGAGAGGAGAGCCATGCGGGAATGAATTGAGGAATGAGTAGATGTGTGAAAATGGTGATTGAAACACTACTAAAATAGAAAAGAGCTTAGTTTACAGTTGAAACTTGCAGTTAAGGAAGGAGTTTTGGGTTATTGTGGCTGTTTTTTTTTTCATTCTTTTTCTTTTAAGATGAGAAAGATATGAGATAATTAAACGGAAATAGAGGGAGAAGGAAGCAATGATAATGAGACTTTCTAGGAAAATAAGAGGTATAGGCTATGCCATGTCAAATAAATGAGCATCCTTTATGCTAACAGGATACTTCTAGCATAATGTTTATTAAATTTAGGAGATTTTTGGTTTTTTAATTCTAGAGGGAAGTTAGAAGTTGCCTAAATGTTAAACCAATATGTAGTTCATTAAATAGAATATTGTATAAACATGAAATAAATTATAATTTGGACTTTAAAATTATCTAAATTTTAATTTATTAAACTGAAAATATTTTACCAGTAGTAGAATTGTCCACGAATTTATCTTTTTGCCTTATGTTTAGCAAAGTGTCTTATACATAATGAATTTTTAATAAACATTTACTAAGTAATTAAGTAGAGAGATACACTATTTTGAGTAAAAATCCTACTACATAACAGATATACAAAGAATATTGGCATACTGAGAGCATTTCTTCATCTTCTATAAATCAGCTTAATTTTTATTCCAAATTCTCATTTCATAGGGACTTGTGAAAAAACCCCTCTCAGTGTCTGGACAAGAATATCAGGGGGGTAACTCTCATCATGGGCAATGTTTATCAATGGGCAACTATGTTCTGACTTCCATGGTCCTTTCCAGTCTGTTATTTTGTATCATTTGCGCAATGAGAATATTAGACTGTGGTGTATAGTGTAGGATCTGACCTTCTAGTGCATCAAGCAGCCTTGCCCACAGAGAATATCTTGACTTCATGCCAGTGTACTGACAGAGAGCTAACCCAGGCACCATTGGCTTACATCACTCATACCTATTTCTCCCATCTCCAGAAATGCTGAGTAAGTAAAGCAAGTTCTCTTCTTCATCGTCATTCTCCCCCATGAGCTTGGACTTTTGATAATAAAAGACAGCTCTACAGCAAAACTGCCCTGAATCATAAAGCACAGAAAATGCTTTATGGAAATAGGAAAATGTTAGGACCAAAAAAAGAAATATCTCAAAAATTATCTGGTCATATATATCAATTCTATGAAAAAGCCATTAGAATGTGAGATAGATAGATAGAGAATAGATAGATAGATAGAAAGATAGATAGATAGATAGATGGAAGGATTGACAGAGTCTTTGTGTAGGGAGGTAGTGTGGGTTTATTTTTTTTGATTTGTTTTTCTTGACTCATTTTATTTTTTAAAATTATTTTAATAATTTATTTTATACTATATTATTTAATAAATGCAATAGAGAAATACTGGAAAAAGAAAAAAACCCCTTAATATTGAGGAAACATAAATGATTTTCCTTTGAAAATAGAACAAAGCCTAGAGCTGATACATGGCAGAGTCCGCTAACAATGCCAGCTTCTAAATGGCCAGAAATATAGGTGTAAAAAATCCCCGTTCCATGTTGGCTCTTACAAGCTTTATGCAACTCTTGCCTTGGGGATACACTATATTAATTATGTGCTCCATTTTTGAGTATTTTTCTTTCTTATATAGTCATATTGTATGCATTACATACAGAATAATATCATATATTTTCTTCAGTGGACTCCATCCTGCTTTGCATTTATGTAGTTTTTGGATGTATTATGAAAAGGTCTCCAATTACAGCTGGAGGACAGGGTCTAATAAATCAAAGAGGAGGGAAATTTTATATGGGAAAAGGCATTTTCCATACCTTTGCCATTTCTAAAATATATCATCCATCCATATAAGCATTTGGTTACAGAAAGGACTTGTACGTATTGATATCCCTTTTGAGCATATTCTTTAATTGACTTAGCTTTAGAACATTTGGGCTCTATTCAGACTGCAATACTGTCTATGTTACTTGGTCTTCTAACATTTTCTTTCTTTCACTTCAATTCTCTTAGCACTTTGAGATTAGGAATGAGAATTCTGCTTTCTTCTTTTCCCCTCAAGTAATCATTTGCTATGACTAAATTCCTCTTGGTAATGCTGACAGGCATGTTTCCAATAACAGAGTGTACATTGCTTATTGCTCTTGACCCTGCTCTGCTGGACTCGGGGCTACACACCAAAAGAGCATATTCTGATCTTCTCCATAGAGAAGGTAAAAGTGAAGCATGAACTGATAGCTACCTACTGTTTTTCTGGTTTGATTCTAAGAATTATACATGACCCTTCTTTCATCTTCACTTTGTATAAATTCCCTCTGCTCCTGAGGCCGATGGACTAGGAAGATAGAAGCAAAAAGTAAAGCTGCAAGTATTCAAGGCTAAGGACTCTCTCAAAACAAAATCTCACCTTAATGAGAACTGTGCATGCATTTGAGAAACCTATCTTTTGCTACCTTGTGCCTTTTGGGAATTCAGTTCCAGAAAATATTTTACTTGTCAGATATCTGTCCAAACCTTCAGATTAAGGACTTTGGGCAGCAGCTACTGGGCACAGAAGCAGAAAAGAGAAGCTAGGACCAGAAGAGATAGGGATTCAATGAAGCTGAGCAAAAAAAGGCTCAGCAGTGGATCCACAATAGACAAAACCAGGTATCCAGAGGCAAATAAAAACGGAAGATCACCATGAAATAGTAGCTTGGAAGTCATACTGGTAAGCAAAAGTTCCAGGCACCTGGATCCTGGGAGTTATTTTAGAGAATATCTCCTACAAAATGTGGAACCCACAACAGTGAAGGGGCAAGAGAGGATTTTAGGCTTTGCTCAGAGCCACTATTCAATAAAAGTGAATCAAAATGTGATCACTTTATTTCATATTTAACTACCTTTCAAGCCTTTTCAAGGAAAAAGTCTCAGTTTAAAGCTTTATTTTTCATAACTCTCCACTAATTTCTTTTTTATAAAAAGGAAACCTAGTCTCTGATTCAAAGACTTTAAATAATGTTGTGCTTTTCATCACATTTATTTTGTTTCACTTCCTATTTATGACAAGTTATATTTTCATTTTTTAATATAAATTTTCCTTTTAAACATATTTAAAGTTAATTTACTTAAATATAAATGTTAGGTAAATAATAATTTTAATGTAGTAGAGCTAGTACTTAGATATGGCAAAATCCTGAAGATGGCACTCAGAGGACAGACATTTGGGAAATACTGTTTGGAGCAGTATGTTGATACACATACTCTTGAATATACACCAGTTTCCTCCATCAGTTAGAAGCTATGTCTATTTTCATGCAAGACTGAGGATACTGAACACACACTCATACACATACAAATAGATGTTACTGTGAAGGGCATGGGGAAGGGAATCTGCTTCCAACTTTTATTATCCTCTTATCCAAAAAAAGAATTTGAAATGAAAGAATAGCTTAGATTTTGGATTTATGACCCAGGAAGAACAACAAAAAAATGTGTATCTACCTTATGTTTGTAACTTCTCTGAATTAACTTTCACACATAAGTGATCCAGTTCCAAATTGTCAGTGGCATTCCCCATGGTTGATGACAATAGCACTGGGTAATCCCAATATTCTGGTATCAGTAAGGAATATAAGACTTAAATGCTTCAATTTCATACACTCACACAAAAAGCTTTCTAGTCTGAAAACTCCATGAATATAGCCCATAAGGCAATACTCTTCTATGATAATTGTGAAGCAGAAACAAGTTAGGATACTAGTCAACTGTCACAAATCAGCCTATATTTGAATAATAAGAAAAGACTTGTCTTTTCTTTTCTTTCATATTTGATAACATATTAAACTCTGTATCTAGTAGCCTTGTCAATCTAAGCCCACTGTGTTTTTAACAATATAAATATGCATACAGAAAAGTGCACATATCATAATTCCACAGCTCAAGAAACTTTCACAATCCAAACATGCTCATGAAACAAGCACCTAGATTAAGAAACATGAGGTTACCAAGTATCTCAGGGACTGTCAGCATTATCCTTTGTGGTCACTAGAAGTCTGACAAGGATAACTGCTATCCTGATTTATAATAGTGTAGATTAGTTTTGACACATTTTGTTATTTATATGAATGAGATAATGCAGAATATTATTTTATGCCTAGTTTCTTACATTCAAAAGTATATTTTTGAGATTCAACATTATGTTTATGAGTGCAATTGTAGATCGCTCATTTTTATGCTGTACATTATTTATGAAAAGATGTTCAACCTCACTCAGAACAGAGAATTACAAATTAAAAATGCACTGAGATACAGTTTTTATCTATCAGATTTACAGAATTAAAAAAGTTAAACAACATGGTCTATTGCTGAGGCTGTGCAATAGGACAATCTCACACTTTCTGGGTTAGAATTCAAATCGATATACTGCTTATGAAAAACACACTCATTTACCTTTTGATCCAGCCATCTGACTTCTAGGAATTTACTCTACAGATACACCAATCACAGTTTTTAAAAAATAAAAATATCATGTGATTTAATGTAGCATTATTTGTAACTATGAAATATTGAAAATAATGTTCATACATAAGAGAGTGCTTGAATAAATTATAGCACATTCTCACAAAGGAGAGCTTAATAACTCAAAGAATGAGCATATCTCCCTTCTTCTAGGAGTTTTACAATTTCAGATCTTAACACACACACACAAAGAGAGAGGAACAGGGAAACTTTTGGAGGTGATGATTATATTTGTTACAGTAATGGCAAAAGTGTATATATATGTCCAAATTCAACAAATTCTGTACATTAAGTATATGCAATTTTTTGTATAACAATTATGTACCTTCATAAAGCTGAGAAAAAAAAAAGAAATGAGACGAAGTGACTCTTCTCTGAGTATATCGATTAATGATATTTCATATATTTTAAAAAAAGGTATGAGGAGAGTGAAGTAAGTCAGAAAGAGAAAGACAAATACTGTATGCTAACACATATATATGGAATTTAATTTTAAAAAAATGTCATGAAGAACCTAGGGGTAAGACAGGAATAAAGACACAGACCTACTAGAGAATGGACTTGAGGATATGGGGAGGGGGAAGGGTAAGCTGTGACAAAGCGAGAGAGAGGCATGGACATATACACACTACCAAACGTAAGGTAGATAGCTAGTGGGAAGCAGCTGCATAGCACAGGGAGATCAGCTCCGTGCTTTGTGACCACCTAGAGGGGTGGGATAGGGAGGGTGGGAGGGAGGGAGACGCAAGAGGGAAGAGATATGGAAACATATGTTTATGTATAACTGATTCATTTTGTTATAAAGCAGAAACTAACACACCATTGTGAAGCAATTATACCCCAATGAAGATGTTAAAAAAAAAAAAAAGATGTTAAAAAAAAAAGGTATGAGGGAAAATTGAAATGGAATTTCAACAAAAACAAATTAATCAAATCAATTTCAAATAAATATTATAACCCACTCTAAAGGTTGAAGAAAAAACCCAAACAAAATATAAATCAATATATCAAAAATAGTAAATGATTAATAAATAAACCAACAAGCAAATGAATGAACAAACAAATAGGAAAAATAGGGAAGTTCTTCCTTGTAGTATACGGCTGTAGTAAATGTGGAGATAATGATTAGTTATGATGGCAACAATCATCATACCTGATTCAAGCAGGAATTATAAATAGATGATAAAATAAATAAATGAAAGTTTGAGAGTTGGGAGTTACTTATATAGTCTAAAAGTATTTCCATACATGATATTTATTAATTATAAAGGAAAAAATAAGAAGTGTATAGTGAAGAAACTGCAGAAAATGACCCTAACCAGAGGATCCAAATTAATATTACAATAATGGGAAAAACAAGCCTCACACTCTACCTGATGCTATGCGCTGGGAAGACCGCAATACCATTCCTGTGATATCCAAAACAACAGTGAAGCTGAAAGTGAGGAACATTTTACAAAATAATTGTCCTGTACTTTTAAAAAATATCAATATGCTAAAACCCAAGGACTACAAATCTATTTCAGAATCAAGGAGTCTAAAAACATGTGACAACTGGATGCAGTACACAACCTGGGATTTTATTTTTTATAAAGGACATCATTGGGAAATGAATGAAATCTGAATTTTGGCTACCAATTAGAGAATTATATCAAATTAATTACCTAAACTTTTATAATTTTACTGTAGTTGTGTAAGAGAATGTCCCTTACCCTTAGAGATGCAAATTGAAGTATTTAGGATAAATGAATATCATGTTTGGAAAATTATTGTCCAAAGATTGTGGGGAAGATATACATATATATTAATATAGAGAGAATATAAATTATAAAATATCAACTACCAATATACATATATATATGTTTATGTATACATATAGGCATGTGTGTATATATACATGCATACATATATTACATATGGGTACATATAATACATATATTACATATAATACATTATATTAAAATTTGGGGTATCTGGGTAGTGAAGGGTATACAGGAATTTTTATAAAGATTATTTGTATTTTTCTTGCAACTTTTTTGTTGGGCTGAAATTATGTCAAAACAAAAAGATAAAAATGAAATTTAAAAAGTACAGGGCCAGCACACTAATTTTAAAAAGTGTCATAGGATCAGGTGCCACACTTTAGTGAAAAAATGAAATTATAGAACCTAAGGCTAGGGATGTAGTAAAGGTAGAGAAAGACAAGTTCTCAGGGATCAGTTGCTACATCAATCAGGCTAATTTTGCCAGGTGACATCTCTTTCACCCAGACCTTTTAAAATCAATCACGTGGATCCTTGCCAAAATGTGGACTCCTGTGCTTTAAAATTGTGGCCTGGAACTGAAGAACAACAAAAACCCCACACTTCTTTGGAAATGCTAGTGAATTTGACAGTTTCTCTCTCTCCCTCAGCTTTATCAATGAAAGTGAACATTAGTTAACTAAGGAAGGTGTGTACATTTCTATTTTCAAATATAAATTTCCCTTCAGTAAAATAATCATGGTGCCTTTTATAAAGTTTTTAGTGGCTCTTATATAGTAATGAGGTGTTTAAACTTGCAGGGTGTGCCTGACTTTCACAAATGTTTTAAAATAGGCATAGAAATGTTTTCAGTGTGTTTATTTATTTAGTATTTATTCAAGGCTGATATAACCTACAAGCTTAATTATTTAAAATACAATTTTAGAAATTTAGAAATTTAGAAATTTCTAAATTTAGAAATTAAGCTCAATTCAGTTCTTTAGAAAACTTTGAGAAAGAGTGGATTGTAGTCAAATATAAAAGATGTAAATGCACTGGAGTTTCTTTGAAATACTTTTCTTGATTCCAGTATTTCATTGTTAGCATTTGGAATTTGTGTATTTTTTGTAAAATATCAGTGTATTTTGCAAGGTTTAAAAATGTCATTTGATATTATCTTCAGCTTATTTTTTTCAGTGGGGAATATGTGGTAAGATATGGCTTAAATAGCCAAGCTGACCTTTAAATTAAAAAAAAAAATTAAGAAAAGCAAATAGTGTTAGTGTTTTTGTTGATAGACCTCAAAGACAAGTTAAACTTCCTGCTAGCAGCTAGAGGGAAAAACCAAGAAAGGTATTGGCTTATAATTATAACCTTTTCTCAAGAAAGTGTTGACTCTGAAAGCCAGCACCACAAAGCTTCCACTTATTCATAGCTATTATTTCTTATATCAGTAAATTAATGGTGACAACAAATGATAAACATTACAAACAAAAAATCAAAATTCCTTATTTGGGGGCTACAAATAACCTAGAAAAAAGACTTCATTGACAGGAAATTTCTGATATCTAATCTAATTGGCCATGGCTTAATATAAGACTTCTGGTGAATGTAATCTGAGTGGAGACAATTATATTCAAAAGATTCTTATTAAGTACCTAGTACATGCCAGGCTAATCTGAAAATATTTTACCTAAGACAAATTTTTGAATATTATGTCAGTATCTGAGTGATCTGCTGTACTGGTATTTATAGAGGAGAAGAGTATGTACAGAACACAAACAAATGATAAAGTTAAAAAAATGACAGGAAGAGGGTATCAGTTGTCAGAAAATACAGATTATTGCACCTTATTCTCTTACTTCTCCTGAATTCTCATAGAAGCTAAAATAATCTTAAATAATTTATTGATTTAAATAAAAATTTGGTAGTCAACAGTGGGTCAATTTCTGAAAGCCTCTTTCTTTACTTTATAAAAATAGGTTTCTCACAGTTTATATGACTCATAAACAGGTGGCCTTTCTTATCCAATTGAGAATATAAGTTTTTTGTCATATTTAAGAGTCTAATGTCATAATTTTAATGTTCTGAGGATTAACCTCGTATTATGTTATTTCTACAATATATATGCATCTATGCATATTTTCAACCATTTTTTCCCTCTTAATTTTAATTAAAATAAAGTTCATTAAGACTACACAGAAACTGAAGACAAAGGAGTCCAGGACAGTGTCTTCCACAAAAGGAACACCTGAAATTTACATGCCAAAACTTCATAAATTTGGTTTGGCTCTTATTTTCATTAAATAAATATTACATTGAAATTTCATTTTATAATGCTTTCCTACTCTGTTTTAAAATGATATTTTAATTGTTCAGAAAACTAATAGATAAGATTTCGTAAAATTATTTGTTATTTAAGAATTTTAAACATAAAGGGAGGAGAGAGAGAAAACAGAAGAGAGAAAAAAAACAGGATTTTTAGTATAGAAAACTAATAATGTTTAAAATTTTTTGATGAGTAAATATGAGAGTAAACTAAAAGCTAAGTCTTAAGGTGGCTAAATGAAGCATCATTTCTGTTGATTCTTGTGAAGAGCAGATAAAGCAGAAGAAAATAAGACTCTTCTGCAGGAAAGATGAAGGTAACTCCAGCCACACTGAGTCAGTTAAAGCAAACTTTATGTTGGTTTTTGTTCACAGATGTCATGTCCACTGCATTTTGCCTTTGGTTTCCTTTCATTTGAAACACTGGGAAACCTGAAACTCAAAATCCCTACCCTTTGCTCAGCTCTGTGGGTTTGGAAACTTCTCTAGGGTTTAGTTCATTTTTTCATTCCAACTGGCATAAGAATTAGATACTAAACCCAAATGAAACCACAAAAATTGGTCTCAAAACAGCCCTGGCTATGAAGAAAGAGGAAAATGTTGTTTGTAGGTTCACTGAATGGTTTAGGGTTTTGGAAAGTATTCACCTTATACTTGGCCATTTTTATCTCTATTTTCAACCCCCAACTAAAGAATCTCACAGGATTTAAGCTTTCAGTTTTAGGACAGAAACTTGGATCTTAACTATAGAAACTTTCTTGAATAGATACTCAAAGAAAGAGGGTTGTATATATTTGAATCGTAGGAAAAATAAATTTACATCATAAAGTTGCAATGAAAACTTGTAAAGTGCAAACTAATCTCCTTATTATGGACCCAGAATGATGGAATATCACTGACTTACTCACTAGATTATCCAAATATGATGAGCAGTGTACAATATAGGTATTTAGGTAGTTAAATAATTTGAGAAGATTAAAATACACTTAGTGTTTTTGGAGTATTTAGTTAATATTGTAAATATAATAAAAATAAAGATTATTATTTACTTTGCATAGGAACTAAATTTACAATTATATTGTCAGTAATTCTGAGAATGAACAAAAGTAGAAAAAAAACAAGTTATGTTTATCTTCTCTACTTTGAAAATATTCTTTTTTCTTTTCTACCATATCTTACTTATGGAATGATTGTCATCTCTTGTTCTTATATTTGGGTTCCACTAATTGCTTCTCATTTAAAACTGTATAATTTACTTCCTTTAAAAATCAACAACAACACCAAAACCAAAACCAAAATCGAAACCAAAATACCTTCTATTGACTAGAAGCCTTGTTAGGATAAAACTTGGATTGAATTTGGCTCCCTAATAAACCAATGTGCGTGTGTGCGTGCATGCGTGCGTGCGCGCACACACACACACACACACATTTTGTAGCTTTACAAAATAGGCATTTATTTATATATTTATTTATTTTCGCACACAGGTAACCTGGAGGTAAAAAAGAAAGACAGTTGTTTAGGTAATTAATCAAGGACATAAGTTTCCTCTTGTTTCCTATTCCTTCTCTTGTACTACACAGCTTTTCCTTTACCTCCTAGCATTATAAGTTTTTTCTAGGGAAGAAGAGCAGATAACAGTCAACAAAAAAGAAAAAAAACTTTCCATTTATCTATCCCCTTTTTATCTTATTGTGGTAAAAAAAACAACTGAGACCTACCTTCTTAACAAATTTTTAATTGTACAGTGTAGTATTATTAACTACAGGTCTCTATCCCTTTTAGAAGCTTTCTTAGAACCTCCAGCCAGCGATATCCACTTACTTCATCTTGGTCAGAACTGCATCAAATGATAACTGGCTACAGGAAGACAGTCTGTGAAGCCAATCATTTTTAACTAGACACAATATCACCATTTAAAAAATAGGATTTTTTTTATTAAGGCAGAATGAGAAAACAAATATTGTATGTTGAACCACAACCAGCATTGTCTATTGAATACAGCTGATTAAAAACAAATCAAAACAGTAATTCTTGCCCTGTATCTATCTATCATAGATAGATAGATTTGAAGATTAAGGATTATGTAAAATGATAACTGTTGAGAGTTTTCCACAGGTACAGAAAGATAGTCTTCAGATCTAAAAAACACATTGTAACCAAATAGGGTAATGAAACCTATAAACTGGAACTCCAGGAAAAAAAAGAAAGGAAAAAATATCCTAAAGGCAATGACAGAAGGAAGAGAAAAAATACTTACAAATGTACAATAACTTGATAAGGGCAGACTCTTCTTGTAAGACTAGTGCTCTAAAGGGAATGAAATACTATTTTATTTGTGCTCAGGGAAAATGTCTGTCAACGTGGAACACTATTATTCATGAATAAAGGTAAAATAAAAACATCTTTAAGACAAATAATTTTATTGTAATGGATACCTCCCTGTCACACCAATATCCATTTTACACAATTAGTTCAACAAAGCATAATTCTTTCATTCTCCTTTCCATTATATAGGTGGATTTCAAACGTGCCAATATACTGTAATCACCTAAATTCTTGTGCATTGGATCCATTGACACAGATAAAAATTTAATTCTCTGGGGTTGGGGTCCAGATATTGGTTTATTCTAAAGCCTCCCCAAAGTGATAACAATATGGAATCAATGTGAAAACTACTACAGTAAATGCTTTGACAACCTCAGCTGTAACCAATTTCCAGCTGAGGATTGTTGTCTGGATACTGGATTTTTTTGTTTTATGAGTTAGCTCAGTGAGGTTAAAAAGAAGAACTTAAAATGCATGATTGCGGAGGAAGTCCTTCATTTCTTCTACTTAGTATAAACAAAGAAGAAAGATGTCTCAATTGACAATGGCAGTTACACCAGCAGAGCTGCATGATGGAAAAAAATAAAATTCAAGACCTTGTTAACAAAATAAAGGTACTGACTGCATTATTTTTATACTTGGTTCTATAATATGGTAACTTCCCTTAATAGTTTATTCAGTTTGATTTAGGTCTCAATAGTTATTATTTGTTGTTTGTAATTATCCCAACTGATGTGTTCCCAAGTCATAGAACTCTCAGGAAAAAACACACACACAAACACACACACACACAAAGAAATATTACATTTCAGACAAAAGAAAATTGAACTCAGAAGGATAGATTGGAATATAAGGAAAACTGATGGGAAAATAAGAAATAAAAATATAGGTAAAACCACATAAGTATAGGTGACTAGTTAGGGGATGACAACTAACAAGATATAACTAAAAGAATAAAACCAGAAGATAAAATGAAAGATAAAAAATACAAAAATAAAGTAATAAAAATAAAGATTTGAATAGCACAGATAATAAGCGTGATTTAATGAACATACAGGACTCTGTTCAACAATTAGAGACTACATATTCTTTTTAAGTACACAGGAAACATTTAGTGAAATGGACCATAAAATAGAACAAAATACAACAAAAATACAAAAATACAAAAAATATTATATGAATACAGAAACATAGTTTTAGACATTAAAAAGAAAACCCATGTATTAGAATATTTAAGAAATGTGATTTTTAATTAATAGTCAAAGAAGAATTCATAATTGAAATTATAATTATTTTATTTTCATATAAACACTAATATATCAAAGAATACAAAATAAAAGATATATCAAAAGCAGTACACAGAGAGGCAGTTATAGTCCTAAATGCAATATTTGAAATAAAAAAAAAGAAAATTAATGACCTAAAATTTCAAATCAAAAAATAGGAAAAAAGAAAAGAGAGGGAAAAAAGAGAGAGAAACAAAAGATGATGAAAAATTGGAGAAAAGAAATCATAGCAATTAGAGTAGAAAATACCTAAATATAAAATAAGAACAGGACTTCCCTGGTGGCGCAGTGGTTGAGAGTCCGCCTGCCGATGCAGGGGACACCGGTTCGTGCCCCAGTCCGGGAGGATCCCACGTGCCGCAGAGCGGCTGGGCCGGTGAGCCATGGCCGCTGAGCCTGCGCGTCCGGAGCCTGTTTCTCCGCAATGGGAGAGGCCACAACAGTGAGAGGCCCACGTACCGCAAAAAAAAAAAAAAAAAAAGAACATATTAGAATGGTTAAACAAAGCCAACCAATAAATCATGGGGGTAGGCCCTCATGATGGAATTAATGGCCTTATAAGGAAAGGAAGAGAGAGAGATTGTTCTTTTTCTCTGTTTGCATCCACAAAATAAAGGTCATGTGATTACATATTGATAAGATAGCCATCTGCAATCCATGAAGAGAGCCCTCACAAGGAATCTACTCAGGTGGCACCTTGATCTTGGACCTCCAGTTTCCAGAACTGTTAAAAATAAGTTTCTGTCATTAAAGCTACCCAGTCTGTTATCTTGTACTAACAACCTGAACAGACTAGTACAAGTAGGTATTAAATTATATTAGAATAGTATAAGCAACAAACTTCCAATGAAAAGAAAATTTAGATGCAAAACAAATATTCTTGGAAGTATAAAAATTACCAAAATGGAGTCAATTAAAATTTTTACTGACAAAATTAAAGCTCATAATACTCAAATTTTTGTGGGAGAATTCTGTCAAAATTTCAAGGAAGACAATTCCTTTCATATGCAGACAGTTTCACAAAGCAGGAAACACAAAACAAGAAGAATCAAAGCATGGCAAGTACAGTAAAAAAAAAATAGGGCATAGTGGTTTAGAAACATAAATGTAAAAAGACAGAATAAAATATTAGCCAAATTAATGAAGCTATATCTGAGAGAAAAAAATCACAGCAAGTAATTTTCACTGACAGAAAAACATTGGTATTAGATGATCTTTAAAGTAATTAATCTCATTAACTTATTAAGGGTAAAATGGAAATGATTATTCAACAGATGCAGAAGAAGTAAATATTTGCTAAAATTCGTATTTTGACAGAAATTTTAGTAAAAGTGAAAGAAACTTACTGAATCTATTAAAATTATCCATGTATAACCTACAAAACTTCACAATTAATGATAATATCATTCATTTTAAAGGCAGGAAAAAACACAAAAGCGAACTATCATTGCTGCAATTCAGAATATTATATCTGACTTCAGTTAGTAAAACAATGATAGAAATTACATAGAAAAGCCACTTAGAAATTGGAACAACCACAAAAATATCATGTTTTTGCATATGTCATGATTACATAGAGAATTCAGAATATCCTAAAGAAAAAAAATATATAAAGACAGAGTTCAGCATGATTGTTGGATATATCAAGCAATGGTCAAAACATACCTATAAAAAAAGTAAAAAGTGTACTATTTGAGAACCTTATTCATAATATTTAAAAAAAGCCTTAAAGGTATTTCAGAATAGCAATATGTACTAGAACTTTATGGAGAATATCATAACATTTACTTTGGTACTTATACAAATATTAAATAACAAAAAAATTCTTTAAATGGAGATACAATCTACTGGCATATATGGAGAGACTGAATGTATTAACAATGTCAATTCTTCCCCAGATCAATTTGTAAATTCTTTGCAATTCTAATCAAATTCCCAGTAGGATTTTTTTCCAGAACTAGGTAATCTGATCCTGTAGCTCCTTTGGATGAAGAAAAAGTCAAATAGAGACCGAGAATTTTGAAGAGAAAATTGTATTTGTATGGGAGCACAGTGGAGCACTTAGTCTGCCAGATATTTAGACTTAGTATAAAAATTTAGTAACTGCAATCAAATGGTATTTGTAAAGGGATTCTCCTTCTGATTCTCCTTCTGATAGCTCAGAAGGATAGCTCAGAATCATATAGAAAATTGATATATGACCGAGATAGCATTGTGTGTTTACGAGGAATGGATAAGATAGTCTAGTCAATAAACACCATTGGTACCTTTGGCTACACATATGAATAAATTGTTTCTATGTTACACAGTACTTCAAAACAAATTCCAGATGAATTCATAAAATAAATGCAGAAAACAAAACTTTAAAACTTTTCGGACACAATGTAGAAGTAACCAACCAACTATTAGTGCTTAAAATATAAAAGTGTCTCCCATATTACTTAAAAAGAAGATGAACAATCTAATTAAAATCTGAAAATGAATATAAAGAGTTAAAAATCTGAATGATTAATATATGTATATGAAAATATAATTATTTATGAAAAATAATAGTATAATTTATTTTTGTTTAAAGTTGTGTTTCCCAAGTTATGCAGTTTCTGCTAACCTGAAGACCACACTTTGACTAACAAGATATAAAGAATCTCAACTTGTGCAAAAGGGTACCTGTAATTCTTGTTGGCAATTGATAAATTGGAAGTTTCATAAAAAGTGGATCAGAGAAATGAAGACTTCTGCAATCATAAATTGAAATACTGTTCCACTTTTAAAATGAATTTAACCAAATTTAAATATATCAACCTAAATACATTTGGAAAAAGTAATGTTGATTTTTAAATATCTCAAGAAAATATTTATACTATGATAGCATGTTAAAATAAAACAAATCCTACTATTGGTATGTGAAAGTGATTATTTACATAATATATAAAATATGAAAATGCATTAAATATTCCAACCTAAATATAAGAGTTTCCTCTTGGATAGGAGGAAAGGATATGGGATAGATGGAGTAGGTTTTATCTATATTTCTCCAGGTATTTAATAATGAGAAGTATAAGACAATTATTATGTTTATCAGTTAAAAAATACAGGCATTTAAAAAAATCTAGCTGGTACGTACATGAGTTCATAGCATATTATGTTCTGTATGCATGAAGCATTTCATAATTAAAATAGTTTTAAAATATACTCAACTTATCAATATCAATTTCTCAGTAGAAAAAAATAGACATTTCTTTACCAAAATGATTTTTTAAATGTAATGGCATTTCCTTATATATTACCTAATTATCATTCTGTCATCAAATGAAAATCAAATCAAAACCTTTATTTTATTTTCTTCCAGTTTTATTTTCTTCCAGACTTCCAGTTTTCTTCCATTTCCTTATATATTACCTAATTATCATTCTGTCATCAAATGAAAATCAAATCAAAACCTTTATTTTATTTTCTTCCAGTTTTATTGAGGTATAATTGACATACAGCACTGTATAAGTTTAAGGTGTAGAGCATAATGATATGACTTACGTACATCCTGGAATGATTATTGCAATAAATTTAATGAATAACCATTATATTATATAGATACAATATTAAACAAATAGAAAAAAATTTTTCCTTGTGATGGGAACTCTTCAGATTTTCTCTCCTAACAGGTTTCATGTATAACGTACAACAGTGCTAGTTATATTTATCATGCTGTATGTTACATCCCTAGCACTTATTTATCTTAGAACTAGAAGTTTATGCCTTTTGACTGCCTTCGTCTGGTTTTCCCTTCCTCCACTCCCTGTTCTGGTAACCACAGATATGATCTCTTTTCCTATGAGTTTGTTTGATTGCTTTTGAAGTTTAATTGACCTACAACACTTAGTTCCTGTTATACAACACAGTGATTCGATATTTCTATCATTTTAAAATGATCACCAACGTAAGTCTAGTTGAAATATGTCAACAAAATAGATATTACATAGTTAATGTCTATATTCCCCAACAAAATAATATTTTCATGAATAGGCTCAGATTTATAAGATTTACCCCTCAGCTGTGTCAACTTTGCTAGGTAAATATTAATATAAGTATTGCTGTGAGGTGTTCTGTAGTGTGATTAACATCTAGATCACTTGACTTTAAGGAAAGAAGGCTATCCTCAATAATGTGGGTGGGACTTATCCTGTCAGTTAAAAGGACCTTAGAGCAAAACTGAGGTTTCCCTGAGCAAGAAGAAATTCTTCCTCAAGACTGCATGCAGCATTAGCCTCTGCCTCAGAGTTTCTAGCCTCAACTCTGTCCTATGAACTTCTGACTTGCCAGCCCCACAATAATGTAAAACAGTTATCTGAAATAAATTTCTTTATGTGTAAGTAGTAATGCTATATCAGCTAATTCCTACAGTGATTCATAAATATTGTATAATTTTAAGTTAGGTTAATTTTAAGCAGTTTTATGTGAGAATATGTATGTATACACATTCACATGTGCATATGTTGATTTTCTTGCTGGAGACTGTTTATGCTGTTCTTTGATTTGTATTCTCTCTACAGCTCCTTTTCTGTAGAAAACTATAGGTTACTGACATAATATCCATCCCTTGCTTCTCTGCAAGCAAAATCACAATTTGTTCATATTTACATCCTTTAATAAAAGTGACTGTATGCCCAGCTGGGGGGTAAACCTTATAAATCTGAGCCTATTCCTGAAAATATTTCTCTTTCCAGTGACTGATCAGGGGCTGAGCACATGGCTAATCTCTGGGCATTTATACACAATGATAGGTCTACTGGACGTTCTAGAGGCAAACTAGAAGAAATAGTCCCTTTTTTCCCTCTGGATATTGTCTTGTCCATATGAAATACGTGGAATTGTTGGAACCATAACTTATGATAGGAGCTAGCCTGAATTAAACCTTTTGGGATATTTCACATTTCCATACTTTTTTAGCTAATCTAGGCTAGATTTTTCTGTTGCTTGTGGCCAAAGTCACCCTAATTTATATATACTTTTATCTCTTTATTTAGAAATTGTGAAAAAATATGTAACTTGCCAACTACTAAGTCCACTGCATTTCAACTGACAGGGTAGTTTAAGACTTGAACATTAAATGCCAGAATATTATAGTATATTCAGTGAAACCTAATATCTTGGTAGAGCCTCTTCAAAGACCCAGTTTGAGAGAATTCAACTAATGACACTTAATTCCAGATTTTTTTGGCTGTTTTCAGTCAATTGAAAGCATTATTAATGTGGAGTGCAAATGGATATGAATTCAAAAAAGCATTCATTCCAATCCTATTCTCATAATACTGATAGAGTATAGACCAATCTTTGTTAACTACTGAAAATACTTTTCAACCATATCTGATTAATTGTGTAGACTGATAGAAATCTCTATTTGTAGAACAGGATATTGCGTTATCAGATTGCGCACCTTTGGTTCTTTATCCAAATTAGCAGAATTTATAGGGGAATTGCCTGAGAGACTATGCCACTAAATAACTATTTATTTTCTTTTATATATTGCCTAAAATAGGAATGTTAACTGTTTTATTTTATTATGGAAAAAGAGTATAATCCAGCCTGTAGTCTCTTTTGCTGTGGAAATGTGCTAATATTAAAAAGATAAAAACAAAAACAATAACAAAAACAATTTTGAAAACAATTTAAAAGCTTTTACAATCTCAATGAGGTGTTTAAAGGTCTAATAACTACATATATATTTCTATTATTTGTACCTGTCTTAATTTACATAATTGCCACACAATTTTAGTTAACTGTATATTTTCAGTGGCTAGTATGGAATGGGATCTCTCAACTGTATTTCATTCTGAGTTGGTATAATATTCTGTATCTCACCTATGAGTTTGCTTTTATTTTTTATGTGTTACTTAGATAATAAAAAATAACTTATTTCAATATTCTAATGATCACAGAAAGGAATGAGTTCAAGTTCAGGGCTTCCCCACTGTTGGAGCTGCATCATAGGGTATCTGGCTTCTTCACTGGGGATCAACCACATGTCCTTTCTTTCTCATATTGTCTCTTAGGTCATGTTACATAGAGAAGAATCCTGTAATCTCCTGCCTGTGTGAGAGTTGGTGTGGGAAAATACGGGTCAGTTTTAGCTGGTTCTTGGAATTTGTGGGAGTTGAGTGAGAGAAATGGGCTGGGGTTCTCACCACTCACTTTGTCTATTGTCACCAAATCTTTTCAGAATTCTCCCAGTATCCACCCTCTGATATGCTTCCCATATCTGATAGAATGAGGAAGACCAGTTTCCTGCCTACATAGTCTGGGAAAGGGGACCTAACTTCCCCTCTACTTCCTCTGACACAAATTTCTAGCTAATCTTCCTATGTTAAACCTGTCCCTGTATTCTGGCCTTCAGCAATATCAGGGACCTCAAATTCCTGAGAATGTCTGAGGTTTTGTGACATTAGTTGTCTTCCTTGTTATTAGAATGCCTATATATTTACCCTGTCACAGTCAGACTTATATGTTCTTCAGTCTGAAATTAGGTTACCAGGTGTCTTTCATTTGTACAACTTCTAATCAACCGTTGTCTAATGTTCTTTTCTCACTATCTTTGTGGTTTTATAACTTTTTAATCATTTCTGTGTTGTATCAGAAAGGAGTAAAAGTAAATGTAATGTGTCAGTGTTCCATATTATAAAAACAGATATTCTATAAAATGGTATTGTCATATTGGCCAAACACTTACATTTGCATTATATGTTATGCTATATTTAATAATTATTATAGAAAAGAGAGAGAAGTAAACTAGATAAAATTTATATCATTTGTCATTTCACAAGGCTAATTTTAGTCATACACTATATTTACCAATTTCCTTTGTGAAGTAAATTTACACTTTTTTAAATTTTAAAAATATTCAATGTATATATTAAAAAATAAAACAATATGACTGATGATATTAATATTGAATAAACATAGTCAGGAGTATTATAAGTGCATTTTGCCCCTCTCTAAAAAATTAGTTTAACTATTTCCCTTTACCATGCACAGGCAATATGTTTTTACACCATATCTGTTCTGAAAACATAAATGCACCTACAAAATCTACACTCTTGTTTTCACCGATTTAGTGATACTTGAGTTACATTATAATGTCTGAAAGCTGGAATATTCTGAAGCTAATGAATATTCACATATTTTAATAATAAAGTAAACACCAATTTGACCAGAAGACCAAGAATCTTTGGCATAAAGTGCCCAAGAAAAACTGAGACTTTGTTGTATCTTGCTTTCTACTAATTTTGAACCAAAGGAATCTATAAGAGAAATCCAAAACAATGCTTCCTTATATCAAAACCAAAATTCTGAATACCCTTTTATGCCTCCTTCACAGTCTAAGTATGTCATAATAATTGCTGGGCATTTTCAGAGCTTTTAAGCATTGTAGTTTTAGTATTAGCCTATGCAACATGATAGACTTGAGTAACCCTGTGTGTGCTAATAGTGGAATTTCTGGCAGCATAATAAATGAAAGCTTGTGATTCGGAACCCCATAGGTTTTTCATAACACATGCAACTTAGAATCATTTTTCAGTTGTTATTGTTCCATGATAATCAGGATTTTTCTTGGATAGTTTTTATTTGGATATTCAACTAAAAGTCTCATATTTAGCTCACTATTCACAGTTTGGACATAGGAAAGAATGACCCTAGCACTACTTGTTGTGATTTAATAACATTAAATATATTGACTGGGTTGAGCCATACTGGATATTATAAACTTTTGTTCTTAAGTCAATTAGATTGCTATGTTTGTGAAGAAACTGTAGTTTGTTAACGTTTATGCAGAGTGGGTTACACTTTAATTCAAATATGTGTGATAAACTGACAGAAGAGTTAGAGAGGAATGGTCTGAAACTTGTGTTTTCCATTATAACATGTTTCTATCCTCAAACCTGAAACAAAACAATAGAGAAGTCAGTGTGTTGTTTATGCCAAACAGCAATTTCCTGGATGGAGGTAACGTCGTGGGCTTGTACCTGAGAGTCACAGAAAGAGAATTATGAAGAGAAACTCTGCTAAGCTTATATACAAAGAATACCCTAAGAGCTGTGGGTAATTTTTACGTCCCTCTGTTTCAGACTACCTGTTTTCTGTTTTCTTCTTAAGAGATCAGGAGCTACACATCCTTGGCCTTAGCTTGCAAAAAAATGAGATGTATGTTCAGAGGTGTTGAGAGACAGTTTTCCATGGGCCTCTTGCATTTCTGCATGTCTTGTTAGCAGAAGCACTGACTGTATTCTGGAATATTTTTTAAGAATCTGTATGTAGTGAAGAGCCTTGGAAGACAGAGATATTGTCACCTTTCAAAGCAAAGGGCAGGTTTGCTTACGTCCTTGGAAGCTAGACAAAATTTCACTCTCTGGATAGTTTGCTTAATATTCTCTGGAGCATAAAACAAGACATGCTTGCTGTCCATAGTAACCCATTGCATGTACAATTTCCCTGGGGAATTTTTCCCTTTACATTTCCCTGGGGAATTTTGGCTTGAGGAAACAGCACAGGAAAATGCTGGTACTCTGACTACTGCTATTACTGTGAGTAATAAAACCATTTTTGTCTCTGACCCAGGTGTCTTACATCTTGCACCAGTGTCTATTAAACTATCCTAGATTAACTGTTGGCTTGCAAGTTGGGTAAAAATTCAGACTCACCACAGTTCTTGACAGAAGGAAACCTTTTATCTTGCTTCAAATTCCCTTACTCATATTTCCCCAATTTCTTGCAAGACATGACTACCTATCTTACTTTCACTTGCTACTTCAGTCCTTCGGAAATATTCAAAGAGGTCTTGTTTAACTTATTTTAAGAAATGTATATTGGGGCTTCCCTGGTGGCACAGTGGTTGAGAGTCCGCCTGCCGAGGCAGGCGACATGGGTTCGTGCTCCGGTCCGGGAAGATTCCACATGCCGCAGAGCGGCTGGGCCCGTGAGCCATGGCTGCTGAGCCTGCGGGTCCGGAGCCTGTGCTCTGCAACGGGAGAGGCCACGACAGTGAGAGGACCGCGTACCACAAAAAAAAAAAAAAAAATGTATAATGTCTGAAGATAAATAATCTCTTAATTTAAGACAGACTAACTTTAGAAAAAATAGATTTAGTCAATGAAGTTAAAAATTATATTCATAAACATTGTTTCACCAAAAAATTTGTGCTTGACTCTTCAAGTATGTGAAAACTCAGAATTCATTTCTATATTTTTTTTCTTTGACCTTAAAACCATTGAGGTCAAAAGTGCACTACCACCCAGTGTTAGAATTCACTTTCTCAGTAGGACCATTTGAGTATGAGGAACTACAGGTCAACCCTATTTCAATATGGTTTGTGTCAGCTCTACAGATCTAGTCAAATTCTAGCCTGCCTCAACACAGGAATTCTATTTTGGCTTTATACTTCTAAAGAGACATTCATACCAGTGTGAAATGTTCTTCTTTATGTTTCTAATAGAATTAAAAAGGCACTTAAAAATCTGCAAGTGACACTAATTTGATTGCTAATTCTGATATGTGCTTTGGTGCATATTCATATTTATTACTTGCATTTAATGACTATGGGTGGGTGGAAAAGTCACACAAGTCAGTGCTCCTCTCTTGGGAGCCAGTAAATAATCTGATGTCTAGCCTTGGGTATTAATATCTGGCAAATAACTTTGACTTATATTCTAGTTGGAATTTATTATTTTGATATAAATTGTGATATGTTTATTTGATATTATAATAAAATTTTGAGGTTTGGGATATTACATTAAATCTGTTTCATAGAGTCCAACAGAACTCTTTTAAGAAACTACAATGTTCCCTTCTGTTGTATAGGCAAGTTTCAAGAAGCATATGTCCGTTTTTATATAGAAAAATAGACCTCATGATGCCATCAATATTGTCATATATGCTTGTTGAAATAACAAAAATAATCTGGACACTTATTTGTTAGCTTATTGACTTGTGGGCAAATGATATACTACAAAGTTTTTTTTTAATCTTTCAACCATCTGTTTTTGCAAAGTTTTAGGATAATACATTTCTTTGTAGGATTATAATCAATGCTGTATAGTTTCTATATTTTAGAATTAAGGAAATTAAGGCATAGAGAATGGTGGTTGTTTTGGTTCAAAAGGACACTTAACAGGGGATCTAATACTAGAATTCTAATTTAGAGTACTATAGCAATGGCATCAGAATTACCACAGGAAATTTATATATATATTTATTTATTTATTTACACACACACATTCATATTACTTGATCTGATTCCAGGAAATTCTGTCATAACAGGCATAGAATCAGTGTCAAATGATTCAAACAGATCACAGGAAAAGAAAAAAGGTACCTCAGAAAGAAACAAGCAATGCCGTGGGAAAGTTTTTGAATGAGGTGGGCACTTTGTTGACAGTCATCTTTGTGGGCAATCTAAAAATACACTAGAAAGTTTTCTGAGGATCTAGACACATATTGTATCAGGTTTATATTGATCTGTTTCATTCAATAATTATATTTTGGAGTATATATTGTCTTCTGGACAGAGATATGATGATGGATATATATAGACTCAATATCTAGTAGGGAAGATTTTTAAAAATAATTATACTAATAATTATATTGACTATAAGAGAGATATTTTGAAGGACAGATGAGAGTATACAGCAAAAGAAGTGGCCTAGCGACAGAGTGTGGCAAAAGTTTCTGAGGATATATTGATATTCTAAGGTCTAGAGGGTAAGTGGGAGAGCAAACAAAGTTTTTGAAAAAGTCCCTGTGATGAAACTATTCTTGCCACATTCAAGGAACAAGAGTAATTCAAGATGGAAAGAGTGTGGATATGTTATGGCTAAAGATGGGAAAGCACAAACTGGATGAATACCCAGAAAAAAGGGATTGAGAAGAATAACAGAAAAGAACAAGATGAATACTGTTTATTTATTTAGAGCATGTGTATTGAACCCTGAGTATGTGCCAGGTACTTTGCTTAATACTCTGGAATATGAAAAAATTTAAACAGTTCACAATCTAATTCAGAAAAGATATGTATCTGAAATAAATTTGTGAACATGACTATAAGAAACAATTATTGCATATTTGGATTTGATAGTTTGATAAAATATTAAATGGCTTTCAAAAAATATTAAACAATAGGCAGCATATAAAAGGTACTAAAAGTTCAATATGCAAACTTTTTCTGGGTGTGTAGAGAGTAGCCTTTTATCTTTATGTATCAATTAGCATACACTAGCGAAAGAATGGCAAATGCTAGTTAAATAATATGGAGACTTGCTTACATGGAGGGTGGCAAAGAGAGCTTTAGTTAAACATAAATTTCCAGACACTTGTATTGCTGACAGTATAGCTACAGTTAACTGTGTTCAATTATCATTGCAAATTGACAGACAGCACTTGCCAACCTTCTAATCATTCAATATATTCTTTCATGTTCAAGCACAGCTGACAGTTTAGTTGGGCAGTTAATGTCAAAAATTTCCTCAATTATCTCCACCCATATGGACAGAACAGTTAGATTACAGACAGGAAAAAAAAATGTTTGCCATCTTTATCTCCATCTATTTTATAAATACTTAAAATGAGTGGTAGATTACCTAGGTTGCTGGCTGGAATTTGGAAATATAAATGAAATTTTCTAACTGGACCTGTGTTCTTTCAAGTGCTAAAGTAGGTAGGTTATGGTGAAATTTTTCACATATTGCTCACATCCGTAGGGCTTATTCCCTGGACAGTTTATTAAAGGTCAAGATTATACTTCTGCCAATAAAAACAATAAAACTACATTTCATGTACTTTGTGGACTCTTACTCCATACTTCATAGACATGACCTGCATAATTCTCTCTGTAGAAAGAGATTATAAAATGACTGTTGCACAGTTTTTCTTCTTCTTTACTAATCTTTTTTCTTCATGAGAAACCCATTTATTTATTTTTTAATAAATAAATCGTTGAAGTTGTTTGACAATGTATTGAATTATCTGACCACCTAGTTTACTAACAGAATTTAATTCAAACTATTGCTTTCAACTTTCCACTACAGATTAAAGGAACTTCATGAGAGGAGAAATACATTACATTAATAGATCAAAGTTCAGTAGAAAACATAGACCCTCAAAAAATTGGATCTGGCGGAAAAAAAACTTTGAAATCTTACGTTAAGGGCAGGATTATTGTATATTCCTTCAGTTTACAGAGAGCTTGTACTTTCTTTTCTCTTTGAGGAAATGAGAAGTGGGAGATTCAATAAGAGTTTGAACTTACACCTTCTATCTGGGGAAGTGTTCTCCAATAGCTCTCTTGCTATGCAATTTGAGCTTTGCATTGAATGGCCACTTTTGGAATGCAGGTTTCTTTGTACAGCCTTAAAAATGACGTTTTAATCAGTAACATGACTTTTTAGGTTTGTTTTATCTAAGATACAAACATTACCAAATATGAGTAGAATTTAATTAACTAAAACGTGAAGTAATTACATATGAATTATTTTTCTGCAATTTATCATCTTTCTGCTTTGTTTGTGTGAATACATACTACCTCATGGATTAAATACACTTTCTAACATGCTGGTCCATCTTCCAGGGTTAGAGGTGAATGCTCAATGATTTCCACCAATTAATGTAAACACTGACCTGACCAAATGCATAGATCCCCACGTGCCGTTAAGTGGCCACAGATTTATTACTCCTGTCGAGGTTTTGCTCCTGGCATCTGATTAAAAGCCATAGGCCAATGTCTGCTTTTATCTACTTTTTTTTTTTTAATCTACTTATTTTGATTTCCTCTTTGGATCTCTTCTTTGGCAATGTACTTATGACTCCCTACTGTTTACATGCTTCCTAGCATTTATTATCTTGTTTTTTCTCTCAGTGTGGTACCACAGTCCAACTGCATGATATGCTTCCCTGTACAAGGATAATCCACGTCTTCACCATCACTCAACCATCCTGAACATGGTTTCTATAATGTTATGGTATAATAGAGAGGAAAGCAATCACCAACGACTCTAGGATATTTCAAGTTGGTGTAGAATGCTAATAAAATGCACCATATGCTTCTGTGAGCCAGAGTTTATTCCTGAAATCTATGCAAGACACTAAAGTTTTCATTCAAATGATGATGTCATCTAGCAGAATAGTTTTCTGGAGAAATTAATGGAAAGAGTCCTTATTACTGGGTCATTCAAATCCACATGGGCACTCCTCTCACTAGAGTGTTTATTAAAACAAATGACTTTTGCTTCTTAAGGATCAGGCTGAATTCAGTCCTCCATTAAATAAAGAGAACAAGATTGATATGCTAAGAAGACAGGATATTTGGGTATAAATGATAGCCTATTAGTCTAATTTATTAATATTATGATTTTTATTAAAGAGAGAGAAAAAATAGTTGAGAGTGATTGCAAAATAATGGGTAGACATTGTTTCCTTCTATATCCACCAAAAATATTTATAAAATATTTTCTATGTAATGTAACTTTGTGTCATTGATGTAGTTTCTCTTTTTGTGATTGCTAGTGTTTAATCTCTCTATGTTTTTTTATTAAAATATAATTGATTTACAATATTGTATTAGTTTCAGTTATACATCAAGGTGATTCAGTTTTATATGCATATATATTTTTTTCAGGTTATTTCCCATTACAGTGTATATTTTTACTAGATACTGAATATAGTTCCCTGTGTTGTACAGTTAATCCTTGTTGCTTATCTATTTTATGTGTAGTAGTTTGTATCTCTTAATCCCATACTCCTAATTATTCCTTCTCCACCTCCCTTTCCCCTTTGGTAAACATGAGTTTGTTTTCTATGTCTGTGACTTTGTTTCTGTTTTGTAGAAAGATTCACTTGTGTTATTTTTTAGATTCCACATATAAGTAATATCATATAATATTTGTCTTTCTCTGTCCAACTTACTTCACTTAGTATGATATTCTCTAGGACCATTCATGTTGCTGCAAATGGCAGTATTTCATTCTTTTTTATGGCTGAGTAGTATTCCATTGCATATATATCACGTCTTCATAAACCAATCATTTATTCATGGGCACTTGGGTTGTTTCCATGTCTTGGCTATTTTCAATAGTGCTGCTATGAACTTTGCGGATCATGTATCTTTTTGAATTAGAGGTTTTATCTTTTCTGGATATATGCCCAGGACTGGGATTGCTGGAACATATGGTAGCTCTATTTTCAGCTTTTTTTAAAGAACCTCCATACTGTTCCATAGTGGCTGACCAATTTACGTTCCTGCCAACAGTGTAGGAAGGTTGCCTTTTCCCCACACCCTCTCCAGCATTTATTTTCCCCACACCCTCTCCAGCATTTATTACCCTCTCCAGCATTTATTACTTTTGGATGATAGCCATTCTGACCATTATGAGGTGATATTTCATTGTGGTTTTGATTTACATTTTTCTAATAATTAGTATTTAATCAATATATTTTATGATTAGTATCCATATGATATTTCAGAAGTCTCAACAATTAAAATAAAATACCATAAAGATAAAATAATTATTTAATATTTACTTACTTTGAATCCATTACAAGAAAATGTATTATGTACCCATGATATGAGAAAAATGGAGAAATATACATTTTAGGTCTGTAACAAATCAGCAATACTTTGAGATCTTCTGTTTGAACAATATTTTGAAATATTTATTCATAGTCTCTTTCAATGAAAACTTGAATCTGCAGTTGCTGGGTGAAAAAGTAGTGTTAAAATTAGTTAGAAAAGAGCATGGTGAAATAAGAAATATATGACATCATATGGAGTATGTTCTATGTATAATGACAATATTATGCTATTATTTAACATTATGTGTTAATGTGTATGTTTATATAATGTATAATTAATAACGTATCCATTTATATAATATAGTCTGAGAAATGGTCCCTTTTCCTTTAGCTATATTCAGTTTTACCTAGTCTTTTCAAAGTATACAAGTCCTAGATAGAAACAATATACTATTTAAAGTCAATAAAAGAAAATGGACTGGTTTTTTGGGGCCATTTTGAGAGATTTTCATTTTATTGAAAATTGAAATGACCTCATTATCTCAAATAATAAAACATACTGAGAATAGATGAAATTTCATCTGTCTGAATATATGTATATATATTATATAAATACATATAATCTAGTTATTTTAAAGTCTCATAACCTATGAGTTTCAATGGTATTATTACTCTAAAAAATTTGCCAGTTTTGTTTCTAGATTTATTTTGGGATTTATCCTGTAAGCCTTCCACATTATATATCATTAAACATTAAGAATTTATAATTAATTACCAAGAATATATGCAAGGCAAAAGATTAGTAAGACTGAAAAGCAATAGAGGCATATGATACGCACATAAATGAGAGTATAATTTTATGAGTTGTCATAATACAGGCTTTTATTTTAGTAGAAATATTTCTTGTTTCAAACATTGAGATACTTGAAATTAGTGTACAAGGTCAAAGACTTGTTTATGTTGCCTTGAGTTTAAGAGGTTAATATTTTAAAGCAGGATTCCAGTAGATACGATTTCCCAGTCACATTTTAATTAATCCCCATTCTTCATGGGGTACCCACTTTTCACATCACATACTAATTTCATACTTGAGACAGTCCACTGTAATATCATATGTAAATATGACTGTTATGTCTTAGAGTTCCTGGATAAAAAAGGAGTTGACTTTATTTCTGCCACAACATAACCTTTGATAATTAATTAAATCCTATATTCTACTCTATTATTGTTATTATTATATTTGGTTTGTTAATTTATTACTTACTTTTCATATATTTTACCTATAATTGAATACTAGGGCTAAACGACATAAGATTAACAGTAGGTAAATAGGTAGATAGATAATCAGAAAAACAGAAAGACAGATAGATAAATAAGAATGGTAAAAATAATCATTGCCTCTGTCTTTGTGAATACCAGGTGACTGCACTCTGTTTTTTTTACAAACATAAATAAAATTCCCAGTCACTAGTCCCTGGGCAAAACCTTGCAAAATCTATTAATCAAAATGTACATGTTCTAGGGCTTCCCTGGTGGCTCAGTGGTTTAGAGTCTGCCTGCCGATGCAGAGGACACGGGTTCATGCCCCGGTCCGGGAGGATCCCACATGCTGTGGAGCAGCTGGGCCCGTGAGCCATGGCCACTGGGTCTGCGCGTCCGGAGCCTGTGCTCCGCAACGGGAGAGGCCACAGCAGTGAGAGGCCCACGTGCCGCAAAACAAAAACAAAAACAAAATGTACATGTTCTAGACTAAGAAACTAAATATTATGTTATTGTAAAGTATGAGTATTACTTCAGAGATGAATATTGCATCTCTACAAATATTTTTCCTTTCTGATTGCTTAACATGCAGTGTGGCCAGACAATGAGAAAGGATTTCCTTCTTCTATATTATCTATAAACTCATTTTTTTGTAGAGATGTTTTCTTATTTTTTCCTAATAAGCCAGTTACAAGACAGGCACAAACTTCACCTCATTTCAAAAGAACAACTTTAAAAAGGGTGAAATTCAATGCAGAATGTGATATATGATTCTGAATAACCGTTACACTGGGAAGGATACTGATGTTAGATTATGCCCTTAACTATGACCTGAGTAGATACAGTGGTAGGGCCACATCTCTGTTGGTAGAAGGTAAAGTTCCAACTCTAAGATGTAGACATATGCACTGTGGGAAATAGTACAATCTGGGAAATATCAGATCTTGCATAATTTGGACAGCAAAGAGTCATATATAACATAGGCTTCAAATCTAGTATCATCAACCTAATAATGCTCACAAATGCTAGTTGTGTTCTCATTTTAACAAAGTGTATTAATTTAGAACACATTGTCATTATCATCAACGTTATTTTATCATCGTAATCATCATTCTATTCATTCTGTGGCAAGAAATCTCTGGAGTAATTTTGGGAACTACATTTTTAATGGTTACCCTGAGCTACTCATGTTCCTTAAAGTAATTTAAGCACTGCTTAACTTAATGCCCATCTTCTAAGTTCCTGCTTCTGTAGCTACCCAGTGTGGACTGGGAAATCAACAGCTAGAAGGATTCTGATGCAGACTGTGAATGATCACTCTTAAAAAATATTGGAATAAGTTGAGAGGCAAGTGTTTTTCTTCCTTTGTGCTCCTAAATTATGGATAGTAAAATCAAAAACTGCTTCAGTGGGAAAGTGAGGATAATTGGCCTCAGGCCTATAGAGGAGGCTGGAAATGTGTCAGAGATGCTGCAGGCAGAGTTGTGTGCCCATGGCATAACACAGAAGGCACATGCAGTTGCTGTTTCTTGTTAATATCTTCACTGTACCTTCTTCTTTTGAACATTTAAAGAAAATCTTGAAGAAAGATTGATATTAGCTTGGCTTTGTGAAACAGCTTGGGATTGGGACAGAGTAGTAAATGGAAAGTCAAAGTTTGAAACCCATCCACAAATAAAATCTCACAAGTGGACAAAAGGATCAACGAGAGACGAAGCAGTAGTACTACTCTAAGGATAGGATAAATGAGTACTTTGCTGGGATTTTTCTTTGGTTCAGGAGAAAGATAAGAAAAGAAAATTGTAATGAAAATGAATAAAAAAGAGAAGGATGGAGGAAAGCAAACAAAGATGACATAATTTCTGCAAACCATACCCTAAAGGTAATAACAATTTTGAAGTTTATGTGCACGCTAGTATTTTATGTATGTACAGTTTATACTCTATTTTCATGTGCTTCATATCATTTTATCTTCACAGAACCTTCATGAGATAGGTTTGGCAGGAGTTGCCAAGTTGCCAACTTATTTTTTTAATGAAAAAATAGAAGCCTAAATTATTTCCTCTGATTTCCTTCCCAGTTTTAAAACAGCTTACTTTTGCTGACTAGCTAGAGAATAATAAAGAAAAAGTAGTAGGAGTTATACCCCTATATTAAGGATAACACAGCTAAAGCATTGTGAAATCGTTTTCACATTTATTTGATCAAAAGACTGAGATATAGCATCTAGAAAGTAAATATCACAGAAAGAAAGATTATTTATAAAGTTTAGCCTAGTCAGCTAAATTGAATAATAATAAAATTTTCATCTTTAAGTCTGTGGATAACAGCTATAGTATCTTGAAAAAGAAAATGGTGATAATATATGTAGTATTTGCTCTAATAATGCTAAACGGGATCTGGGTTTGCAGCATCAAAGTACCTATATCCAAGTTTAGTAATGAACTTCTTCTAGCCCTCAAAACTGTCCTTTTGCTTGCTTGCTACATCCATTCTTTTTCATTTATCCTTCTTATCACTGGGTAATAAATGATATGAACGTGAACATAAAATTGTCTTAGGCTGTAAAGTCACACCAGATATTTTGTGAACCTAGAAGAAAATTCATATACTACTAAGAGTATACTGTTCCTTTTCTTTCTATAATGCCACAAATGATTTCAATGAAAATGAGTCATAGTACCCAAGAAGAACTAGATATTGAACTTTATAAAAGTACAAGCAGACCTCACTGACAGGCAGTTCATCATGCTTCTACATTTAGGTATTAATTTCAATTTCAATCTTCCTGTAAAACAAAAAGGAAGAATTTTTTATTATGGAGTAATGGCCTTGCTGAAGTGACATAAATTATAGTTGAAGACATTAAAGTTACACACTAAAGGCTATTTCCTACTCCTTTCCACAGTGTATTTCTTTCCAGTAGAGTCTGGATTGTTTCTAAAAATAACCTAGACTTTTACCAAACCAGGCTGTCTACTTTCCATGTAGGATTGCTGCAACATTCTTGGACAAAGAATGTCAGAGATAATTGGTGTGTTATTCTCTCTTACTGATATCACTACCATCTATGAATATGAAAGCTGCTAAAGCCCTAATATGGCAATCAAAGACAAAGTCAAGTCATAGCCAGAATTATGAATTTGACAAATGTAATTTTTGGGTTTTTCTTTTTTCTATCCCAATTATATTTCTAGATTTTATCTCCATTTATTCACAGTTCTTTTAACTCCACTACATACTTTATTGAGTATAAATAATATCATAAATCTATTGTAGTTGCAGGAGTTATAATTCTGAATATTGCAATGTAGTTTTCTTCAAGGAGCTTTTGGTAATATTGAGGGAAAGCAAAAAATTTTTCTACATCTTTTATATCCTTTGAATATTTTTTCCATCCATTGTTTCCCTTTGTATTATTAGTTTGCTCATTTTATGATACGTAAATAATTTATGAAAATCATTACTAGCACAAACGTTGCAGTTTTTCCTGAGCTTTTTATTATTTTATTTTGTTCAGAGTGAATTTTATTATAGAAATCATAAAAAAATTATAAACAAAATGATTAATCTTGAGCTTTATTTAAGGTTTAGAAAAGTCTTTCCCTCTCTAAGATCAAGTGTGTGTGTGTGAATCTATTATATTCCTCTAGTACTTTTAGGTTTTCATTTCTTTAAATTTAGACTATTGATCCATTTGAACTTTTTAAAAATAATAGATAAGAAAATGATGCATTCTCATTTATTTAATAAGTTAGAAAGTCATCACAGCACTATTTAGTAAGCAATACATTTTTTTCTGCACTGTTTGAATTGCAAGTTGAAAATATGCATATCTACTAGCTTTTTTACTCCCCCTCCTTTTCTATGTTGATCTGCTGATCTTTTTGTCTATCCCTTTGACTACACTAAATCATTTTAGTTAGTGTAGGTTTAATATTGATTTTGGAAAACTATCCAATAAAACTTTCCTACATGATTTCTTCTGGTAATTTTTATACATCTATTTTTCCTCATAGAGCTAAGTTTTTTATAATTTACACATTCACATTTACAAACAAAATACTCTTATTTTGTGGGAGAACACTACACACACGTGTTTGCGAAGAGGGAGAAGTGACATCTCCATAACATCGATGCTTTAAGTCCAAAAAAATAATGTTTTTCCACTTATGCAAATCTACATTTGGGTACTTCAGTAGAATATTAAATATTTTATGTAATTCCCTTAGACTTCTAAAAAATTATCAAAACTTTACACATATTAAAAAAAAATCTTCACACGTATTAGCTTTAAAACAGTAAGTAACAACAATCACAACAATGACAACAACAAACTGTTAACTTTAGAAATGCAGTAGTCTCTTGCCACACAGTCTCATCACAAGTTTCAGGCTCCAAAGGCAAACACTTACAAGTATTTATAAGCATTTTTTCTGTCAGTGTTCTGGTTGTTATCTTCATAATATGTCTGCATTTCTCAACTAATCAAACTTTTAATATTTTATCTTCCAGATACCAAAGTTGGTGGATTATATTAGTAAAATACAGTATCTAATTTCCTCTTACCATTTACATCATTATCTTTATATCAGTTCTTAGCAACTCTATAACTTCTAATAATAGACTTCAAACTTTATTTCTTGTGTTTCAATGAAGAAGTCATTGCTCCTGTGTTTCTCTTCTTGTCTGCTGCCTCTGAATTTCTCTTAATTATAAAATCACATATTTTATCATAAAATTTATAACATGTTGGTTCTGTTTTGCAATCATTATTAAAACTAGGGCACTTTGTTTAAATATTGATTCAAAACTTCTTTAAAAAAACTAATAAGGAGATTTATAATTTGTAAAAGCTAAAATTCATCTAGAATTGAAAGAGAGAAAATCAGCTCCAACTGAAAAGAGAAAAAGCTTTCCTTCCCATAATTAAGATGGAGAGACAGACAGAGGTAAAGCCAGTTGCAAAGTAAACAGAAAACGTTGTTTCTCCCCAGTTCATGTAGCAGTTATAAAATGCCTTAGCAACATCTTATCAAGTGACTACTGCTTTCTTACCAGTAATGCCCCAGGCATATTTTCATTTATTACTGTAGATACTCAATTGCTACATTGCCCTTAATTTGTGATAGCACCCAATTACTAGTTAATTCTCACTTCTCCTAATCCCACTTTAGGAATAAATTCTCCTTTTAGACCCTCTTCAAACTTTCAGCAGAAACCACAACTTTGAAAAAATTGTTTCCCTCCTCTTCTAGTTGAGTAGCATTCCCAGGGTCCCTCCTTCCTTTTGTTGAGTGACTTTCTTGAGATTTAATAAATCTGATCTTGTCTGACTACTGGCTAGTTCTTGGTAGTTTTTGGCTGAGTAGACTTTAATGTTTTGGAGATTACACCAAGATTTGTCTGAGACTTATTGCTGAGGACCAGGACTCTTGACTAGATAACAGTGCATATATATAAGACTGTACCCCCTGGTATGATTAAGTTTGGCATTGAACTTGGGCTCTGATGTGTTCTTTGAGCCTTTCAGTGTCACATTTGTTTCTCAGGATATGTGTTTTTATCATACTTTGGTGTTCTCTTGTGAATTTTGGCTTCTAATCCTCTGATTGCCTGCCTGTTAGACAGTCTATAGGAAAGTTCTGGTGCATCATAATTAGCTTACATTTAACTGGCCTTGGGAGCTGAGGAGTTCAGACAGTCTCTTCAGCCAGACACTCTGGAAAATTTGCTTTGGGTCACCTTTCATTTTATTTATTTATTTATTTATTTATTTATTGCAGTATGTGGGCCTCTCACTGTTGTGGCCTCTCCCATTGCGGAGCACAGGCTCCGGACGCGCAGGCTCAGTGGCCATGGCTCACGGGCCTAGCCGCTCCGCGGCATGTGGAATCTTCCCGGACCGGGGCACGAACCCGTGTCCCCTGCATCAGCAGGTGGACTCTCAACCACTGCGCCACCAGGGAAGCCCCTGGGTCACCTTTTAAAAACCATATAAGGACTTTCCTCTGTGCTGCTTTTGTGTCCCTGAAACTTCCCTGTTTAGCTCAGAGTTTTATCAGAACCTTGCTAATGGCATTTTTTAAACTAGATTCTATAGATAGGAAGTTATACAAGAATCATTCTTAACAACTGTGTATTTATCATGGGTCATCTTGTTCTCAGCCAGCCGCTTTACTGGGTTGGAAGTCAATCTTTCTCATGTATACATACTACAATGCTAATTTATTTGCTTATGTCTCTAAATGACACAGTCTAACCAAGGACATTTTGCAATTATTGTGACCACAAGAATTTGGGAAATTTTTAGTACAAGAGTGTCTTATAATAGAAAAGAGAACAAAAATACAATGGAAAATTGTCTGCTTTCTGTAATTAGTATGATAAAGCATCTAAAGTCAATTAAAACTCTAAAACTTCTTCCATAAAAGGTTCCTAGCAAAGGTGTGATGTTAAATTGCTTTCCCCCAAAAGATATGTTCAAGTCCTAACCCCGATACCTGTGAATGTGATCTCATTTGGAAATAGGGTATTTGCAGGTGTAATCAGGTTAAAGTGAGGTGATACTGTGCCCTAAATCCAATGACCACTTTGTTTATAATGGAAGAAGAAGTAGATTTGGATACAGAAACACAGAGGGAAGAGACCACTTGAAGACAGTGGTAATAGCTGGAATAATGCAGCAATAAAGGCAAGGAATCACAAGGATTGTTGGCAACCACTAGAAATTGAAAGAGGCAAAAAAAAAGATTCTTTCCTACAGCCTTTAGACAGAGCATGGCCCTTTTGAAAGCTTGATATTGGAATTCTAGCCTCCAGAACTTTGAGAGAAATGTATGATCTTTTAAGCCATGTGGTTTGTGGTAATTTATTATGGAAGCCCTAGGAAACTAATATAAAAGACAAATGAAAAATGAGGAAAACTTGAGACTGCTTCTTTTGTGAATCTTTGTAAATCCTACTCCTCTTGTCTTTATCCAACTCTTACCTTTCCTGACTCCTCAGCTCCCAAACTTCCAGGGCCATGCCAGTCCCCACAGACCTCCCTTTTTCCCCTTCAACTACACCTTTAAAGCCCAGGCAACCACAATTTATTTTATATTTGTCTAAAGCCAAAACATCTCTCACCTTTTTTTTTCTCTATTTTTTTCCCCTCACTCGAGAAATTTAAAAGGTAAATTGATCAGAAAAAAAGCAATCATTTTGTCATTATGTGAACACTCTAGGAATATCTATTTCAGATAAACAGTTAAAATGTATAAGAAAAAGTTAATTAACTGTTATTCTTTTGCTTTAAGAAATGTGAACAAGTAAATTTAAATAATAGCTTTTGTTGCTATAGTTACAAGATGAGAAGAAAAGGCTTTGGTTCAAGATAAAAGAGGAGCTTTCAAAAATGATTTAAAGATTTTTAAAAATTTAGTTCATGAATATCAGATCTGTATTTTGCATTTTTTGAAGTTTATATAATATTTCTGATAGGTAGGTAAAATTGTGGCCTGAAATGAGTTAGTAATTTTATTGTAAAGATAAGTCTGTATCTGTTCTATTTATTATATGAAATAACAATTTTCCTTAAATAAGGCTAAATTTAAACTTCCCATGATTCAAAGTTTCTAAGTACATTATCAACCTTGCTAAAAACTATTTTAAATTACAAGCTAGAACATAATACTTAGCTAAGTGATAATACAATGATGGATGTCTTTTTAAAGTTTTTTTTTTATAAAAGCTTTATTGAGGTATAATGGTAAACAATAAACTGCACGTATTTAAAGGATGCAGTTTGGTATGTTTGCACATATGTATACAGCCATGAGCCATCATACTGTCAAGATAAAGAACATATCCATCACCTTAAAAAGTCCTCTTATTCCCTATTGTAATCTATCTCTTCCTCCTTCCTCTCCTTGTCCCAACGCTGTCTCCAGGAAAGACTGATCTACCTGCTTATAGATGTTCGTATTGTCTAGAATTTTATAAAAATGGAATTATACAATAAGTACTTTGTTTTGTTTGGATTTTTTTTTTTTTTTTTTTTTTTTTTTAGCGGTACGCGGGCCTCTCACTGTTGTGGCCTCTCCCGTTGAGGAGCACAGGCTCCGGACGCTTAGGCTCAGCGGCCATGGGTCACGGGCCCAGCCGCTCTGCGGCATGTGGGATCTTCCCGGACCGGGGCACGAACCTGTGTCCCCTGCATCGGCAGGCGGACTCTCAACCACTGCGCCACCAGGGAAGCTCTAGACTATTTTTAACAGTTTTATTGAGGAATACTTAATATACCATAAAATGTACTAATTTTTTAATGTTTCAATAAGTTTTAGTAAATTTACAGAGTTGTATAATTATTACTACAATCTAACTTTAGAACATTTCCATCATTCCAAAACCAAACCTCATGCCCAATTGAGGCGACTGTCTATTCTCACCCTCGGGCCAGGGAAACTGCAAATCTACTCTTTCTGTCTATAAAATATGCCTTCTCTGAACACTTCATTTAGTAAATGGAATCATACAATATGTGGTCTGTAACGTCTGGCTTCTTTTGCTGACACTGTTTTAAGGTTCATCCATGTTGTAGCATGTTTCAATACTTTGTTCTTTCTTCTTAAAATTTCCTTGTCAGGAATTTTGAGACTTTGTTCCCACACATATTTTCACAAATACCTAACATAGAGACTCTCACAACTGCCCTTGAATTTCCTAAGTAGTGACTGACTAGCTGCTTCACATATCTTTTACCATGCCACAGCACAACTGGCACATATACCAGTGACTGGAAGGCAGCAGTGTCAAATTCTTCTCCCAGCTCCACCTGGGACTAGAAGGTGTTGGCTGTGAGGAACGTGAAATGGGTTACCCCAGGTCTTCTTTCAGATTTCACTACATGTTGAAGTGGGAACTCGGTTCACTGTACATGTGGTGCACATATTTCTAGACCATGGCAAATGTTAGAAGTTTAAGACAAGGACTTCCAAACCTATTCCATCCTATTTTAATGCTAACTATTATTAATACACATTGTTTTAAATGTAAAAATCTGGATTCTGTGACAAGAGGCATAATCTGAGGCTGTCCTGCACCAAGCATTACATATGATCACCCGAAGCCCAGTGTACTATCTCAAAATATAAGCTGATCCATGCACTTTTCTTATTAGGCTTATTGTTGCTACTGTACTTTTTGCACATTCTATAGTGGTTTATAGATTGTTATTAAACATTCTAATTCTTGCATATTAATATTACTACATAACAATTACTATATTCTCCCATTTTATCTGAAAAGATTTTTGTTGTCCTCCCTTTGGATTCCATGTACACAATCATATTAGATGCAAGTAATTCATCAATTCAAGGAGGATATGGAGTGAAAATTGGAGACATAGAGGTCTATATTGCTTTACCTAAGAAGAAAAGATAAAAATGGGGAAGGAGGAGGTAAAGGAGAGATGTGGGTAATCTTGGGCAATGTCCTATAATCATGAGCACCAGCCTGACAATGCCTGCTGTTTTGTGTCACTATTGTGAGATAATTTTATCCTCATATTTCAAAACAACTCAGGTCTGGTTTATAAAGCCAGTCTAAAAAATATATATATATTGTCAAGTGCCAGATAAATAACCAATCAAGTTACTATAATCTATTTCTACCTAACTGTCTAGCAAGAAGAAACAGAAGAAAGGAAAGAAATGGGCATCACCTTTGCACCGTTTGTGAATCAAAAAAAAGGAAATGAGTTGATTGTGGTTAGAAAGCTATCACTGAACATGGGAGCTTCAGGTTAGCATTAAACTTGGGACTGTGCAAATTATTTCTTGCAAGTCACAAAGATATGCTAATGAGTATCATGGTGAGAAACCTCTATTGCTCATCATGTGGCTTCAAAACTAACATTAATCCAGAGGCTGTATGAATGCTGTTCACTAAACACAAAAGATTTTCTTTCTTTAATTTTTGTCATTTGGTATTTTATATGTGGGACACAGAAATACAGTATGCAGCCATACAAACTATTTTGTATCAGGCAGGGGCTGCAAGAGAAATATGCTGAACAAAGAGACAAGTAGAGTTCAAAGATCTTCCAAACCAATTTTGATATAGGTAATGATTAGAAAGGAAATGCATTGCATGACTCAGACATAATGATAAAAAAGAAATGAATGAAATGCAAATTGATTCTAAGATAATTTTCTTCTACCACAAAAACACAGTCTGCTAATTTTCACTCCTTTAAATTGTTAGAATTACAATTAACTGACTATCAAAAACAGGATTCTATCCTCATTTGTGTATTTTAGTAAAAAGTGAACTAAGATATGGATAGTTTTCATTTTTGAGTGCCATTTGTTATATTCCTCAGTTCAAATATCACCACCTTTATTTCACACTCAAAATATTTTGTTGGATTCTAATTTAGGGTAATTATAATTTATGGTAATTCTGATTCAAGAAACAATTTAGCTTAATGGGGAGGACAAGAGAAAATCTTACTTTTAAGAACATGGATCTCTCAAAATCAAAAGAAATTTGAAAGGGAATAAAGCTTGTGTTATATATTAATTGCAGGTATATTTGCAGGAGAATTTGATTGGTCTTTGTTCTCAGGCCTCTTATTCATATGACTCAGAATGACCTCACATCTTCCCATGTGAACCGTATTGGCATGATCTATTCTGTGGATTCATCCATCTATGTTTAGAGCTCCACCTATTCCAATCACTTGTGTCAATAAAATACTACAAAATGTTGTAGCTTGAACACTGTGAGTAGGATGGAAAAATTTTTTTAAGGCATTAAAATTGGGGAAAAAAGGATGGATTTTTCTGATACAGCTTATTTTAAAAATTATATTCTACTTTGCAACCACATAGCCATCTCTAATTCCCACTTTAGTATAAGCTATTTAAGGACCATAAGTAATTCTACAGTAGGTTCTAATATCAGTTTCTAGGCATTCTTCACTAAGGAACACACAAAAGATTTTAGCTCAACATATCTAAAAATATTTCTCTAATGTATCACTTAATACTTCAGGACACTTATTACAAAGTCCTTAGCCTTCCTACTTGAAAATTCTCAAAGTTCACTTTATAAAATAATTATATCTTTAATTCATTATTTTACTTATTTTTAGATATGCAAGGTGTCAATAGTTGCATTCTTATAAACAAAACAATACTAATAAAGCCAAAATTTGCAGTCCACATCACAAAATTTACCCACATATTTCATTTGAGTCAATGAACTTACAGATTTTTTTATGCATTTTACATTTACACATGTACATATAGAAGTATGTCTGAGGATACCTATATAATCATTTTATATACATTTATGTTTCTATGATTTTCTTTTATATACAAATTATATGCATTAGAGTTATTCTATATCAGTGCATATTTTTCTGCCTCTTTTTAACTCTTGTACAGGGTTCTATAGTATGACTACAACATAATCAATCTATCACTTTCCCTGGGGGTACAAATTGAGATTGCTTTATTAAAAATGTTGCTAAAATGAACATCCTTGTATATGTTTTTGTGATTATTTCTTTGGGAAATATATATATATATATATATATATACGCATATATATAGAGAGAGACAGAGTCAGAGTGAGAGAGACAGAAAGAGAGAGAGAGAGAAAATTGGAGAATTGTTCACATAAAGATTTATTTTTAATTTGTCTGTATAATATACCACTAAATTCCAGCAATTGCATGCCACAATGTTGTTTCTATTTCTAACTCAGTAGTCTAATTCCCAGCCAGTGATTAGTGCTGTTATAATGAGGGTTGAGTTTTCATGATGAGAAATTTCAGCTGTGCCTATGTAAAAATTGTGATATCATAGCCCATATTTCCCAGACTTAGTAATAGTTACTAAGTAATAGTAACTACACTTAGTAATAGTTGTATTTTTCCAACTATTATAATTTGATTGAAGGAGAATTCAGGTTAAAAGAATCACACATTTTGGAGTCTGACAAGTTCCTAACTACTCCCTGGAACTGGGTGAGGATAGTAGTGCATAAATTCACAGCAATGTTGAAATTTTACTAAGACAGGGATTCATTGAATTGAATAAAAAATACTTATTCTATATCTTCTTTTAGTTTTATCATTTACTTGACAAAATTACATACCAGAGATTAACATTTAAGATGGGGAATACAAAACTCCTTCAAGACTGACTAATGAAATTGGAAGGTGGTTTAATGGCTTGGAAAGATGAGAAAATATATTAGTCTTTTATTTTCTGAAATCACAATTTTCTGAGGTAGATAATAAATGTAGTTTTATTTCCTATTTTTAAACTCACATTCTGATAACCTCCTGGTTAACTTTTGTGTGTCTAACAAAGTCTGTCTCTTCCACTTCACATTGAAATCACTAAATTATGATGATTTCTCTAGAATAGTAATTTCTATATGAATAGAGACTGAAAATATTCAATGATAACAGCAAAATCAGTTTTAGTCTGACTTCCATCTCCTCTAGGTCAGGGGTTCAACAGAAAATGTCAGAGAGGATTCCTCAGAAGATTTGTAAAAAGAAATATGCTTGAGCTTTAGAGACAATATAATCTGGATTTGATTACCACTTCTTACAAACTATGTGATCTTGGATAATTTACTCAACCTCTCTGCGCTTCAATTTTCCTTTCTGAAAACAGAGGATGATAATGCTATTATTTTCAAGGAAGACTAAATAACCTATTTCATCAAGTAGATAGCTTAGCACAGTGCCTGAAATATTGAGCACTAGATGTAAATTCACCTTCCTAACATGAGGAATTATACAATTCCATTCGTATCTAACTATAATAATTAAAAGTTTTCCTAACCAATTCTTATCCTTTTTAACTTGTAATTTTCCTTGTGACACAAATCAGCTTTATCTGTGCATAATAGCAAACTATTAGCAAACTCATGCTTAAACTAATTTGAAAACAACCATCTCAGGATGGTGCTTAGGTGATGGTAGGCATGCAAAGATGAATGAAGCACAAATTACTCATGGAATCATTGTACTTCTTGGATTCTTTTTGTGTTCTCTAGGAGTTTATGTGATATCAAACATTGAAGTATATACAACTTAAGCACACATAGGTTTGTGTTTGTTTTTAACCTACACAGAGGATCCTTTCACTCCTTACACCTTGTATCAGTTCGACAATTGAAGAAGTTAATCTTACACTTAAATATTTGTTCTGTGGCCTACAAATTAACATAACTTTTTGAAGTTTTCCTTTTCCATTTTTTTTTTCCTAGATGAGAAGGATGAGAAGGAATTTTTTTTCCTAGATGAGCAGCTTTGTGTTGCTGCTCCCAAATCTTACTTTCTATCTTTCCTTAAAAATTTGCCTGGACTTCCCTGGTGGCACAAAGGTTAAGAATCTGCCTACCAATGCAGGGGACACGGGTTCGAGCCCTGGTCCGGGAAGATCCCACATGCCGTGGAGCAGCTAAGCCCCTGTGCCACAGCTACTGAGCCTGCGCTCTAGAGTCCGCGAGCCACGACTACTGAGCCTGCGTGCCACAACTACTGAAGCCCATGTGCCTAGAGCCCGTGCTCCTCAATAGGAGAAGCCACTGCAATGAGAAGCCCATGCACCACAACGAAGAGTAGCCCCCACTTGCTGCAATAGAGAAAAGCCCACGTGCAGCAGTGAAGATCCAACGCAGCCAAAAATAATAAATAAATTTTTAAAAATTTACCTGAAAAACGGTGTTCTTTTATAAATATGGATATATGTAGATGTTGCTAAACACAAAATTATGTTTTCTTATGATATTCCAGACATATGGAGTATCAACATCAAATTATATAAAATGATTATGTTTTCATTACAGAAACTCACCTGGTGTATTGTCTTTGAAATATATATGTGTATATTTACACACACACATACACATTTGCCAAAAAATAATATAAATCCTTTGTGGGGCTTTTTTGTTGTCGCATGGATGTGTTTGATATCTGCTGAGCTTACCTATTCTCAGATCACTGAGGGAGTCAATACAGATACTGTGAATCAATCTGTGTCTCAGTTGCTGGCAGGTGGAAATGATATCTCTTCTACTTCATTGAACTGTTCACTATGGTTTGAGGACAAATGAAAGAATCACATTTTCTGTTGGACAATAAACGTTTTCTAAAAACTTGATATGGTCCTTCTTTCGGTATTTGATCTGTACCATATGTAGGTTTTTTGTGATTCTTTTATTACATTTTTCCACCAATTCTTTATCTACTAACTTTGGTCCACTTTCTATTCTGAGAGTAATTTATTACTTTTAGAATTATCACTACATTTACTTTTACATTAATTCCCTGTTGCAGATTATTTCTAATTCCTAAACCCTATTCCAGTGTGTTTATGGCTCTAATTTAGTCTATGTAATAGTCAATGTTCATGTCAGTATTAGACACTTGATTATGTTTTTATTGATATGTCAGAGGTTAATCAACATGCCTGGAGTCATAACAAAGCAGATGTGAATACTGGTATTTAAATGTAGAGCATGTGCATAAATGAGCCTTTTGAGATTCACATAGCAGTTGTGCAGTTAAAATAGTCTCAAAGTTATGTATTCTACACTTGTAAAAGACCTAAGTGAATAGCTAACTTTATCTATAGTCTGAACCTTATATGATTTTTTTTTTAATTCTCTCAACAAGATATTCTTACACCCATTTTTAGATGAGACCACTGTTAAAGATAGTGAGTACCTTCCTAAAATCATAGTTAAATTTTGTCCACATGACAAGGTTGGTTTTTTTTTTAGTATTTCTCTTACTTTAGTGTCCCTTAATTTTAAAAGTTTAGCACATCTCTCTTGAAAAGGATATGATTGTAATGCTTAGGCTACTGAAGAGAGGTGGACACATAAGAGGCCTACAATTTAAACTAGTTTCAACATTAATTCTGTGATATTACGTTTTTAGTTTTTCGACACTTGTTTCCTTACCTATAAAATGTAGAAGTTATATTAGATGACTTCTAAGTTCCCACTGGGCTCTGAAGTTCTAACTCAGATCAACACTGTATAATTTACTCTTTTTTCAAATTATGATTGCCAAGCTCCAAACCAATCTTTACTCTTCAGGAGTGTCAAGATATGTCATGTATTAAGGTCTTATTTTATAATCACATTCATGCTCTTATAACATTCTGGTAATCTTTTTACTCTCAAGAAGTCTGAAAAGCTATGGATCATTTAGCTAACAGGATTGTCTCTAAACTCTTAGCCATGGTTCCTCAGTGTTGGCACAATCGAAATTTTGTGTTGGATAACTATTATGTTGTGGAGGGCTGTCCTTGACATTTTAGTATGTTTAACACCATGATTGGTATAACACTAGATAGGAAGAACACTGTTCTTTAATTGTGACAATCAAATATGACTTTAGACATTCTTAAATATCCCTCTGGTGATAATCACTGATACACTTATAACAATATCAATAAAATAGTGTATTCCAGCTTTCTTACTGCTTCTGTGTTTTAACAAAAATATTTTTTTTCCTTCTTATGAGTAAATTATAAAACTTGGCCCCAGAACAAATGTAATTCTCCCAATTTGTAGCCCCATAGAGAATAATTTATGGTGTCTATAGTCATCAACTTATAAGCTACCAAAGTTGACTTCATGACAATTGGATATACATCTGTTGAAACTCTGAGGATTATTTATCCTTTATTTATCCTAGGTCCTTCCTAGTCTGGAGTATATCTTAAATTTCTGTACCCAATTAGATCGAATGATGTGGCTCTCTTCTAAAAAAAAAAAAACAAAAACAAAACTCCAAACCAAAAACCCTGCTAGTGTGTCTTTACTTTTAGAGAATGAGAATTCTGAAAAATGTGAACCAACAGCAGTTTTAAGGTTTGTTTTCTTGATTTTTTCCCTCTTTCCACCTCTTTTTTCTCTCTATTTGGGTGTAGTGCCTTAAGTATAGACAATTAGCTGAAATCTTGTCTGTTCCCAAGCTCTGTGACTTTCCATTAAGAGTTTAATGTTACTTAAGAAAGACTTTTGTAGCTCATTATAAAACCCACTACCTTATGTTGCAATTGGGGCTCCCAGGGAGAAACACATTTTTTTGCTATTGTTCCCATTTGTATGACGTATCATGTCTAAGAAATTCATAGCACTTTGCTGTCTTTAAATAAACTGAGTTATGGTTTATGGGGAGAGAGAGAAGGAAAGGAAGAGAAACACACCAACAGGGGTGGGGGGGATAAAAAGACAGAAAACAGAAAAGCTTCGAGAAAAAACAATTCTTCTGGAATATGGGTAGACTCAGAAACAGACCATTTGGCTAATGTTCTATATTGGGCAAACAAACTGTGAAGGGAATTTTTTCCTACAATTGTTTCATTTGGTTTCTTACATATACGTAGAAACAAGGAATACCTGCAATCAAAAACAATTCCTGCTTTCCAGACTCCATAGCATCTAAGTTTAATCTTGCCCCTCTTTTCTTAATAGATGGCTAATACAGTCATTTTCTTTCCTTTTTCCTCCCTTCTTCTTTCCTCCAGTCAGGTTCTAGTGGCAAGTTTCTTCTCACACGTACGAAGTCTGGTTAGTTTGAGATCAATGCAGATGATGCGGAGAGCCTGACCTTACTCTAATACATAAAAACAAGGCTGGGACGAAAGATTGGGGATGTTTTAGAGACGTCCTCTTCATTCTACCATACATAATACTAAGAAAGAGAAAGTCTGACCCAGAAATCACATTTTAGAATTTTGGGTTCCCACTCTCCTTGTGGTCCCAAACTGATTATTTACTGCTCAGGTGACTAGGGGTTTCATAGTGGTTCCCACAGATTATAGGTATTTTTTCTGGGCCTTTGAAATAAACTTTGAATGTACTTTTCATAGTCAGGAGAATAAAAGCAGTGATATCTCCAACAAATGATTGTAAGAAACCATGTGCCTTTATAATTTAAAATAAGATACTTTGGCATGAGGGTTAGCCCTGAACAGAAAGAGTTGATGCTATATCAAGATTAATTCTTAGATCTTTTGCTTTTTTACTGACCTAAATTATCAATATACTAGCAAGTAGGAGTACTATAGCATATATTGCTTTGGGGTTTTGCATGTTTGTTTGTTTAACATTCAAGTGAAATAAGTCTCCCTTCTAATGTCACCCTTATTGGCACTGTTCCCAGAGAAGGGAACACTCTGTCATGGCAGAGGTGGAATGGAGAAGTCAGGCTTTCCTCTGACAACAATCTGTCATCATAACATGGTGACCTAGCAGGCTACATCAGAAGAAGAAACCAAACCAACCAAACAAAGAAACAATAAAATACAAACAACCCAAAATATAATCATACAGTTGTGTGAGAAGAAACATGGAAAGGACTTTCATTCAGGTCCAGAAGGTCCTGTTAAAAATCTGATCCTTCTCGTGGAAATGTAAGCAGGTCATAAGCTGGTATAGCTTGAATTTCCTTGTCTAAAATGATATTCCAGTCCCTACAACCTTAATTATGTGATCCAGTATAATTATAAAATGTTTAAGTGCTATATAATATAGGATGTAAGATCATATATATGTATGTATACATATAATAGAAATATTTTGTAGAGCTCTTTCAAGATGTTTGTATTTTTTATCTGCTTTAAAAATTATTTCTTTTATTATTTATTTATTTATATATTTATTTTATTGAAGTATAGTTGATTTACAATGTTTCAGGTGTACAGCAAAGTGATTCAGTTATATGTTTGTGTATATATATACATATATATTCTTTTTTTAACATCTTTATTGGAGTATAATTGCTTTACAATGGTGTGTTAGTTTCTGCTTTATAACAATGTGAATCAGCTATATATATACATATATCCCCATATCTCTTCCCTCTTGCATCTCCCTCCCTCCCACCCTCCCTATCCCACCCCTCTAGGTGGTCACAAAGCACCGAGCTGATCTCCCTGTGCTATGCGGCTGCTTCCCACTAGCTATCTATTTTACGTTTGGTAGTGTATATATGTCCATGCCACTCTCTCACTTCGTCTTGGCTTACCCTTCAGATCCTTTTCCATTTTAGGTTATTACAAGATATTGAATATAGTTCCCTGTGCTATAGAGTAGGTCCTTGTTGTTTATCTATTTTATATATAGCAGTGTGTATCTTTTAATCCCAAATTCTTAATTTATCCCTCTCCCCCCTTTCCTCTTTGGTAACCATAAGTTTGTTTTCTATGTCTGTGGGTCTATTTCTGTGTTTTAAATAAGTTCATTTGTATCATTTTTTTTTAGATTTCACATGTAAGTGATATCATATGATATTTGGCTTTCCCTGTCTGACTTACTTCACATATTCACATAGGATGATAATCTCTAGGCCCATCTATGTTGCTGCAGATGTCATTATTTTGTTCTTTTTTATGGCTGAGTAATATTCCAGAGTGTGTGTGTGTGTGTGTGTGTGTGTGTGTGTGTGTGTGTGTGTGTACATACCACATCTTTATCCATCCATCTGTTGATAGACATTAAGTTTGCTTCCATGTCTTAACTATTGTAAATAGTGCTGCTGTGAACAGTGGAGTGCATTTATCTTTTTAAGTTAGAGTTTTCTCCAGATATATGTCCAGTAGTGGGATTCCTGGATCATACGGTAAATCTATTTTTACTTCTTTAAGGAACCTCCCTACTGTTCTCCACAGTGGCTGCACCAATTCACATTCCCTAAAAATATTTCTTTTAAGTTCAACATTCTGAATGGACTCTTATGCTGACCTATTTTAACAGTATCAAATTGTTCTAATTGTTTGACATAATGCCAGGTTAGAGATTGATCTGATTTGGGATTAGAAGAGAGGCATTTCAAAATATGCTCAGTACTGCATAAAATCACTGAAAGTGGTTAAAATCATTTCAGAAAACCAAGGTTAATTTGTCCATATTTAAACGAAAATTAGGGACTGCTTTACTTTTATTTTAATACATTTGTTTGTGTATTTCTAGTATTCATGTCTTAAACCTTTTAGTGTATCTTATAAACTAGTTCATCTTACATGCAGTTTGGAAAGGTAGCTTTACTACTAATGTCTCCAAATGGTTCTCTCTTCACATTTTGTTTGTATGGTTCTATAACACCTTGGGAAATAACTTAAGCCTCCTTATGCTATTGACTTTCTCTTTTGTGATTTTTAAAAGCATTCTTCCAATTTTCCTTTTTTATTTATTCTCTATGGACTTTGAAGTTCAAGTGTCCATTTTTTATTTTTAGAAGTGATTTTCGATTCTCTGATTTACTAATGTCTCTATAAAATTAATAAATTAACAAAAGTTACACCTGTTTACAACTCTTTGAGAATGGCAAATCATAGATGAGCTTTGCCTTTCTTTAGTAAAATAATTTGATTTTTAAAATGTCTTTCTCTAGTACTTCAAATAAAAATTTCCTATTGGAGGTAAAAGGCATATCATGCTAACAAACTCATTGCACTAACTTATTTGATCCTTATAAGAAGACAACTATTATCCTTCTCTTACAAATGAGAAGACTCAGGCACAGTGAGAAGTTAAGTTCCTTCCCCAAGATCACACTGTTTTTAACTTGGCAGATTCATGATTTCAATGCAGACAGTCTGACTCCAATACCCATGCTGTTTACTACTATGCTTCTATGCCCAGTAGACAAGTAGCCATTCCACTGTTAACATTTTTGTCCTCTTTCTTATGGGAATACCTCTCTTCAACACTCATTATTTGTGTTTGCCACATTTCCATAGGAGAAAACACTGTATAATGGAAAGAGATCTGTATTATTAGTCTAAAGAACTGTGGTCATTTCAGAAATTTACCTGCGTTATGATATTGGGCAAAAGCAATTAGTCTGCTTCTGTATCAGTAAATAAAGGTAGACCTTACTTGCCCAACTTCTAATAAATTTGTGAGGAAGAAGAAATTACATTATATCTAGGAAAAGTCCATTTTAAATGTTAAATGCTGTTAATATGATACATTATTAAGTCTCTTCTCTTATCACCTACTCTGAATCTATTCTCATCATATCCCTCAACGCTTCTCTTCATTATGGTAGTTCTATAAAACCATAAAAGCCCACATTGTGTGTATTATGTGTGTATATACATATATACCACATTTTCCTGGAAGTTACTGTATCACTTTCTTTACCTCCCTATACTTTAGTGCTTGCCAATCTAATTTCTTCACCCCACATTCACCCAAAGCAGGTTGTGCTAAAATCCCAAGTGCTTAAGTCCAATAGGAAATTCTAATTTATCATTTATTTCATTTCTTCAGCAGTTTTGAAGATGTTGATCACTTCTCCTTCTGGAATATTCCATTCAGGAGGTTCCTAAAACAAAAACACCTGGATTTCCTCCTTTCTTTCTGATTGCTGCTTTGTCTTTGTTTGGCATTCATTTTCCTACTTGTCATTAGATTTCTTCGAGATGAAAGCCTAGACACTCTTATTTTCTCAATCTATTTTAACATTGTAACTGATGTCAAACACTTACAAAGCTTCAATTTCACTGTATCTACTAATGGATTACAAAAGTTTTATCAAAAGCCTGACCTTTAGTAAGAATTTTATACCCATATTTAATGAGCTCCAGAGGCCTATTTAATTCATCTTTGAAGTTTCAAGCCAACTCATTTCAATATGCATTTACAATCACAAACATGGTCTTATAGATCTTTCCATCTCATGAGTGGTATAATCAAGTCTGTAGCTATGCAAAACATGAATGTAGGCTCTTTTTCTTAATAGTTATTTACTCTCACTCCCTGTATCCAATCCAGTTATCAAGTTCTGTCTACTACTTTTTTTTTTTTTCCTGCATATCTCTCAAGTCTAGGAGGAAAACTGTGGGCACTCCCCAATACAAGCCATTTAACTGGTGTTTAGCAGTCACCTCATAACTTGTGTCCACTGTTTCGTGCTATGGTAGATTAGAAACATAGCCACAATAAATTTTTTTATTCATACCCCCTTGCCATGTAATTTTTCTGTGCTCTCTCATTCTAACTCTGGGTTTTGGCATGTGATTTAATTTGGTTACTTCATGTCAACTGAAAAAACACACAACCTGAGAGCTGTGAGTTCAGTTTTCTTATTTTTTCCTTTTCGGTACGCTGGCCTTTCACTGTTGTGGCCTCTCCCGTTGCGGAGCACAGGCTCTGGACGCACAGGCTCAGCGGCCATGGCTCACGGGCCCAGCCGCTCCGCGGCACGTGGGATCTTCCCGGACCGGGGCACGAACCCGTGTCCCCTGCATCGGCAGGCGGACTCTCAACCACTGCGCCACCAGGGAAGCCCCTGAGTTCAGTGTTATTGGGGGCTTACTGAGGACTGTAGTCTGGAGACAATCTGTCAGATAGCTCTGAGGAACTGCTCTGAAGATTTGGGGAGTGATCAGTATATATATGATTTTGGTGAAGAGGATAAAGTGCAATCAAGCACACATCTCTGTAGAAGGTTGCTGATAGTCAAGAGGAGCAGATGTCTCCATTGATGATTTTAATGCTTTTCTAGGTATGAGAAGATGCAAGAAATAGGGTTCATAAAATTGTTTCCTGTAAATATCTAACTATCTGATGGTCTGTTCTTGCCAGTTTTCCCAGAGCACAGAGTGCCTCATTCCTGATCTCCACCCTGAACTTTCAGGGTGTGTTGAAGGTCAGTGAACTGCAGTGGCTAGTTACTTCATTCTTGTAGAACCAGATAGTGAGCAACATTCTTTACTTGGCATACACAAAGAGAGCCTTGAAAAACACTTGTATAGTCAGGCTTGTCATTTCTTTATTTTCTTGAGATCCCTTCCATTGACATCATGTGACAAAGCCTTAGCTAGCCTGTTGGATGGTGAATCGTGCATAATTCAATCACTACAGTTAAAACAGCCAACAGACAACCAACCTCTAGAAATAGAGCCATCTAGCTGACTGGCAGATGACTGCACATGCATGAGCAAGCCCAGCTGAGTCCAGTGTAAATTACTGACCCACAGAATTTTGAACTAAATAAATAATGACTGTTTAAGCTATTAAGTTTTTGGTGGTTTCTTGTGCAGCAAAAACTAACTGATACTTCTCTTCTTAGTATTTTTTCCATTCTGCATCTGCAAATATTTTTTTGTGAAGCAATCAGGTCATGTCATCTCTGTGTAATCTTTGGATAGCTACCAATGACATTTAGAATACAAACTCAACACCACAACAAGGAATAAAAAGGACCAGCCTATTCTGGCTTCTACCAACATCTATAGTTTAATCTATGATAATCATGATTATGTTCTCCTTTGCTCTCTGTACAAACCACGGTAGTCTTTTTCTTCTTTCATGAAAGTTTCATGCCCTCTACTAACACATGACTTTGCACAGTCTGATTTTTTTGGGCCTAGACTAATATCCCCTCAAATACTTTTTTGTCCATTTAGTCATTATGCATTCTTTGTATTTCAGTTTGATCATCACTTTCACAGGGAGGATTAGGTTAACCTCTCTGACAAGGTCAAATCACACTATTGGTTAAACTTTCTTAAAACATACCTGTCTCTCTATATAAACCTGTCTCCTGTTCACGTTGTGACATTACATTTTTTGATTAATGTCTCTGTTTTTTTAGTGGAATGTAAGCTCCAGGAATACAGTGACCTTATCTTTCTCACTTTCTTATTTCCAATGCTTAACATTAGTGTGTAACACATAGTAGACATTCAATAATTGTGGAAAAAATAAATGAGTGAGTCAATTAATGAATTTAGTTGAAATATGTTTAGAATGTAATTATTAAATTTGTTGACTATTAGACTAACAATGATTTAGTCTAGTTTTTAGAAGTAAATGATGTTGATTCTGCATCATGTGAACATATAGATAGCCAAAGTTTAGTATATTTAAGAATCAACTGGGTAATACATTAAAATGAAAATACTTGATCCATAGTTCCAGAAAAGGTGGTAAGTAAATTCTGGGATATTTCCCATGGGACTACATTTTTTAGTAATCCCCCAATGACTTAAATGTACAAATTTAATGAAATTTGCTTTGAGAAATACCAACTATTGAATTTTGTTCACTCACTTTAAACACCAGGCTTTTTTATCTATTCCACTAAGAATATTTCTGGTTACCTATTGAAATGTACTCAGAAAATATAAATTGATTTTAATATTGGTCTAGGGAAGCCATAAATGCGAAAATAAATATGAGCTAAAAAACTATAACAACAGAAACAAAAATATCTATTACTCTTCAGCAACAAAGTCTTTTTGATTATTTTCTGTTTGGATTTGTATATCCAACTCTTCCTTCTTCCTTTATCATTGGTATTTGACAGCTAATTGAATACCAAGAGAAGAAAGCCATCTTGTTCTAAGTCACAAAGAATCTACTATTTCTTAAAGAGTATATGTGGATTCATCCTATCTTAGCATTTGAAAGGGATTTTAGGATTTTTTTCTAGTTCACCAGACATATTGTGAGTAAATGTCCCAATGGAATTATTTCTGATCAAGATGGAGCTCTCAGTTGGGAATAATTTAGTCCCTAGTGTCCCCACATTGCAAACTACTCAATCAAAAATGAGAATATTGTTACTACTTTGCTGTTCTTGAATATACAGCCTCAGTTACATTCCCTAGTTTAAAGGTCTCTGTAACGTTGCTTGGGGGATATGGACATAGGTGTCACTCTTAAATAATAAAGTGAGAAGAGAGAAATCTAATCTACCATTTTTGGGTCTCTGAAGGAAACAACCAGAAAATCAAGATGGTAAGAATTACTGGGTAACTTCTTCCATTTGCTCATTTGACTCTCTCATGTCTTTTTCATTGTGGTGATTTTAAGCAGTATAGCTGAGGGTGGGAGATTAAGAATGAAATGGCCAGGATATAGACAATGAATTAGGGAACAGATGTTTATAACTTCCACATATTCTTGAGGAGACATATATATACAGAAGTCAAAGACAAGCAAACATACTATTTTTATTATTATGATTTATATGGAAAAATTTCTTTTGTCCCAGAATAGTTGTCTTATTCAGTCTGTTTGCTAATTGAGTAGGCCTAGCTCTTAATATTTTACATGCTTCCTGCCCTCCAGCCATCTAGACTCCCTATCCTCTTATAGTTTGGCAAAATGCAACAATAATGATCCCAAACAACTACCACATAAAAAGAGAAATATTTGATATTGATTGCTTTTAATAAAAGAATACTTTTTGTTCAGGAACACACTTATTGTCAAAGATGGGGCCCAGCATATGGTGGCACTAGTAGTCACTCAGTATATCTTTTCTTGCCTAGGGGCTCCCATTTGATGAGCTGGCATATCTGTGCAAGAATGAAGCCAATCAATGGACTGGGTAGCTGGGGGATCCGCTAGTCAAATGAAAAGTCAACTCCTTGGCTTATTTAGAGCCCCTTTTCCAATAAAACTGTCTAAGATCATATAATAATTTCTGTAAAACTAAAAGACTGTATGACAAATAAGTCCAAACACTTGTTAAATTAAAGCAAATATATTGTTACCACAGTAACCAGCAAGCAAGGATCAAGTAGTATTATCACCTGTTGCCTATACTTTGGACTATAAAATAGTATTGGTTTACCTGCGTACTGGTTATCATCACAAATGAGAGTGAAAAGTAGAAACATGGAATTAAAAACTTCAAATTAAAAAAAGTACTCATGAGTTTATGGGAAAGTTTGTTCATACCTTCTGCTTGAGAATTTAGACAATTGCCTTGATTATGAAGGGACGTGAAACAGGCTGCCTAGGAATTTATAATGGCTGATTCCACCTTCTTTGTGTGTATGTGTTTGCACATGTGTGCACACGTCCATGTACAGATGTATGTACATGTTTATGTGCATTGCCATATATTGAATTTTTGTAAGGGCCTTGTAAAATATTACAAGTAAAAGTGTCTGCTACTTTCTTATCCTTTTTCTTGAGCTCATAACAACATGATGATGATGAAATATCATTAGTTTCTCCAGTAATGTGGAAGATATATATTGTAGGGGGAAACAATTAGGCTTTTTAAAAATTTAAACCCTTAACTGAATCAATCCAGGCTTCTCATTAATATTTATAAATATTATATTTTGAAAATTATTTTCACTCTTAGTTAGCTTGGCAAATGTCATAACCTGGAATCCAGTTTATGATTGTCCCTGGTGTTCTAGAAACAGTGGATTCAGATGTTTAGGAACATATCAGGTTCTTGCTCAGGATTATCCACCACTTGGCCCCTACTCTTTATATTCAGTGGAAATCATATCCCATATGGCAAGTGGGTTCTTGAGACTTACACATACGTGCCCACCATCCTTTTATTCAAAATTTCATTTTGACTTGCTGTCAAGAACTATGAAGTGCCTAAACAAGTTAGCTTGCCACAGTTTCATGGATGTTGATAGAGGACTCGAGACTTCTGGATCAGAGCCTGAGTTCTACAGGACAATGTGAGCCAGGCTACATTAGACCTCCATACCCAGTGGGTTATGTTATTATAGAAGAGCCCTGCTCATAGACTGATTTTTTTTTTTTTTTGTAATTGACAGTAAACATGACTATCATTTGCTTTGGAGGGAGACACTATTTCTATCTTCCAAGACTGTTTGCTATACAAAGATCCTTGAAAAGATAATCTGGAAAAAAAGTCCAATTGGCATTTTACTCACAATAAATGAATAAATGTGAGAGATCCATGAATATCATTTTCCAAAATTTATTTTCTTTATTTTCCCCCTCAAAAACATAATTTGAGTTAGTTTCTTATGTGGGACCTCTTATAATAGAACTTAGGTTAAAAGTTTCTGAATATGAGTGCTAAGAATCCTTTTTACGGATGCCAGCTCCATTTTGTTTGTTTGTTTTTGTTTTTGTAATCACAGCTAACTCTATTGGATTGATTTTCAGCTTGTTGTGAGGATATGGAATGTGTCAGAATAAGTCATCCTTAGAAGATGATAATATAAACCCCATGAGGCAAAATACCCTTATTAGTTTTTAAAACTAATTATATCATTATATCATTTTCTTATTTCTCAATAAAAGACAGTACCAACTTCTTAGAATTCTTGAATAATCTTGTGCTAGAAAGAAATATTTTCCAAAGTTATCTATCAATGTGCTTGCATAAGTCATTAGACTCTAAAACTACTTACTTGGAAATATGAAACCCCCGTTGGGAAACAGTATAGCATGCAAAATAGTAATTGTTCTGAATTAAATTTTAGTGCTTAAACACTATCTATTATTTGGTGCTTTAGGAAAGAAATGGGGCAATAAGACATTGCTATCATTTGACTTTTATTTAACAAATATTTATTGACAACCTACTATGGAGTGGGCATTGTACATGAAGCTAATGATAAGAGGCAGATTTATTGGGAAGATAAAGAAGCTTAAGTCTCTAGACCTCTCACGTGATTGGGGTCCCTCACCTCTCTAAGACCTTATCCAAGGCTCTGGGAATTGTTCAGCAATGGATTCATGTCATTTTTGTAAATTTTGGTCATGTCATTTTCGTAAATTTTGCAGAAATATGACTGAAACCTTTTTTCATTCTGATTTCCACTCAGGAAAGACTGCTGTCTTTTAACCACTCTGATTTTCTGTCTATTATACTTTTCTTTATGAGTAGCATTGAATTGGCTAGGGATATTTGGGGATCTAACTAAGAAAAAAGTTGAAGTGATACACTGTCATTTCTACACAGTTCAGTTTTTGCTAGGTATCCTTGTACAAGAATAGTTTCCTAGGAAAATTCTCCCAACCTGTATCAATTACCCAGAATTCATGCCACAAAGATGTAGTGCCAGAGGCAATATCTTGATATGAATAAATTTGATGGGCAGTGGGAGATAAACATGGTTTTAAATATATGGTGTCAGAAGCTGGTCTGGATTTTTTTCTTTTTTGCATTCTGTGATGTTCTACTAAATGTATTTATTTTTTTCTATTTTTAAAATTTAAAGTGTTTATGTATATTTTTTACTCCTAATTTTATATTTATTATGTATAAAATTGAATCTGACCTTACTTGGGACACAGTGATGAGCCAAAAAGAGTCATACTTCTTATCTGGAGACATACTGGAGCTTAGAGTCTCATAGACAACATAGATATTAATAAAATATTCACAAGTTGATTTAAAATTCTAGCAAAAATAAATGCCCCAGATGAATGGTCCATTGTGCAATGAGCACATGCTTTTTGTGTGTGTGTGTGGTACGTGGGCCTCTCACTGTTGTGGCCTCTCCCATTGCGGAGCACAGGCTCTGGGCACGCAGACTCAGTGGCCATGGCTCACGGGCTTAGCCGCTCCATGGCATGTGGGATCTTCCCAGACCAGGGCACGAACCCGTGTCCCTTGCATCGGCAGGCAGACTCTCAACCACTGCGCCACCAGGGAAGCCCAATGAGCACGTGCTTTAAGAGAGCCAGCTTTGTCTGGAGGGTGAGCTATGTCTTCCATGTGGAATTACTGCTTGAAAAGAGATCTGAATTAGATACCCATCTGAATTAACAGGTGACAGTGGTGTGGGCAAAAAGGTAATTACTTGAGATGAACCAGAGAACCTGTATGAAGACCCTTTGGAAAAAGGAAACACACATTTTTTTGCTTATCTTAAATCTTTCAGAAGAATATCCAGTTTTTAAAATTTTCTTACTGACCGCTAATTGTGTTGTAGCACACAAGAAAACTGCCAAGGTAGTGAGGCCTATCCTGTTTCCTGTGTAAGTAAAAATACTGGCTAGGATAAACTAATTTCCCTTTCTCTCTCCTCTCTCTCTCTTTCTCTCTTCCTTCCTTTCTTTTTTCTTTGTTTCTTTCTTATTTTCTGTCTGTCTTTGTGCTTCCTCCCTCTCTCCCTCCCTCCCTTCCTTCCTTCCTCCCTTCCTTTCTTCTTTCCTTCCTTCCTCTAGTATAGAAAATTGTATTGATTTCAAGGAGAATATTAGCCTGTTTAAGAGTTATTTTCTTTAAACCCATTGTATAAATAAAGTCATACATTTACAAGTTTGTAAGGTCTTTTTGTGGATATGTGTGTATAATGCTTAGTTTTGGCTGGGGACTACATTTTAGTTGAGGTTTAACTATCCTTAAAATTGATTTTTAGTTATTTATTCCCTCTCTATTTCAAAATGTTTTACTGTAATCACTGAATGCTGTCTGTGTTTTCTCCAATGGCTAATTCAACTGTTAAATGTTTCAAACATTTTTGGAAAGATAGTAGTGTAACAGAAAATGGTGGCTGATAGAGATGTCGTATAGTTGATGTAGTTCTTATTGATAATACATTTCTTATTCTGTGAGGTTCTCTTTTCATGTCTTCATCCACAGTTTCCTCAATATTGTTTTCTGTAAAATAAAAAAATAATAGGTGACAATATGTAGAAAGTTTAGTGGATGCTTTTAGTGCCTCATGCAGATCCCTTTCACCAGACAAATTAATCTATCTGCTGTAAATTGAGCTGCTACTGGCTCAGGATAGCTTTTCTTTTCCTGCAGAATTACCAAAGGAATTGCTCTAGGCCAAAGGTTCTCAACTTTTAGGGGACATCAGAATATTCTGGAAGGAATGTAAAAACACAGATTCCACTTCCAGATCTTGAGTGAAGAATTAGAATTCGCATTTCTACTAAGTTTCTTGTATTGCTGGTGGTGTTGGTCACAAGTACTAGGTTTAAGGAAATTGCTTTCCTGGGTCTCTGCATTCCTGCAAGGGAATGGCCCAAGGGGTGAAAATTTAGGACAATTCTTGGGTGTGATTTTTGCTCAAAAGGCATCCTGTCCTTTGGAGCAGACCAAGAAAAGACTTTCTCTGGGTCCACAATCTTGCTCAACTCTTTTCCCTTCACTGTATTGCCTTCCAAAAGCACACTCTCCCTATATATCACGTGCTAGAAGCCCAGACTCAGGCTCTGTTTCTAGGAATTGAACCTAAAAAAGACTAAGAGAATTAATTTTCTTCAAAGTAATTAAACAATTTTTATAATCATTAATTGTCTTGATTCCATGTTAGTATCCTTACTTTGATTTGTCAGATTTGTTAAATTGAGGCCGGAGTGTAAATCCACCATTGTTTGGGGATCAGTGCTGAGATCTTGGATTAGCAGATGCTCAGACCTGTTACCAAAAAAAATCAGGCTTGAGCCAGAACAAACCCTCTGTTCTTGGACTTTATTTCCTCCCTACCTATCCCCTTCTCTTCCCACCTAGGGCTGAAAAAAAGGTAAGTTCTATTGTCTGATCTTGCAAGTAAGACAAAATAAAGCTCATATTTTCAAAGTTAATCATCTAATGAAGATATATATAGAATACATATATGTATACTTGCTGTTGAATATACCTTCAAGCAGTACATCTAAGAATACAAAAATATAGACTAATTAATAGAGAAAAGAAAAAGTATCTTATTTAGGTTAGTATACCTGCATTATAATTACTGTGCAAATTGTGTACTCTGGGTCAATTTTTATATTTTCTTTTTTGATTTTCAAATATTTACATATTTTATGTAATTTGTTTTTATTCTGGTAATTTTTTGGCAGAAGTAGTATCACACTATTTAACAGATAAGCATTTAGGCTTAATTTAAATAAATTAGCATGGAGTGAGGTCCTCTTGTTCTTGTTTTCAGTCAGCTTCTCAAGGAAAGTGGAAGGAATCATTTTGAGAGATCAATGAGAAATTTCTATTAAATAACTTTAATAAGCATAAGGCTTAGTGAATTATAGGAGAGAAGGACTTGCTTGTGATGTGGTTACATTCCTATCCACTACCATACATACTAGTGGCTTTCACAGCTCTAAAGGAACAGGAAATACATACATACACACATGGGCACACACACACACACACACACACACACGCATACACACACATCCCTGTTTTATGTGGTTATATGGCCATATGAGTTACAGATTAAGAAATGCATGTTGTAAAATAAAATATTTTATGATTACATAAAGAGTAAATTATGTTGCTAAACTTAATTCACAGTACCATATAGGGAAAATATTCAGAGGAAATATGCATTTAAGTATAATATTGCTATAGAACTGATGAGGAAATATTTAGAGGTGGCAAAAACTGTTATTTATCAATGACTTATTAATTATAGACATTGATCTATTATTTGCTCATATAGGATTTTAATTTAGCAGGATTTTAATTGAAAGTTAAACATCGCAGTGCAACAAGTGAAAAAACTCAAATGGCTTATGGAAAAGAGAAGCAATCTATCCACCAATTATGCCATCAATAGCAGAGGGATTGTGCATGGTTATATTGAGTTTAAATTCTGCATTTGCAAAGGAAGCTGAGTTTTGTTTTTTTCTTAACTGCAAACATTACTCCATACATTTTGAATAAAAAAAGACAGCAGAGACTATTATAATTTGTGTAAGTAAACTAATTTTTTAAGATTTTATTCTTTGAAGGAAATGGGGGATGTTTTCTCTTAGTTTTCTTACTCTCAAATCAGCTTTTCAACCTGAGATCAGCCTATGAAATTTCAGATAACCAGTTCTAACACATATTAACTCTTTATTTTTTTAATTTTTAAAAAAATTTTTTAACATCTTTATTGGAGTATAACTGCTTTACAATGGTGTGTTAGTTTCTGCTTTATAACAAAGTGAATCAGTTATACATATACATATGTTCCCATATCTCTTCTCTTTTGTGTCTCCCTCCCTCCCACCCTCCCTATCCCACCCCTCTAGGTGGTCACAAAGCACCGAGCTGATCTCCCTGTGCTATGCGGCTGCTTCCCCCTAGCTATCTATTTTACATTAGGTAGTGTATATATGTCCATGCCACTCTCTCACTTTGCAGCTTACCCTTCCCCCTCTCCATATCCTCAAGTCCATTCTCTAGTAGGTCTGTGTCTTTATTCCCCATATTAACTCTTTAAATATGACTCTGTTACTTTTCTTTACAATGTCTTGGTTTTCTAGACTGTGAAATAGGAAAGAGGTTACTGACCTCGATAATTAACTAAATTTATATCTTCAGAGAGTGTTGAACTGTGAGTGCCTGTCACATAGCTCAGCAGAGGTACACATGTTTGTTATTATTGCCCCTAAGTACCCATATTCCAGGTCTTTTTATATTTTTGTCTTTTAAATGTCATCAGAAGCACTTATTTCAAATTTAAATACATTTGCTTTTTGAGAGACAAAACCTCTAACTCTTACAAAAATTGTCAAAGGAAAACCACATTTCATCTTACAAAAATTGTCAAACAAAACCACATTTCATCTTTTTTTTATAACACAGTTTAAAAAAAGAAATACAAAAACGTATTTAGGAATTAAAATTACTGTACTAGTGTTTTAGACTAAATAAGGGATTGGAAGTACTTATATAAACCGTAAGTCCAATAAAATTTATGGTGACATTATTCTTGTCTACGCTCTTACCCTTCACTCTAATAGTCATTTTAATAGTGGAAATTTTCTTGAGTATATATGAAACTTTTGTTAATTTCATAAATCATTAATAGTAGTAGGTTTATTTTCCATCCAATGTGAACAAAATTTTTTGTGTGTCTACTGTGTAAACAAAATAGAGCCCTCAGTCTTAGGTCTTAGAGCTAAAATTCTGGTGAGGAGAATACAGACAATAAAAACACTAACAAATAAAATTTTAGTTGTTGCTATGTGCTATAAAATAAAAGAGATGAGCAATGTAATAAGGAATAACATGGGGAAAGAAGTATATGGAGGAATTGCTTTAGCATTGGTGATTGGATAAGGCCTCTCTGGAGACCTGAAAGATGAGAAGAAGCCAGGGTTGTGAAGATCTAGTAGTAAAAGGACAACCCACAATGAAAAAAATCACAGGATAAAATACCTGAGCATGTTTAAGGGATACACTAAAGGCCAGTGGGAATGAAATGTAATGACTAAGTGGAAGAAAGGAGAGAAAAGAGACCAGAGATTCAGGCATCAGTCAGAACACGTAGTAGCTTGCAGAACAGAATATAAGTTGATATATTTATTCTGGTTGCAGTGGGAAGCCACTGGAGAGTTCTAAGAAGAGGAGTATGTTCTGAGATTTATGCTATCCAGAGCTACAAACAGCAGAATATCAGAAATCCTATGAGAGCCCAGCCTGTAATATATTTATCATTTTAATGGGCACTAATCATATTTTGATGGTATTATACATTCGGAAGTTATCTTGTAAATCATTGGGTTTTTATATCACTAACAACATTTGGACTCAGAGGTACAGGTGTAGGGAATAAAACTTTGGTAGAAGAATCACCCTGCACATCTCTAATCAGCCACTGTTCATAATTAGCTAAGCAACTATTCACATAGATATCTTCATGTTGCTTCTCTCTCTAGGCTTGCCAGCCTCAGTGGAAGCTTGCTGCATTTATTGGGTAGTAAATTAACATCACAGTGCTTCAAGCAACAACATGTTTTTTTTTAATTTCTGTTACAATTTCAGCCCGTCTGCCTTCCATGCTGCAATCCTCTGACAATGGAGCCAACTTACAAACTGAATGCTGAGATAGTTTTGTCAGCTTGGCAAATCATTTTATTTTTCTTCCCTTGTTTAGTAGAAATAACAAGATGATTCTCTTTTAGTATAAAAATTAAAAAAAATATAGCAGGAATTGTACGGAAACTTAATCCTAGAACATTTTATATAGGCAATACTAGATCATCTCCTTTCACAGCAAGAAAAGCCATTACTACTTCAAATGCTCTAATTCCTTTAAAGTTTCATTGAATGTACCTTCTGAGAAACATCAATTACAGTAGAAATCAATCATAAAGGGGCCTATTTGATAAGCTTTAACTGTATAACAACACTCACACACTTACACTGATACTATACAGAGGAAGAAATTGCCATTATAAAAGAAGTGAATGTTCTTAATCCAAGTATCATCCAGAGTCATTTACAGAATAGGGAAAATGACTGGGAAGTGGACTGTTTTGAGCTAACTGAATATAGTAAAATAAAGGGGGAGCATTAAAATATATTAAAAAATAGTAAGGTAAATTAAAAATAGGAACAAAGAAATATTTGAACTTTTGAGACCAAACAGGGAGATCTATAATTTAAAAATGGGTATCTAGTAATATTAAATCATGCAAAGAGAATCTGGCAAAAATAGAAAGTAAGGGAGGGAAGAACAGGTCCTCTGTTCCTCTTATATTGGGAGAAGAGTGGAGCAAAATTCCCTAAAGATATTTTCCCTTTAATAATTATAAATATGATATTTTTTGTTACAAATTCACTTTGTAATCAAAGAAAGAGCAATATTTTTAGATGTCCTCAATCACACACAGAGATAAAAAGTCAGTCATGACATACTACTTCAACAGGTGCATCTCAAGAATAATTAACTTCTGCTTATTTTCTGGTATTAATTCATTTTTGTGTACAGGGACCTAAAACAACAATCCATACTTTATTTTAGATATTTCTAGAATGCAGAAAAGAATGTCTGCCTTTCTGGCATATTTAGAATCAAGAAAAGATGATGTTTCTATAAACCATGCTAAACATATAAACTATAAACTGTATTGTTAACTTAAAATAATGATAACTGATTAAATGCCACTAGGTTTCAGCTTACAAGTGCATGTGACTATTGAATTATAAAAAATAATAGGATTCTGGTTTCTTTTGTGTGTTCAGGTATATTTATCTTATTAACTTCACAAAAGAGCTGTATGAAAGTGAGTGACTTTCAGCCCACGTTTTGGCTTTCATACTAGATTTCAAAGTTTTAAAACATTGCACCTTTTATTGGCTTAATGATATTTCACTTATTAGACAAGGCTATAGGAAGAACTTTACTTTTCTTAGGCCAAATTTTTGTATGGAAATCAAACTCAGTATGATGTATTAAGTATCTTTCCTTGGGAAAGGAACATGTGGATTGGTCCTCTATTTGTTCATGTAGGAGGAAAGCCATGGAAACTATAATACCATAAAATCTATGAGAGTAGGAAATGTACTAATACTAGACTTTCTCATGTTTCTCATGTTATTCATTCAATACAATCTACTGAACTGAATTTTAGGAAAAATAAAAGTTTATGCCCGGAAGGTTTGTTGTTTAATGCCTACCATTACACAAATATCTGTTCCTACACAGTTGCACATGAGAGAATAATCTTGAAAAACAAAACTAAAGTATAGCTTTGTGCAAAATGCATGTGAGTGAGCTCTTATTGAAATGTATTTTTGGGGTAGAAATTGGTTCTAGGGTTGTATAGGAACTATACTTTGAATAAACTTTTTAATAAAGAAAGCAAATGAAAGCATGTATATACTTGCAGTCAGTGTCATTTGATTAAATATAGCATCGCCTCTTTAACATTTTTCTCTCATCCATGTTTTTATCATTGCTCTTCTACATAGTAACACTGGAGATTTTATATTAATGCATGTTATATGTATATATAACATGATTTAATATAATCTTGTATTGGTACAATGTTAATAATATATCCTGAAAATTGGCCATTTTGCCTATCCTTAAAAAAACAAAATGATGGTGTCACTTGTATCAACATTTAGTAATTGGTTTTTTACTTACATCTTTAAAAGGTTGAAGACTCTTAAAAAAGAAAAATATAATGTGCATTATTTTTTGTAATTACACATAGACTTCTTAAGATTGAGATTTAAGTAGCATTACATCACAGACAAATATAACTTTAGAAATGTCTAGTACTTTCAATTATTTGCTAAGTTTATGTATTTTAGTTTTATACTTTTCCAGTGTATCTAGGTCATTCCACATTATATAGAATTTTCTAAACTGTGAAATATATTAGCATTTTCTATTCGGTGTATCTGAAACATTTTAATGTAATAAGATAAAAAATTTATCTTAAATCTGGTGCCATAAACTTGTGTATGTCAATTTCCACTACTAGCAGTATGGGAGACAAGACTCCCTGATGATCTCTTGAATTTAACACAGCTAAGCTATGAATAAGAACAATATGCTATAAAATGACCAAGACAATTGGAAAATATTAAACAGGACTGCTTAAAATAAATGCAATAAAAATTGGAAATAAATCACAATGAATTAGTGATTTGATCAAATTGTAGAGGGAATTTGGAGACTAAAGTAAATTATTAAATTAAATTAAATTATTAAATGTGTATGTAATTCTCAGTAATAATTTACTGTTAAAATAACAGTAGTAGTCATGTGTTATTCTAAGTCACTAGTGGACCCTTGACTTACATATATCTCAGTTAGGAAAAAAATACTATCTTCCATAACTGTTAAACAAATTTGAAATGCTAGTAAATGATTGAGTTTCATAAAAAATCTACTACATGCTTAGTTATTAGTTTTTCAAAGAATTTATGTGACAGTAAAAATTATATATTGGTTATTTTGTCCTTGTTAACATTCAATTAAAAGATTATTTAAGTTGATGTTATTTACCATTTGCCATTATTCATATTTCTTAAGTTTGTGGGTTCTTAAAAATATGATGTTGTAGTTCCAATTCACCAAATGAACAGATCACTTTAAAAGTATTCATTAAAGTATAAGATGTGTTAATATTATCCATAATCATAGTTTTAAAATATTACACAGAAAAGTATAGAAGCAAATAATAAACTGAACTCAGGAAATACAGAATGTAAATCTTTACATTCTGGTATAAGGAAATATGTGAAACAAATATTTCTGCACAAGCAATTCAAAAATTGTAAAAAGAGAAAACAATGTATTTTAAAGTTTTATGCATTAGACCAGCTATCTAGTCACAGTTTCTTTCCTATTTACCCATATATTATACAGTGTTGTCAATACTCATTAAGGTTTTACATCATTTTTGTAGAGAACAAAGTTATGGACACCAAGTGGGGGAAAGGAAGGTGGGATGAATTGGGACACTGGGATTAACATATATACACTAATATGTGTAAAATAGTTAACTAATGAGAACCTTCTGTATAGCACAGGGAACTCCACTTCACTGTACAGTAGAAATTAACACAACATTGTAAAACAACTATAGCCCAATTTAAAAAACTAAAAAAGGTTACACATCATTTTAGAACAAAGCACAGAGATCATTGTTATAATTATTGTTTGTTGTTTGTGTTTTATTGAATAATCATGAAATGTTTTCCAGCACAAAATTGGTAAATTTTTGTCACTAATGGCAGGCAAGAGCCCAAAATTAAAGAAGTATCATTCAGCCTACTAACATGGCATAGTTTGCTAGGAGAGAAAAAAAAAATGAACTACTGGAAAAACATTATTTAATAGTACAGTTATATCAACAGCACCAAGTCAGTACGCTGACTGCCAAGGGAAAAGTACTCACATGCATTTTGGTACTAAGGGAAGATGTACAATATTTACTTATTGCACTGATTATACAAAAAAAAGAGTCCATTTCAGTTATTTTAGGTGACCTGTTATATTGTGTGGTGAGGGATAATTTTAATATCCTATATAGAAAGAACCTATAATTTCCCAGATAAAAATAGTTCTTTTTTAACATTGAGGATAAGATATTCAGCTGTTTTAAAGCACAAATTCTGATAGCAATAATTTGAAAAGTAAGAGCTTGAGTCATTCTTTCTTTTTAAAAAAAACTGTTACTGTGGTTTCTATGCTTAGAAGGTGATGCTTTACATTCTCTGCTCAGCCTCCTTCTACCAAGCCCAAGGGTTATGTCAGGGCTCTAATATACCCTTTTGCCAGGCTCACGGCACTGTTCTAATTGGATTTTAATTTTCTAGTAACCTGCAGCAGTACACTGAGTTCAGTTCATTACAGTCCTGAATAGAGATGCAGACAAAATATTCCCCATGGTTGGCCTTGAAAAGCTGCTTCTTCTCCTTCTTCCTCTTCTTCTCTCCTTCTTCTTCTCCTTCTCCTTCTTCTCCTCCTCTTCCTCCTTCTTATTCCTTTTTCTTTAATTTTTAAATGTTGCAGAAGATGCAAAGAAATGTACAGGGAAGACCTGTTCAGCCATCACCCCACCTCCGCCAGTGTTGACATCTTACATGACTGTAGTAAAATACCAAATCCAGGAAGTTGCCATTACTAAAATCCACAGAGAAGATGCTTCATTTTATAAGATGAAACTAGAACATTCTCTAACACCATATACAAAAATAAACTCAAAATTGATTGAAGACCTAAATGAAAGACTGGACACTATAAATCTCCTAGAGGAAAAACATAGGCAGAACATTCTTTGACATAAAATGCAGCAATACTTTTTTGGATCTGTCTCCTAAAGTAAAGGAAATAAAAACAAATAATAAACAAATGAGACATAATTAAACTTAAAAGCTTTTGTCCAGCAAAGGAAATCATTGATGAAATGAAAATACAATCTACTGAATGGGAGAAAATATTTGCAAATGATATGACCTACAAGTGGTTAATATTCAAAATATATAAACAGCTCATACAACTCAACATCAAAAAAAAACAAACAACTGATTAAAAAATTGGCAGAAAAACTGAATAGACATTTTCCAAAGAGGAAATGCAAATCGACAACAGACATGCTCAACATGCTCAACATGCTCAACATCAGTAATCATCAGGGAAATACAAGTCAAAACCATAATGAGATATCTGTCATAATGGCTATCACCAAAATGAACAGAAATAACAAATGTTGGTGAGGATGTGAAGAAAAGGGAACCCTTGTAAACTGTTGGGAACCCCCGTACACTGTGGAAAACAGTATGCTGGTTTCTCAAAGCACTAAAAATAGAATTACCATATGACTCAGATATTCCACTCCTGGGTATATATTCAAAAGAAACAAAAACACTAATTCAAAAAGATACATGCACCCCAATGTTCATAACAGCATTATTTACAATTGCCAAGATATAGAAGCAACCTCAGTGTCCATCAACAGATGAATAAAGAAGATGGTATATATATACAATGGAATACTACTCAGCCATTAAAAAAATAAATTTTTGTCACTTGCAGCAAAGTGGATGGACTTGTAGGGCATTATGCTGAGTGAAATAAGTCAGACAGAGAAAGACAAATACTGTATGATATCACTTAATATGTAGAATCTAAAAAATACAATGATCTAATAGATATAACGAAAAAGAAGCAGACTCACAGATATAGAGAACAAAGTAGTGGTTACCAGTGTGGAGAGGTGGGGGAGGGCAATAGATGGGTGGAGGAGTGGGAGGCACAAACTTTTGGGAGTAAGATCGGCTCAAGGATGTATTGTACAACATGGGAAATAGAGCCAATATTTTGTAATAACTGTAAATGGAAAGTAACCTTTAAAATACTTTAAAAATAGTCAGTAAAAAGGGATGAAAATTTAAAAAAAAAAATAGGACTGCAAATAAGCTAAGCTTGTTACAGGCATAAACAAAGAACTGTATCAGTACAGAGGAGAGGTACCTAACCCAGCTTGAGAGGAATTACAAAGAGGATGTTGTTGGAGAGGAGGTAACACTATGACTTAATATTAGAAGATGAGGAAGCCTTGGGCAGGCAAAAAGACTAGATGTGTGTATGAGTGTGTGTGTGTTGGGGGTGGTGGTGGCAGAAGGCAGATCAAAGCAAAAGGAGAACTCTATAAAGGCAAAGGATCATCATCATTTGCCTCTAAAAAGAAGAAATTTCTCTCAATTAATAGAAAGTGCAGGACATTTAAAATGAGCTCTTCAGCTCTTGAATATCAAAGTAACACTAAGGTATCAGCAACTCTTAGCTGAGTGAGAAATTTGCTAATAGAACCCCTGCAATAGTGGGAAGGGACAAAAGAGCTTTGATAAGTATAAAAGCACGTGTGTATACAATAGTTTTTTATTATTACTACCATATTGCCAAACACCACCGTCCCAGCCCGGAGGCGTCTTCTACAACTCATTCTTTCTTTTTTTAGATAATATATTTGTGATGAATTATTGGGTAGATAAAAAAAATTCTAAATATGCCACAGGAATGAGGAGACTCTTTTCACCGTTTAAATATAAATAAAGATGGATTAAAGCTTCATTAGACTCTGACTTGCAAATTGAAATCCTCAACACTTAATTTGAATCTAACATACGCGTTGTGTTAGCATATTACATAAGATTGTTAAAGATTTTCAAGAATAAATATCTCCTTATTTTCTAAGTCCATGTCAAATAATCCAATTCATATGGTAAGGCCACCAAGAACTTGCTACAACTTCCCAACCTCTAGCTGTGTGTTGCTTTAAATAATTATAAATAGAGAAAGAAAAAATAAAGATAATTGGATAAAGAATCTGAACTAAAGTTCAATGTCAATCACCAAGACTCATAGAGATCCCTTAGTGTTCATTGGGTAAACCATATAATCCCTCTCAAAGATCTGAAATCATTAGTTTTAATATTATGTTTATTGTCACATTAACAGAAATTATGTTATCCATTTCACTTGAAAACTATTTTTCTATCACTAAAATTCACCTACAGTGAAATTGAACTCCAATTCCATATTGAGAAACACCGTATTGGCCTCAGGTACAAAATTTTGAGAAACCTGATCTAACTGAACTTAGAAAATGGGAAAATATAAATTTGGTGTATAGCACAGTATATTACTAAAAGTGGAATATTCTGATTAATATATTTTCCCTCCCATGACCATCTCATTAGACTTTATCATTGAGGTTAATTTTCTGCTCCAAATCTATCTGTTACTTTGTGTATAATATGCCTACATACATATATAGAACACCAAAGAAGTAATTGACTTTCCCAGCTGAAATTTAACTCACATAATGGCTAAGATACAGAATTTCCCAGAAATTTTATTCTTTGCCTGTATCTTTAAAACATACAACTTTATTTAAAGTATAAACGGATTTTAACTGATCTTATTAATGCACAGTGATGTCAGTGTTCTGGTGAAATAAATATACTTAGTGACTCAATATAATACTTTGATGTGGAAAATAATCCTTTGGAAAAGTGGGACAGAGTAGACATAAACATATTATCATTTACTATAATAGGTTTACTGAATTATGTTGTATGAAAATGACCATGCTTAATTAGCTAAATCTAATATATGAATTTCTAGAAAAAAATTACCAAGGGCAATTTTGCTCATATCTATGTTATATTTAGACAAGTCAATTTGTTATTATTTGTTAAAGTATATCTATCTTAAATTAACTATATCATGCCCTAAAGAATTCTTTCTTAGAGTTCTGGAAATAGTACATTCTACTTAGAAGAAAATAATAATAATAATAAATCAAATCAAATGTGTTTAAATATTGCCTTTCCAATTTCCTCAGTTTTCTCATTTGTAAAATCAAAATAACAATTGTACATATCTCATATAATTTCACAATGTTTAAATATAATAATAAATGCAAATAAGGTAAAACTATATATGGGGCATTTGTGGATATTCTATATTTAGCTAATAGCATTTCAGTATTCGAAGTATATATTTTTTACCATGTATAGATCAATATTTTAAAAGATGTATTGATAAAACGTATTGCAGTTTGCAAGAGGATAAGTATATTAATGGCAAAGTAAAGTTCTTTCATTCAATATTTTCCCAATCTATATACACTTCTTTGTATATATAAAATTTCTGTATATTTTATTCCATCTATTTATTTTGTTAATAGTAATGGACATATTATGGATAAAGTATTTTTAATTAATAAGCTTTGAGAAATGGAGGTTCATATGAGATGGTCATTTCCACACTAAGAATGAAATAACTCAAGCTACAAAATTATGATTTTGCAAAATTAATTATAAAATTAATGTCTCTCTTTCACATATACACACAAACACAACTGAAAACAAATACATTCCAGACAATCTCAGGTTCTATTCGGGAGAGAACAGACTCACAACTTATCCCTAGCAGAGATCCTCAGGAGAAGGAAGCCATTAAAGAAGTGGAAGAGACACTACTTGAATTTTAGCACCCATTTAATAGTGGTTTGTGGGCTGGTGTGACAGAATAGAATTCAGAACATCCCACAAAAAGTAAATTGCATCTACATGTTCTCCTTGACTTGTTGTTCTTCACTATACATTGTGGTGGTGAAGGAGACAGGAGTACTGAGAGAAATCCCTCAATAGCTCTCTAAATCTTCAGTTATAAAAAGACTCCAGTTATTCAGGGTAAGGGGACAAAGAGAAACACCTCAGGCACTCTAGGGTTTCACCTTCAAAATGCTGAGGGGTTGGCAAGTGAACTAAGAGACATGCTCCTAGAGAATGTTGTACACCTTAAACTCATACAATATTATGTGTCGATTATATCTCAATAAAACTGGGAGAGAAAAAGTACCCCACACAGCATAGAGCTGGAGCCCTACAGAAGCTAGGAAGGGGTAACTAGATTGGAAGAGATTTACTGAGACACAAAAAACAGAGGGCAGAGCTAGAGTTCAAAGACTTCCACAGAAAGCCAAAAACCTGACAGTGAAGCTATAAAGAAGCATGAGATTTTCCACACGTTTGAAAAATAGAAGTTTAATTGTGAAACAAGGAAGATCTTTGGAATCTCCTCTGTGTTCAGATCTCTGGTCTGGGTTCTATCCTCAAAATGTTTAAAAAACAGCTGTGATCTGAACCACATTAAGCCTGCAACAAAACTCAGACCCAGAATAAGTATAGGTTAGATTGACTCAGCCCCACTGTTTTGGGACAACAAGAAAGAGATCTGCTCTTTTCTTGATATTAACATTATTTACTTAAGTCTCCATCATTATTTTATATAAAACTTTCAGTAAAAAATCAAATATTATAAAATACATTTAAAAAATCAAGAAAATATGACCCAAGATCAAGAGAGAAAATGGTCAATAGAAGCAGTCTCAGAAATGATCCAAATATTAGAATTATCAGACAGGGACTTTCAAATAATTTTGTATGAATAATCAAATTATGTATTTGAAAAAGTGCAAAAAACTGTGTGAAGAGATGCAAAATTTAAGCAGAGGTATAGACACTATAAAAATGAACTGAATGGAGTGCTAGAAATTTTTGAATGTAATATCATATAGGAAGAAATCATTTGAAAGGTTAAATTCAGATTAGACTAACTGAAGAAAAGATGAGAGGCCTTGAAGATGAAATAGAAAAATAGGACAAAATAGTCATGAAAGCAATCCAGAGAGTCTGAGATCCATGGGATAATAACAAACAGTTTAGTATACTACAATTTAAGTCCCAGAGGGAGAAAAGAAAAATATAGGGAAAAGGGCTGAGAACTGTCCAAAACTGAAGGATAAAAACAGATCTAACAAATTCAATAACTTCCAAGCAGGGTTAATAAAGAGAAAATACACCTAGTCACATTATACTCTAAGTAGTGAAAACTGAAAAGAAAGGGCAGATGTTAAATGGTGCCAAAGAAAACAAATTGTATCATAGGAACAAAATACGAATATTGCTGATTTTCTATTAAAATAAAGTGAAAAATAAGATAATGAAATGACAATACTAAATGGTTGACTCAAAATAAGTAAATAATTTAAAAAATTGTAAAATTTAAAAAAATTCACAACAGTATCGAATTACTAAATTCTCAAAAACATTACTAAGGTAAGTAAAGAATAACTAAACAAATGGAGAAATATATTCATGGATTGGAAGATTCCACATTTTTCAGATGTAGTTTTCCCTAAGTTGATTATGGATTCTTTGCCATTTCAGCCAATTTATTGAAAAAATAGATAAGCTGATTCTAAAATTAACATAATAAAGTGTCTAGAAAAGCCAAAAGGGTCTTGCAAAACAAAAACAAGTTGGAAGACATATACTACCTGATTTCAATAATTACTGTAAAGCTACAGCCATCAAAACATCATATTTGCATAAGGATAGACAAATCAATCAATTGAACAGAATAAAGTTTCAAAATAGACCAACATTTTTATGGCCAATTGATTTTCAGTTAAGGTCCCAAGTCAATACAACAGAGAAGAGAAAGTCTTTTTAACAAAAATTACTGGAAAATTAGATATCAATATGAAAATAAAATAACTTCAACCACTGTCTCATTCCCTATACAAAATTAATTTGAGGTATAGATGGAACCATAGCACCAAGATCCATAAATATCTAGAAAACCAGATTTTTAAAAATCTATGGGAACTTAGCATAGGAAAAGATTTCTTAAACTAGATGCCAAAAGCATGTACTATACCAGGAAAAAACGATAAAATGGACTTTATCAAAATTAAAAATGTTTGCTCCCTAAAAATCATTAAACGTTGAGTTGGCAGACTACAATTTGGAAAAAGAATGTATATGACAAAGAATGTGTCTCTAGAGTATGTATAAAGAACTTGTACAAATAAATAATAAATAAAAAACAATCAATCCATTAAACATGGCCAAAACTTTAATGGACACCTCAAATAAAAGGCACCAAAATTATTATTTTTCAGAAAAATCCCAGTTAAAACACTAAAAATATACTGCTTTATACCAAACAGAGTGGCTAAATTTTCAAATATATATATTGACAACACCAAATATTGGTATGGATGTGAAGCAACTGGAACTCTCATATAGTGTTTGTAGGTATGTAAACTGGTGTAACCTCTTTGGAATAGTGTTTGGCAGTTTCTAATGAAGTTAAAAATATATCAACCCTGTGGCTGAGGAATTATATTGCTAGATATTCACCGCTACCACCACCAATAAAAGTGTATGTCCACAAAAATACTCATACAAGAATCTTAATAGCCACCTTACTCATAGTAACCAAAACTGGAAACGACTGACATGTCTATCAACAAGAGAATAGATAAAAATATTGTGGCCTATTCATACAATGTAACACTACTCAGTACTAAAAAATAATAATAATGAACTCCCAATACATGCAATAGCAACACAATTGAATCTCAGAAACTTTGTGTTGAGTGAAAGTAGCCAGACACATAAAAGCATGTATTAACTAATTCTATTTATAAAAATATAAGAACAGCCAAAATCCATCCATAGCACTAGAAATGAGAGTATAATTTGGGGCAGGGACAGAGAATTTGTAGGAAAAATACATGAAGGAACTTTGGGGGTGATGGAAATTTTGCATCTTGCTTTGGGTGGTGGTTGTATAGCTATGTAAAATTGGCAAAACCGTTAAACTGAATTATTGTTTCTGTGTTATTATTTTATGACAATGACACATCCATAAAAAATATATACAGATCATATTTGGAAATTATACCATGTTAAAGTATATAATGTTTTAAATATACTTTATATAATATCATCAATCTTATGATTTCTTTCTTATATAAACAGTTTCCTCAACCAGGAGAGAAATTTTTCTCTCAGTCTCATGGATATACTAATATTTTAAATTTAACTTACTCTTTACTATTTTTAATTGTTGCAAGGAACAGGAGAGACATGAGTCACTGAAAACTGATGAATTCTTATCACTGTTAACTTAAAAGAGAATAGTAGCGTAAAATGGTAAAGTGGTTTCTTCATATTTAAGCAATTTTTCCCCTTTTGATTTAATATTTTAATAATAAATGTATCAATATTTTACATTAGTTGTTTTGTACAAGCTATTTAGCCATATATTTATGATTAAATTATTCTAAACTTTAATGTAAGAAATTTCTAAGGTAAACAGATTACCTTAAGGGAAAGCACTTATTTGTTCATTAAACACACAACTATTGATCACCAGTACTTGCTAGGCCCTTAGGAAACTCATATCATGACAAGACGAAAGAAAGGAAATAAAATATTAAGAGATAAACTGTTTTTAATGTTTGTTTTGCTTTATTTTTCTTCTTGTGTGTGCTTTTAATCATGTGGATTAAACTAAGGAAGGAGGAGAATGATTAAATTCTACATATAGAAAGATAAAATGGAATTCAAAGTACATAGAAAAGAGATTTAGAAAAAACAAATCAGAGGCAAAAAGTTAATAATGTAAGCATATTGTATACTAGCAATATGAAACATTCAAAAAGTTTACACCTAAAGTCTTCTCTTTTCTCTGGAAAGTAAGAGGAAGTAAAATCACCTAGTGTAGGAGAGGCACTGTGATAAGAACACCTCTTGTATTTCTTTTCCCTATATACACAGTCAGTTAAAAAATCAAGGCTTTCTAAAGGAGACACAGACATAAAGCTTTTACTCTTCGATGGCTTATTAAACTGTTTAAGAGTAATACTTTCCCTATGCTTATTTCAGAAATAATTCCAGATAATTATAATTCTTATACAATATTAGTGTAAATACTGCTAAATAACTTATTTGAGATTTGTAAATACATAGGTATTTTTCTTAACTATTAAAGAGGAAGGGAAAAAAATGGTGGAGTATGAAAATCCTGGGCTTGTCTCCTCTCAGGGCACACCAAAACTACAACTACACATGGAGCAAGTATCTCTGAGAATGACCTGAAGACTAACAGAAAAGATTTTTGATAACTAAGGATATAAAGAAAAGCCACATTGAGACAAGTAGGTGGGGCAGAGACACAGTCTGGCCACGACCCACACACCCAACACAATGACCTACAGGCAGAAGAGATATCACAGCAGCAGAGGTTCTCCCTGAGGAGAAAGGGATCAGCAGGTCCCCAGGCTGAGTTCCCCAGCCTGGGGACCTGCACCAAAAAGACAAGCACACATAATCACTGGCTTTGAGAACCAGTGGGGCTTACCTCCAGAAAGTCTATAGGAAACCCAAGACTCTGCTCTTAAAGGGTGAGTGCAAAAACTCACTGGCTTGGAGTCCTGGTACAGGGACAGCAGTTTGAAAATCATCTGGGTCATACATAAAGGGGATTCATTGACTAATTTTAGGGCATGCGCTGTAGGGTCAGGGACCTGTTGGAAATTTATTCAGGTAGGGAGGTACTGGTGGGCCACATTTTTTTTTTTCTCACCTTCTGCTTAGCTGGCCTAGCCCTGGTGGGTGCCACTTCTGACTCTCTTCATCTAGCTTACCAGCACTGCTTGCCCCATCATGGTGCTAACCTGTGGAACTGCCCCAGACACATTCTTACAAAGTGGCCTTCTAAAACATGACATCTGGCAGGCAGGCTTAGTTGGCACCAGAGACCCTCCAAACCGGAATCCTGTCCACCCACACCAGCAGGTGGCACAGCCGGCACAAGGCCAGCCATTCACACTAGTGTACCTGTAGTAATTACAGCTTAGCCACAACAGAAGGACACATGGATAGCACACCAGGAAAACTCCTGAAGCACCTGGCTCTGAAGACCAGGAGGGACTGTGCTACTGGGCCTAACGAGACATTTTCTACATAAAGCCACTCCTTCAAGACTGGGAGATATAGCTGATCTACCTAACACATAAAGACAAAAACAGAGAGTTAGGCAAAAGAGAAGACAAAGGAATATGTTCTGCACCAAAGAACAAGACAGAACTTCAGAAAGAAACTCAATGAACAGAGATAAGCAACCTAGCAGATAAGGAGTTCAAAGAAGTGGTCATAAGGATGTTCACCAAACTCGGGAGAAGAATAGAGGAACACAATGAGTGTTTAAGAAGAGATAGAAAATATAAAAAATAACTAATCAGAATGGAAGAATACCAGAAATCAAAACTACAGTGGAGAAAATCAACAGCAGATTAGATTATGAAGAAGAAAAAAATCAGCAATCTGGAAGACAGGGCAGTGAAAATCATCCAATCAGAAAAGCAAAAAGAACTAAAAAAAATAGTTTAAGGGACCTCTGAAACAACATCAAGCATACTAACATTCACATTATAGGGGTCACAGAAGGAGAAGAGAGAGATAAAGGACCAGAAAAACTATTTGAAAAAATAATGGCTAAAACTTACCTAACCTAGTGAAAATAACAGACATCCAAGTTCAGGAAGCACAGAGAGTTCAAAACAAGGTGAACTTAAGGAGATCCACACCAAGACACATTATAATAAAAAGGTAAAAGTAAAAGATAAAGAGAGGATCTTAACAGCAGCAAAAGAAAAAAAAATGTCTTATTTACAAGGAAAACCCCATATGGCTATGAGCTGACTTTTCAGCGGAAAGTATATAGGCAAGAAGGGAGTGTAATGACATGTTTTAACTGCTGAAAAGAAAAACTTGCAAAACTGAGAATATTCTACTGGGCAAATTTATCATTCAGAATTGAAGAAAAGATAAAGAGTTTCCCAGACCAAAAAAAAAAAAAAAAAAAAGGAGTTCATCATCATTAAACAATCTTAGAAGGAATGTTAAAGGGAATTCTTTAAACGAAAAAGACAAAGTCATAACTAGGAAGAAAAAAATTATGAAAGAAGAGATTTCATTATAAAGGCAAGCCTATGTTAAATGTAGTCCATCAACCACCTATAGAGCTAGTATGAAGGTTAAAAGACAAAAGTAGTAAAATTTATCTATATCAATGATAATTAGTCAAGGGACACAAAAAATAAAAATATGTAAATTATGACAATGAAAACATAAGGCTTGAGGGGCAGAGTAAAAATTCAGTGCCTTCAGAATGTGTTCCAACCTAAGTGACCATCAACTTAAAATAGACTGCTATATACATAGGTTGTTATAAAAGAACCTCATGGTAACCACAAACCAAAAACCAATAACTGATCCACAAACAATAAAGAGAAAGGAATACAAAAATAACATAAAGAACGCCATCAAATCACAAGGAAAAAGAATAAGAGAAAAAGAAAGGAAAATAGATACAAAACTACCAGAAAACAATAAACAAAATGACAATGACTACACACCTATTAATAACTACTTTAAATGGAAATGGACTGAAGACTTCAATCAAAGATACAGAGTGAATAACTGGAAAAACTAGGGCTGTCCTTTGGAACAAATTAAAATACCAGGCAATGAAATTCTACATTCTAGAGGCTTGATGCTATTTCCTTGATTTTTTTCAGTTAGAATTCCCACAGAATTTTTTTTTCAAAATGTGTGGCATGTATACAGCAATAGATACACAAAGTAATTTTATGTGGTACATAAAAAAAATCAGGCTAATATGTATTCAAAAATACAATTAACATGTGAATCTGATTTCAAGGACACTATTTTCTAGGATGAAACAAGACTAGATAGTGATAACTGGGATTATTAGATTTAAATGGAAATATCAAGTTAATGATAATAAAATTACTAGGTGATATAAAAAATGAGAAAGTAATAAATAAGAGCACTAAATTAGTGGAACACACTAAATTAGAACATTTCTAAAGGCCTTGCTAACTCCTAAATATTTCTTCTTTTATACTATGTATTGGCTTTTACATTTTTTATTTTTTATATGTGCACCACACAGTATTATTATTTTTGTTTTGTTTTGTTTTTGTGGTAGGTGGGCTACTCACTGTTGTGGCCTCTCCCGTTGCAGAGCACAGGCTCCAGATGCACAGGCTCGGTGGCCATGGCTCACGGGACTAGCCACTCCGCGGCATGTGGGATCTTCCCAAACCGGGGCACAAACCCGTGTCCCCTGCATTAGCAGGCAGAATCTCAAGCACTGCACCACCAGGGAAGCCCCTACACAGTATTTTATTATAATTATATGTTTTCTCATCATGAACTGTGTGTTTCTTTTCTTCCCTTCCTTCTTTCTTTCTTTTTCTTTCTTTCTTTCTTTCTTTCTTTCTTTCTTTCTTTCTTTCTTTTTCTTTCTTTCTTTCAACATCTTTATTGGAGTATAATTGCTTTACAGTGGTGTGTTCGTTTCTGCTTTATAACAAAGTGAATCACTTATACATATACATATGTCCCCATATCTCTTCCCTCTTGCATCTCCCTCCCTCCCACCCTCCCTATCCCCCACCATCCAGGCGGTCACAAAGCACCGAGCTGATCCCCCTGTGCTATGCGGCTGCTTCCCACTAGCTATCTATTTTACATTAAGTAGTGTATATATGTCCATGCCACTCTCTCACTTCATCTCAGCTTACCCTTCCCCCTCCCCGTACCCTCAAGTCCATTCTCTAGTATGTCTGCATATTTATTCTGGTCTTCCCCCTAGGTTCTTCATGACCATTTTTTTTTTTTTAGATTCCATATATATATGTTAGCATACAGTATTTGTTTTTCTCTTTCTGACTTACTTCACTCTGAATGACAGTCTCTAGGTCCAACCACCTCACTACAAATAACTTAGTTTCGTCCCTTTTTGTGGCTGAGTAATATTCCATTGAATATATGTGCCACATCTTCTTTATCCATTCACCTGTTGATGGACACTTAGCTTGCTTCCATGTCCTAGCTATTGTAAATAGAGCTGCAAAGAACATTTTGGTACATGACTCTTTTTGAACTATGGTTTTCTCAGGGTATATGCCCAGTAGTGGGATTGCTGGGTTGTATTGTAGTTCTATTTGTAGTTTTTTAAGGAACCTCCATACTGTTCTCTACAGTGGTTGTATCAATTTACATTCCCACCAACAGTGCCAGCGGGTTCCCTTTTCTCCACACCCTCTCCAGCATTTATGGTTTGTAGATTTTTGAATGATTGCCATTCTGACTGGTGTGAGATGATGCCTTATTGTAGTTTTGATTTGCATTTCTCTAATGATTAATGATGTTGAGCATTCTTCCATCTGTTTGTTGGCAATCTGCATATCTTCTTTGGAGAAATGTCTATTTAGGTCTTCTTCCCGTTTTTTGGACTGGGTTCTTTATCATAAATGGGTGTTGTATTTTGTTAAAAGCTTTCTCTGCATCTATTGAGATGATCATATGGCTTTTCTCCTTTAATTTTTTAATATGGTGTATCACATTGATTGATTTGCGTATATTGAAGAATCCTTGCATTCCTAGGATAAACCCCACTTGATCATGGTGTATGATCCTTTTAATATGCTGTTGGATTCTGTGTCCTAGTATTTTGTTGAAGATTTTTGCATCTGTGTTCATCAGGGATATTGGCCTGTAGTTTGAGAAGGATAGATGTTATCTCTTCTCTAAATGTTTGATAGATTTCGCCTGTGAAGACATCTGTCCCTGGGCTTTTGTTTGTTGGAAGATTTTTAATCACAGTTTCAGTTTCAGTGCTTGTGATTGGTATGTTCATATTTTCTATTTCTTCCTGGTTCAGTCTCAGAAGGTTGTGCATTTCTAAGAATTTGTCCATTTCTTCCAGGTTGTCCATTTTATTGGCATAGAGTTGCTTGTAGTAATCTCTCATGATCCTTTGTATTTCTGCAGTATCAGTTGTTACTTCTCCTTTTTCATTTCTAATTCTATTGATTTGAGTCTTCTCCCTTTTTTTCTTCATGAGTCTGGCTAATGGTTTATCAATTTAGTTTATCTTCTCAAAGAACCAGCTTTTAGTTTTATTCATCTTTGCTATCACTTCCTTCATTTCTTTTGCATTTATTTCTGATCTGATCTTTATGATTTCTTTCCTTCTGCTAACTGGGGTTTTTTTGTTCTTCTTTCTCTAATTGTTTTAGATGTAAGGTTAGGTTGTTTATTTGAGATGTTTCTTGTTTCTTAAGGTAGGATTGTATTGCTATAAACTTCCCTCTCAGAACTGCTTTTGCTGCATCCCATAGGTTTTGGGTTGTCATATTTTCATTGCCATTTGAGTCTACATGTTTTTTTGATTTCCTCTTTGATTTCTTCAGTGATCTCTTGGTTATTAAGTAGTGTGTTGTTTAACCTCCATATGTTTGTGTTTCTTACAGATTTTTCCCTGTAATTGATATCTAGTGTCATAGCATTGCATTGGAAAAGATTTTTAATACGATTTCAATTTTCTTACATTTACCATAGCTTCATTTGTGACCCAAAATATGGTCTATCCTGTAGAATGTTTCATGAGCACTTGAGAAGAATGTGTATTCTGTTGTTTTTGGATGGAGTGTCCTATAAATATCAATTAAGTCCATCTTGTTTACTGTATCATTTAAAGCTTGTGTTTCCTTATTTATTTTCATTTTGGATAATCTGTCCATTGGTGAAAGTGAGATGTTAAAGTCCCCTATTATGATTGTGATACTGTCAATTTTCCATTTTATCTGTTAGTATTTGCCTTATGTATTGAGTTGCTCCTATGTTGGGTGCATAAATATTTACAATTGTTATATCTTCTTCTTGGATTGATCCCTTGCTGATCATGTAGTGTCCTTCTTTGTCTCTTGTAATAGTCTTTGTTTTAAAGTCTATTTTTTCTGATATGAGAATTGCTACTCCAGCTTTCTTTTGATTTCCATTTGCATGGAATATCTTTTTCCATCTCTTCACTTTCAGTCTGTATGTGTCCCTAGGTCTGAGTGGGTCCCTTGTAGACAGCACATATATGGGTCTTGTTTTTGTGTCCATGCAGCCAATCTATGCCTTTTGGTTGGAGCATTTAATCGATTTACATTTAAGGTAATTATCGATATGTATGTTCCTATTACCATTTTCTTATTTGTTTTGAGTTATTATTGTAGGTCTTTTCCTTCTCTTGTGTTTCTTGCCTAGAGGAGTTCCTTTAGCATTTGTTGTAAAGCTGGTTTGGTGGTGCTGAACTCTCTCAGCTTTTGCTTGCCTGTAAAGGTTTTAATTTCTCCATCAAATCTGAATGAGATCCTTGCTGGGTAGAGTAATATTGGTTGTAGGTTTTTCTCCTTCCTCACTTTAAATATGTCTTGCCACTCCCTTCTGGCTTGCAGAGTTTTTGCTGAAAGATCAGCTGTTAACCTTATGGGGATTCCCTTGTGTGTTATTTGTTGTTTTTCCCTGTTGCTTTTAAGATTTGTTCTTTGTATTTAATTTTTGATAGTTTGATTAATACGTTTCTTGGCATGTTTCTTCATGGATTTATCCTGTATGGGACTCTCTGTGCTTCCTGGACTTGATTAACGATTTCCTTTCCCATATTAGGGAAGTTTTCAACTATAATCTCTTCAAATATTTTCTCAGTCCCTTTCTTTTTCTCTTCGTCTTCTTGGACCCCTATAATTCAAATGTTGGTGCATTTAATGTTGTCCCAGAGGTCTCTGAGACTGTCCTCAATTCTTTTCATTCTTTTTCTTTATTCTGCTCTGCAGTAGTTATTTCCACTATTTTATCTTCCAAGTCATTTATCCATTCTTCTGCCTCAGTTATTCTGCTATTGATCCCTTCTAGAGAATTTTTTATTTCATTTATTGTTTTGTTCATCACTGTTTGTTTCCTCTTTAGTTCTTCTTGGTCCTTGTTAAAGGTTTCTTGTATTTTCTCCATTGTATTTCCAAGATTTTGGATCATCTTTACTATAATTATTCTGAATTCTTTCTCAGGTATACTGCCAATTTCCTCTTCATTTGTTAGGTCTGGTGGGTTTTTGCCTTGCTCCTTCGTCCTGTGTGTGTTTCTCTGTCTTCTCAGTTTGCTTAACTTACTGTGTTTGGGATCTCGTTTTCACAGCCTGTAGGTTCGTAGTTTCTGTTTGTTTTTGGTGCCTGTCTCCAGTGGCTAAGCTTTGTTCAGTGGGTTGTGTAGGCTTCCCGGTGGAGGGGACTAATGCTGGTGTTCTGGTGGATGAGGCTGGATCTTGTCCTTCTTGTGGGCAGGTCCGCATCTGGTGGTGTGTTTTGAGGTGTCTGTGGCCTTTTTATGATTTTAGGCAGCCTCTGTGCTAATGGATGGGGTTTTGTTCCTGTCTTGCTAGTTGTTTGGCACAGGGTATCCAGCACTGTAGCTTGCTGGTCCTTGAGTGGAGCTGGGTTTTGGCGTTGAGATGGAGATCTCTGGGAGATTTTCACTTTTTGATATTATGTGGAGTTGGGAGGTCTCTTGTGGACCAGTGTCCTGAACTTGGCTATACCACCTCTGTGGCACAGCACTGACTCCTGGGTGGAGCACCAAGATCCTGTCCTCCACATGGATCAGAATAAAAGGGAGAAAAAAGAAGGAAAGAAAGAAAGAAGATAAAGTACAATAAAATAAAATAAAGTAAAATAAGATAAAGTTATTTTAAAAAATTATTAAGAGAAAAAAATTTTTTAAGTAATGAAAAAAAAAAAAGGGCAGACAGAACCTTAGGACAAATGATAAAAGCAAAGCTATACAGACAAAATCACACACAGAAGCATACATATACACACTCACAAAAAAAGAAAAAGGGAAAAAATATATATCATTGCTCCCAAAGCCCACCTCCTCAATTTGGGGCGATTCGTAGTCTATTCAGGTATTCCACAGATGCAGGGTACATGAAGTTGATTGTGGAGATTTAATCTGCTGCTCCTGAGGCTGGTAGGAGAAATTTCCCTTTCTCTTCTTTGTTCACTCAGCTCCTGGGGTACAGCTTTGGATTTGGACCCGCCTTTGCCTGTAGGTCGCCTGAGGGCGTCTGTTCATCACTCAGACAAGACGGGATTAAAGGAGCAGCTGATTAGGGGGCTCTGGCTCACTCAGGCTGGGGGGAGGGAGAGGCACGGAGTGCGGGGTGAGCCTGCGGCGGCAGAGGCCGGCGTGACGTTGCACCAGCGTGAGGCGTGCCATGTGTTCCCGCAGGGAAGTTGTCCCTGGATCACGGGACCCTGGCAGTGGCAGGCTGCACAGGCTCCCGGGAGGGGAGGTGTGGATAGTGCCCTGTGCTTGCACACAGACTTCTTGATGGCTGCAGTAGCAGCCTTAGCGTCTTATGCCCGTCTCTGGGGTCCGCGCTTTTAGCCGCAGCTCACGCCAGTCTCTGGAGCTCCTTTAAGCGGCGCTCTTAATCCCCTCTCCTCGCGCATCAGGAAACAGAAGGAAGAAAGTCACTTGTCTCTTTGGCAGGTCCAGACTTTTCCCGGACTCCCTCCCGGCTAGCCGTGGCGCACTAGCACCCTTCAGTCTGTGTTCATGCAAGCAACCCCAGTCCTCTCCCTGCAATCCGACCGAAGCCCGAGCCTCAGCTCCCAGCCCCCACCCGTCCGGGTGAGCAGACAAGCCTCACGGGCTGGTGAGTTGTGGTCTGCAGCGATCCTCTGTGTGGGAATCTCTCCACTTTCCCTCCGCACCCCTGTTGCTACGCTCTCCTCCGTGGCTCTGAAGCCTCCCCCCTCCGCCACTGGCAGTCTCCACCCACGAAGGGGCTTCCTAGTGTGTGGAAACCTTTCCTCCTTCACAGCTCCCTCCCACTGGTGAAGGTCCCATCCCTATTGTTTTGTGCCTGTTTTTCCTTTTTTCTTTTGCCCTACCCAGGTATGTGGGGAGTTTCTTAACTTTAGGAGGTCTGAGATCTTCTGGTAGCGTTCAGTAGGTGTTCTGTAGGAGTTGTCCCACATGTAGATGTATTTCTGATGTATTTGTGGGGAGGAAGTTGATCTCTGTGTCTTACTCTTCTGCCATCTTGAAGCTCCTCCTCTATGTATTGGCTTTTAAATGAAGGTTCTCCATTTTACTCTCCTCATATTTTGTCTAATCAGTGTTCATTTCCTCTTCCTGAATATATATTCAGGAAATAGTAATTTATTTCATTTGATTATGTATATTCAAAAACTTTTAAAATTTTCCACATGCTTTCTTGTTTTGAAAAATATTGAATTTTATTTGCTTTATAAAGGTGTAATTTGATACAATTCATGTCTAAAAGGAATGTTATCATATTTCAAGAACTTTTCATATCAAACAACTAAGTGAAAAATATGTTCCCATAGCAATCAAACTTTCAAAATCACAAAGCAGAAACAATATTGTTCAATTTTAAAACCCCACTGGTAAATATTGGCAGAGCTTTTCATGGTTTGGAATAATTAAATCATCATGCAAAGTGTTTATGAACCCAGATCCATAAGATATAAACAAAAATGTTGGCAAATATTTTAAACTTTGCATTGTCTTAAAAGTGACTGATGACACATAATAATATTGGCAGGCCTCAAAATTACAAATAAATTGTGTTTTTAGCATTCAATTTTAAGTTGATTATTTATAACTCAGAGCACATACCTCAATGGAAAAAATATTATATTTATTCAGTTCTCAGCTTAGCCTTTAAATGGCTACAAAATATAATGTAGAAAAATGAAATGCTAGTACTTCTGGACTGAATTCTGAATACTAGGATGAGAAAACAATGATATATCAAAAGAAGCAGAGATTCCTTATTTTTCTGAGAATAGGTTAAATATTAAACAAAGTTGTGGTATTATTTATTATCATTGTTACTAATATCTTTGGTATCTATTGTCCATTCCAGTACCCTTTTCTTACCCAGTTTCCTTCCTCTAAAATGTTTTGAGTTGTATCCATCGTTAAAGCACCCACCCTGTAACCTCCAGTCAACCCATTCCACTCAGCTGCTCCAAAGTATTTCATAGTTCAAAGTCACTGCCTTACTATGTGATCAAAACTCCTGTTAATTAAGGACTGCTGATTTAGCTATATTTTAGGAAGAATATAATATGATTTAACTGTTTCATACTAATATAGGATTATTACCCCTTTAAAGCCTTAAAGTTTAAAAAATGATATAATCTTAAAATTTATAGTGACTGTATCTAAAGGCAGTCCTCTCTTGAAATTGGCTACTGAATTTATCTCTACCAAGATGATTATTTTCTGGGTTAGTTTGAGCATCATTTGTTGTATCATTCCAGTTTCCTCCATTATTCCACCTCTGAATTTATAAGACCACCAAAAATTCCATTCTTATTTCTCTCCCACAAAAGCTTCTATGGCCAAAGTAGTGAGTTTTGGTGGCTTGGGAAGGATCAGAGGAACAAAGGCCAGGGGAAAAGCTACAGGAGAGGTGGCATCAGTCTGTAAGTGAAGGATGTTTGCAATAAAGATCATTGTAAGAGGGTGGGTTAGTCAGGGTTCTCCAGAGAAACAGAGCCAACAGGATGTTTTTGTGTGTGTGCTTGTGTGTGGGTTGGGGGTGGGGGTGTGTATGAGAAAGAGATTTTAAGGTTGGCTTATGCAGTCATAGGGACTGATAAGTCCAAAATCTGAAAGGCAGGCAGGCAAGCTAGATGACCAAGGAAGAATTGACATCATAGCTGCAGTCTGAAGGCAGTCTATAGACAGAATTCATTTTTCTTTGAGGAACCTCAACCTTTTTCTCTTAAGGCCTTCAACTGGTTGGATGAGGTTGGAGATTATGGAGGTTAACCTGTTTTACTCAAAAGTCTACTAATTTAATGTTAATCTCATTTTAAAAGTACTTTCACAATAATATCTAGACTGGTGCTTGACCAAATATGTAATCAAGTTGGCACATAAAATTAACCATCACAGACTGCCCATTAGAACTATAAAGATGATGTTTGTGGTTTAAATATATTTAAATGTAAATATAATTACTTCTGTTTTAAAGTAAGCAATGGTATCATTGTATAGGAATATCTATGTATTTAAATTTTGCAAAGTAAAAAAGTAGGAGACAGAAATTTTTTAAATTTAATACTAGTTGTTTTTTAATAATAAATTGCCTATATTCTTTATATTTTAATGATTTATGCTATTTAGTGATTAAAAACTGTCACCTGTGAAATCAGTAGAGATTATGCTCATTGTTCCTTCAATATATGTATATGGAATACATATTTTCATAAAAATTAGAATTGAAAATACTTCTTAAAGTGAATCTTGCTATTACTTCATCTAAAGAGATGAATGCAAGAGTAGGGCATGTTTATATTTTGTAACAAGATAAAATTCAAAGCAGTTATGTACATTCTCCAGAAAAATTTAAAAAGAAAAAAAAATTGTCATTCTGGGGTGTAAATTCCCACTTTAATTAATTTGGCAGAACATAATTTATACAAGGCATAAACTTTTTTTACCTAGAGTATGCAGGTATTACTGTCATTATTCATTTCTCTTTCAACTATAAAAGGCAATATTTTACAGTTTAAAGGACATATAGATTTAAATAAGTTAAACAAACAAGCAAACAGATACTGAAAGCAGTTGTTCACGGATACCATAATAAAAACAAACTCATACACTCATACAATGATAAAAAAAAGTGACATTTTATGTTTAATGAAGTTCCTTTTTTAACGAATTATAATAAGAGAAGGTGCTGATTTTCAAATGAAATACTTTTATCTCTGTATCCATAGCAATATATATCACTCCTTTACGGTTATTATAATGCTGAGCAATGATAAAGTCACATACACACATAATGAATACAAATGAAAGGTAATAGTTAGCTAAATAATGTGTGCCACATAGATGTATGAAACACTAATTTAGAAATTTCTAGCAACCAAAGGGAATATCAATGAGAAATAACCTAGAGCAAGAAAGAATCAGTTTGATGAATTGGGCTATATTAAAGAAGTTCTGAGATTTTTTCTTTTTTCAACTCCAGCAATAAAATAGACAAAACTTTCATGTGAGAAAGTAATATTTTACTCTTGGAAAATGAAAACTTCGAACCTTTTCCTTAAGGGAAGAACTTTGCATTTAAACCACTGGCTCTTTAGAGACATTTTCAGGATGAAAAAAAATCAAAAGATTCATTTTACTTGGAGCATTAAAAAAGATGAAACACATGGGGCTCCTGGTATTCCTCCTATTTAAGTTTAGTGTCACAGTGGTTTGAAAGGGTCTGAACATTTCATTTAAAAAGATATGCCAAGTAATTAAAAATATTGCAGGTACGTTGAACATTTGACCTATTTGCTTATTTTAAGCTCTGCCTCGGGATCACTCCTATTCCACAATGTAGACTATTCCACAGAAGTTATAGGCCATGCATATATTTTAGCATGGTGAATGTTGGTATTAAAAGGCTACAGTATATCCCATTTGAGGCAGCACTTTATATCAATATAGAAACTTATTGTGAGATTGAGAGTTACTGCAGTATCCTAAGGAGTCAAGAAAAGTCATACTCTAATGTGATGAATACTCAGAAGGAACAACATATAAATGTACCATGTTTTAATCAACATCTCTACATCAGTATTATAATAAATGTTCTAAAATAATACATTGTCATTTTGATAGTAACATTTGGTCATTTATGCTTTAATTCATTCATTCATTTGTGTATTGCTTCATTTATTTAACACATTTATTGAGCATCATTTATGTTTCTAGGAATTCTTCTAAATTCTGGGACATAACTGTGAATAAAACGTGTTTCCCCAATCCTCATTTAGTGAAGGGAGATAGAAAACAAGCACATAAATAAATAAAATATATGGTGTCTTAGGTGACTAACAATAAAACATGATGAGAACAGAGAGTGACGGATGAGAATGGTGAGATATAATTTTGGAAAGCACTGTTACAGAAGGCCTCAGTTAACAACTACCATTTGAGGAAAGATCCAAAAGATGAGAGGAGAGCCACGTGTTGATAACGGGGAGAAAAACCTTCCAGGCAGAGTGAATAGCAAGCACAAAGGCCCTAATATGATTGGCAAATTCTATAAACAGCAAGAGGTTCTATTGCTGGGGTGGAGAAAATCAACAGAAAAGGGGCTAGACATTTTAGGACCTAGTAGGTCACAAGAACTTTGGCTTTTCTTCTGAGATTTTCTACTTATCAGAAGCTACCAAAGGACTTGAGCTAAGGATAACATGACGTGACCTAGGTTTTAATAGCAAATTCTGACTGCTATATCGAGAATTGACTATATGTGGGTGAGGAAGAAAGTGGTTATACTGGTTAAAAGACTTTCCCAATAATTCAGGTGAGAAGTGACAGCAGAAGATTAGCTGCTGAAACATGTCAGATACTACATGAATTTTGACTGTAGAGCAAACAAAATCTAGGCACAAGAGGATTTCTTGCTCTTCCCTCATGGACAGAGGTCTTTTGCTTTTACATAGGGTTGACAGCTAAAATACAAAATTCCCTGTTAAATTTGAATTTCAGGAAAACAGTAAGTCGTTTGTAGTATAAGTATGTCTTATAGAATATACTATTAATGCAAGTATGTTTCATGTGGTAAAAAAGTATACTAAAAAGTTATTTGTTTTGTGTTTGAAATTTAACTGGAAGTCTTGTATTTTTATTTGCTGAATCCAGCAACCCTACTTCTAACATTTCATCAGCTACAATGGTTCTTTACTTGCATCCTATTGGTGAGAGTGTTCTTATATTTCCTCAGATGCAGATATGTTTTTCTTCTTCCAAACCCAATCCCCCAGAATCAATAGATTTTTCCTCATCCCTGGGAGATGGAGAGTTTGCTATCCTTTACCAGCAGCCTCAGATTTTTGCTCCAATGAGAGGTGGTTCTGAGGGAAATGGGCACAGCTTTCTGTCGTTCTCAAGCAGGAGCTAATAACCTCTGTATCCTGTATCATAGAGAATAGTTCTCTTTGATTTTCTGCCTTGCCCCCAATCCTTCTTATGAGCACCCTTTGGAGGCCTACAAAGTCATCTTGGGTTTGGAGCTCCCAGATTTTCCAAACAAGTGTTCCACATTTGGCCTTTAAGAATCAGTTAATATTTTAGCTAATTTCTTCTTACCCTTTTGTAGAGTAACCATTTTTTTCCATGCTTTTCCAAAGGTAAAAAACTTTCTATGTGTCATCTCTTCCAGGAGGGTCATGCTTTGGAATTCAATTTATTTGGTTGCCTTGTGGCATCCTATGTCTGATAGTTTCAGAAAAGTTACTTGGATTACTTGGCCTTTTCTCATTGTTAGGGTGGAAGAAATACCATTAAGTCCCCTACATACAAATGAGTTCCGTTCCGTTCTTAAGTTCAGTTTGTTCCTAAGTTCAACAAAGTTAGCCTAGGTACCCAACTAACACAATTGGCTATATAGTACTGTGCTGTAATAGGTTTATAATATTTTTCACATAAATAATACATAAAAAACAAACAAACAGTACAGTAAAGCACAGCCACTTGTAGAGGATGCACCCATGTGACAATGCATGCCAGACACGTGAAGTATCTTACGTGATTGGACCTGTGAACACAAGTTCACATCTTTGAAAGTTTGCAACTTAAATTTTCATATGTAGGGGAATTACTGTACTCTCTTGCAGCTCCTACATACTAAGTGGAGTAAGATCATTAAAAACTTTTAAAAAATTTAGACACATTATCACCCTACATTTTCCCTTCTTTTCTTATCCATCATCCAGGAAGACTAGAGACAGTATTTTTGATTTCATTGTAACCACTGAAAACAAATAGGAGGTAGTGCCAATAAAGAGAGCAGAAATTTAGACAATTAAAATTTAGACAAGTAAACAAATAAAAAATAGTGCTCCCTAAGCAAATATTCTGCCTGTGTATTTACTTCATTTTTTGCTCCTGTTCAGCCTTATATGGCTGGAAATGCTCATAGAAACATGTGACAGGTATTCACTATAATATGGATATTTAATCTCCCCTAGCTTTTGATCTCTGCCTAGCCATCTGTTTAGTTAACCCATATTAATTCTCTCCCTGTAGAAATATTTTAAATTTGTCTATCCCATCCTAAACCTCTATTTTAATGTCATTTTCAATATCATTCTTCTCTTTCAACAGAAAGTCATCCCATCTAATTCATTGAGGGTGGAGGTCATTTGGCATGAGCTCCCTCAATTTCACCACTCTTCAAATGTAGTTTACCCTTGTATTCACACATCATTGTTTCCTTTTCTTCTGCCTCAAAAAGATTCTTCTTTTCCAAAACCAAAATTATTTCTGTTACCTTGACATGGTCCTAGATTTTACAAATTGATATTCTTATTTGTTTGTGATTGACGTTTCTCCTTATAACTGAATATTCCTAATTCATCCCCCCATCTTTTAAAACATTGCTGTTACTTATTTTACTTATCCATAAGCTATAATCACCCATTATATTGTTGATGTGATTATTTTGAATAGCTCTATTAAATCAATTAAGAATAAGAAAGACAAAAGATTTTATTTTACCTTCTTGCAAGGCAGATCTACTGATGACAAATCCCCTCATTTTTTTTATATGAGGACATTTGTATTTGTCTTTCACTTTTGAGAATAATTTGAAAAGGTACATATTTCTAGGTTATTGTTGTGTGTTTTTTTTAACACTTTAAATATTTCATTCCACTTTCTTCTTGCTTGTATTGTTTTTGAAGAGAAGTCTGACGTAATTCTAATCTTTGCTCTTCTGAAAGTAAAACATTTTTTTCTTTGACTTCTTTCAAGAGTCTTTTATTTCCTGCAGTTTGAATATGATATGCCTATGTATAGGTTTATAATATTTACCCTGCTTGCCGTTCTCCAGACTTCTTAGTGTAAGTCATTAATTTTGAAAAGTTATCAGCAATTATTAGTTCAAATATTTATCTTGCTGTTTTTTCTCTCTCTTTTCCTTTTGATATTCCCCCTATGTGCATGTTTCACTTTTTATTATAGTCCCATAGTTTTTGGCTCTTCTATTCTTTTTTGTTTTCATTTCTTTTTTTTTCAGTTTGGGAAATTTCTATTCATATATCTGCAGGCTCACTGATTCTTTCCTCAGCAGTGTCCAATTTAATAATGAATCCATCAAAGGAATTATTTAATTATTTCACTGACTCTAATTTCTTGCACTTCCTTTTGATTCTTTCTTATGGTTTCCATCTCTTCACTTACATTCCTCATCTGTTCTTTCATGTTGCCAATATTTTTCATTAAAGCCCTCAGCATATTAATCAGAGTTATTTTAAATTCCCTGTCTGATAATTCCAAAATCTCTCCCTTATCTGATTCTAGATGCTTGTGTTGTCTCTGCAGATGATGACTTTTTCTTGACTTTTTACCATGTCTTGTAATTTTTTGTTGTAATGTCTTGTAATTTTTTGTCGAAAGTTGAACATGAAATAAGAACTGAGGCAAATAGGCCTTCTTTGAGAGGTTATATGTTTATCTGGCTAGGAGTTATGAAGCATTAAATGTTTGCTGTAACTGGAAGGGTCAGAGGCTTCAGTTTCCTATATGCTCTTATTTTTTCCTCCACTGCTGTTTTTGGGTTTTCCTAGAAACTGTCTCTTAAATAGAGTCTGTCTTGAAGCTACCTCAGTTATAATTTACTGTTACTATACTGAACCCCTGGATGTGGTTGTAAGGTATTGGGGGAGAGAACCATTCTATAATTTTTTAATTAATTATCCATTTTGGGAGTCTGCCACTGTCCCTGGGCTGTGACCTTTAGAAACATTTATTAGCCATTTTTTCTTCCCTGTGTGAGACCTAAAGTCTTCTGGAAGCTGGAGTTGTCTAATTCCTCTTCCCCTTGGTTAGATAAGCCTCTGATAAAGTATTTTCCCATGAGGGCAATTTGTTATGGAGAACATAATGGTCATGGCATATTTCAAAATTGTTATATTCCCTCCCCTCCTCTACCACCAGAAGTAGGAAGTCATTTTTCTCTGACCTTCATCAAGAGAACCTAGTAGGGGTCCTAGAGGTAAAACTCATGAAAGTTCAGAGGTGCTTCCTGAGTCTGGGCCTCCAAGAGATTTTAACTCTCAAGCCAGCCCACATTCAGCTTACAGTCATTTGCAAATTACTGGTTAAGTGTTCCTATTTATGACTTGTTCCAGTGATTTCTCTTTCCTGGAAGCTGTGATTCTCTTTATTTGTCTGTGTGTACAGTTTTCAGGACAGTGGTTTGTTATGTGAACTCAATTCTCTGGTGGACCTAACAAAAGTTGTTGGTTATCAATCTGTTTAGTTTGTTTCTTATTATAAGTATGTGAGTGATGACTTCCAAGATTTTTACACATCAGAGCAAAAACTGGTAATGTCTCTTAGAGTTTTTAAAACCTACTTTTTATACTAGTCTTGAAATGCTTATTAACTGATCCTTATCTAAAATTCACTGCAGAGTACAATATATTTTTATATATGTCACAATTTGTGAGACTTGCCACACACTTGAATCAATTGCAATATATATAGGGGTATTTTTTTCCATCTCCTTATTCCTTAATAGATAAATTATATAGCTGGGACCATGTTTTATTTGCAGAAACATTTTAATCTGTGTAGTTTTTGCAGCAGATATTTGTAGGAGACATGCTCTAATCATGCATGAATATAAATGTTTAACTAAGCACCAATTTGTTATCTTGAGACTCTATTTTTTTCTGTTCAGAGGTAGTTTCAGATATTTAAGTTCTTAAGTCAAAAAAAATAATTCAAGCTTTCAGTACTAAATAGATTTTTATTGACATATAGTGTCTGTTGTGTAAATATTTTCTTTAGTTTCTTAACGTCAACATTTAAGGTCAGCAATATTTGATAGCTATGCTATTTTTCTTACCTTGATCTTTGCCTCTTTTTGAACCAAGCCTACCTTAACGGATAGGATTTTAGAAGATTTCCCCTAGAGACTTACTTCAAGCTATTTAAGCTGCCATCGGCTCCTGATTTAGCATTTTTAATAAACTTCCTAGGGCAAAGGATTAATTTCCCTGGACCCTCTTTATCCTTGATGTAAAAGTATAATGTTTAATCGAGGATGGATCATTGTTCTCCTGCTGTCTTCCCTGTTAGTTTATTAATAAGTTGTTACAAGCTCAGGGAATGGAGGAAAGCCAGGGCAAAATAAAAGTATTCCCAATACTTAAAATTTGTTGCTAAATGAAAACAGCAACTAATACATATGAATGCAGATAGAATTACTTTTACCACATTAAAGTGAACGCATTAAAGAAACATATGTCTACTGATGTAGTTTATAGCCAAGTAGTTGCATTAAATTGCCTATGTGCTTACTGATTCTTATCTAAAACTCATCTAAAAACAGAAGTTCCACTGTCTTAGCAAAACTGTGGTTCACATAGTGACCCAGAAATTTGGGGCTTTAGCATTATTAGGGACACTTGGATTAGTAAGTCAACTCTCAACATTTTCTCATCATTATAATGGGAAGTTAATCTAGGAAAAATATGTGTAATTTTTCCTACTCTCATTACATATATACATATTAATATTCAGAACCCAGTTATTTCAGAACATACCAGATTATTATTTGTGAGATTCTCTAGTCTCAAGCTTGGACCCACATAAAACCCTTTCCAAGAAAATGAGAAACTAGGTGAGAAGGTATATATTACCCAGAAAATTGTATAAGAAATTCTGGCAAACAGCGTATTACTTACATATACTCTTTGCTAAAATCGAACTTTCTATCATTGTTTCTTTCTTTGTTTTTTTTAGACTCACCTCTGAGCTTCAGTTTTTTATATTTTTGTTTTTTTAAAATTTATTTATTTATTTTTGGCTGTGTTGGGTCTTCATTTCTGTGCGAGGGCCTTCTCCAGTTGCGGCAAGCGGGGGCCACTCTTCATCGCGGTGTGTGGGCCTCTCACAATCGCGGCCTCTCCCGTTGCGGAGCACAGGCTCCAGACGCGCAGACTCAGTAGTTGTGACTCACGGGCCCAGTTGCTCCGCGGCATGTGGGATCTTCCCAGACCAGGGCTCGAACCCGTGTCCCCTGCATTGACAGGCAGACTCTCAACCACTGCGCCACCAGGGAAGCCCCATTGTTTCTTTTTTTTTTCTTTTGGCCGTGCTCATGTGGCTTGCGGGACCTTAGTTCTCTGACCAGGGATCAAAGCTGGGCCCTTGGCAGTGAAAGCACAGAGTCCTAACCACTCGACTGCCAGGGAATTCCCATCATTGTTTCTAATAAGATCTGATATAACTTACTTATGACAAAACATATACATTCTATGTTAAGGCACATAATATGCTGCCACACTACCATGAGTCAAACACAAGCCAGAGTCATTGACAAGAACTTTCTTAATGATAATTAAAGATGATACTATCTCTCAAGTGCCATTCTGTTATCCTTCTTATTGAGGATGACTGTATAATTTATTATCCAAATGGGACACATTTCAACGTAAAAGATGGCACTTAGTGGGCAGGATGTTGCAACAACAAACCTAAATTGTGACTATTCCAGGAAAATCAAGATGCATTTGGTAAAATATCGAACAAATTTCAAACTTATGGTTTGATGACTTATTTTCCTTCTACTGTAAGATAAGCGTTCCAAAATTACCAGTGTTTTCTAAGATAGAATATGTATGCGAGTAAAATAACTATGAAACATTTTAAAAAATAAGTAAAAATGAAATCCAACATTTTAAGGTAAGTTTTTAAAATAATAAAAAGTAATCATTTTTAAAAGAAACAGGTGCTAGATAAAAGGCATTTAAAAACAAATATTTGGAAATATATCTAACATTAAGGGGTCTTTTTAGACAAAAACTATATATTTCACATGTAAAAATTCCATCATCTGCAAACTTTTATACATTGAAAGCTCATATATAGACCCTTAATTTTCCAAAGGAAGAGATTTAATAGGATATAAGTGTATACACTTACACTTGTCTTTTTTATATGTTTCTAATTTAATTTTTGTAATTACTAAACTATTTGTGTAGTTAGAGGGTTACAGGAGAATTCAGTAGAAAATACAGAGTTCTCATATACATCCTTACACCATCCCATTTTCCCCATTAATATCTTGCACTACTAGGTTACATTTGTTACATTTAATGAGCAATAACTGATATTAACTAAAGTCAGTAATTTACATTAGGGTTCACTCTTGCTGTTGTACATTCTATTGGTTTTCATAAATGTATGACATGTATTCATCATTCTACTATCATATGGGACAGTTTGACTGCCTTAAAAATCCCCTGTGGAAAATCCATAGGACGTAATTGAACTCAGCAACAACATCAATCAACTGTATATAATTGACATCTATAAACTACTTCATCCAACAACAGCAGAATTAACATTTCTCACAGGCTCATTTGGAACATGACCACATTCTGTTACAAAACACACCTTACCATATTTAAAAGAATAAAAATTATACAATGTGTATTCTCAGACCATGATGGAATCAAACTAGAAATCAGTAACAGAAAGAAAACTGGAAAATTCCAAAATATATGGAGATTGTGTAAACACTTCTAAATAATACTTGGATTAAAGAAGAAATCTCAAGAAACTGTAATAATATTTTGATTCAAATGAAAATTTGTGGGACAAAGTGAAAATAATATATACAGGGAAATTTATAGCATTGAATGCATATGTTAGAAAAGGAGAGAGATCTAAAATCACCTAAGTTTCTACCTTAGGAAACTTGAAAAAGAAGAGCAAATTAAATCCAAAGTAAGCAGAAGAAAAAAAATAAGAAGAATTAGAATAGAAATCAGTAACAACTGAAAATAGGAAATCAATAGAGAAAATCAACAAAACCAAAAGCTGGTGCTTTGAAAAGATCAATAAAGTTGATAAGTCTCTAGCCAGACTAAGAAAAAGAGAGAGAAGACAAAAATTACCAGTATTGGAAATGAAAGAGAGGACATAACCTTTTGAAGAAGAGGTTAAGAGAAATAAGAGGTTAATAAAAAAATACTAGGAAAAACTCTTTGCCTACAAATTTGATAATATAAGTGAAATGGACCAATTTCTTGAAAAATACAATCTACCGAAACTCACTCAATAAGAGATAAAAGGCCTATATTTATTAAAGATATTGTGTCAATAATTAATAACCATCTGAAACTGAAAGCAACAGGCCCAGACAGAGCACAGAGGGGTTTTTTTTTGGGGGGGGGGGAGAGTGAAAATACTCTATATGATATTATAATTATTGATGTAATTATATAGTTTTTCAAACCCATAAAAAGTATACCAACAATAGTGAGCTCTAAGGTAAACTTTGGATTTTGAGTGATTATGATGTGCCAATGTAGGTTCATCCTTGCTTAAAAATGTTCCATTTTGGTAAGTGCTTTGACAATAGATAAGGCTATGCATGTGTGCCTTGGCAGGTGGTATATGAAAAATCTCTTTATCTTACTCTCAATTTTGTTATAAACCTATAACTGCTCTAAAAAATTGTCTTCAAAACATCCCCTGTGCAGCATTTATTTATCTTTCCCTACCCCCACTAATGGCAACCACTCACCTTTTTACCATTTTCACAGTTTTGCTTTTTCCAGAATGTGCTATAATTAAAATCATACTAGAAAACAATTTTATATTAGTTTCTTTCACTTAGCAAATACTTTTAAAGTTCCTCCATATCTTATCATTATTTGATAACTCATTTCTTTTTATCACTAAGTAATATTCCATATTATGAAGGTACCACAGATTGTTTATACATTTATCTATTGATGTCTGTCTTAGTTGCTTCCAAGTTTTAGTGATTAGAAAATTTGTGATAAGCATTTGTGTAGACATAAGTTTTCAACTCCTTAGGGTAGATACCAAGTAGTGCCACTGGTGGATCACATGGCAAGATTATGTTTAGTTTTGTAAAAAACTGCCAAACTGACTTCCAGAGCAGCTATACTTTTTTGTATTCCCACAAACACAAATGAGAATTACTTTTGCTCCACAACTTTATAAATAGCAAAGTAAGTAATCTCAATAGATGCAGAAAAAGCATTTGATAAAATTCAACATCCACTCATGATAAAAACTCATACCAAATTAGGAATAGAGGGAACATATCTTAACATAATAGAAGATATTTATAACAAACCCACAGCCAAAATAATATTCCATGGTGAGAAGCTGAAAGCCTTCCTACTAAAATCTGGAATAAGGCAAGGATGCCTACTCTCACCAGTTTTCTTCCACATAATATTGGAAGGCTGAGCCACAGCAATCAGACAAGAAAAAGAAATAAAAGATATCCAAATTGTAAAGGAAAAGGTAAAGGTGTCAATATATGCAGATGACATGATATTACCTATAGAAAACCCTAAAGACCCCACACAAAAACTATTAGAACTGATAAATAAATTCAGTAAGGTAGCAGGATACAAGATCAATATACAGAAATCTGTTGCATTTCTTTACACTAAAAACAAAATATCAGAAAGGGAAAGTAAAAAAAAAACCTTTAAAAATTGCATAGGGCTTCCCTGGTGACGCAGTGGTTGAGAGTCCGCCTGCTGATGCAGGGGACACGGGTTCGTGCCCCGGTCCGGGAAGATCCCACATGCCGCGGAGCAGCTGCGCCCGTGAGCCATGGCCGCTGAGCCTGCGCATCCTGAGCCTGTGCTCCGCAACGGGAGAGGCCACAACAGGGAAAGGCCCGCGTTCTGCAAAAAAAAAAATTGCATAAAAAAGAAGATACTTAGGAATAAACCTCACCAAGGTAGTGAAAAACTTACATGCTAAGAACTATAAAACAGTGATAAAGGAAACTGAAGATGACTTAAAGAAATGGAAAGATATCCCATGCTGTTAGATTGGAAGAATTAATATTGTTAAAATGGCCACAATACCAAAAGCAACCTATAGATTTAATGTATCCCTATCAAATAATCCGTGGCATTTTTCACAGAACTAGAACAAACAATCCTAAAATTTATATGGAACCATAAAAGACCAGAATCGTCAAAGAAATCCTGAGGAAGAAGAACAAAGGTGGAGGTATAACCTTCTCAGACTTCAGACAATACTACAAAGCTAAAGTAATCCAAACAGTGTGATATTGGCACAAAAACAGATATATGGATCAATGGAACAGAATAGAGACCCCAGAAATAAACCCACACAACTACCATCAATTAATCTTTGACAAAGGAGGCAAGAATATACAATGGGAAAAAGACATTCTCTTTGACAAGTGGTGTTGGGAAAGCTGGACAACCACATGTAAATCAATGACATTAGAACACACCCTCTCACCATACACAAAAATAAACTCAAAATGACTCAAAGAGTTAAATATAAGACATGACACCATAAAACGCCTAGAAAAGGACATAGGCAAAACGTTCTCTGACATAAATGGTAGCAATGTTTTCTTAGGTGAGTCTCCCAATGCAATAGAAACAAAAGCAAAAATAAAGAAATGGGACCTAATCAAACTTATAAGCTTTTGCACAGCACCAAACCATCAACAAAATGAAAAGACAACCTATGGACTGGGAGAAAATATTTGCAAATAATGTGACTGTCAAGGGCTTAACTTCCAAAATATACAAACAGCTCAATATCAAAAAAAAAAAGAACAACCTAATCAAAAAATGGGCAAATCTAAATAGATGTTTCTCCAAAGAAGATATACAGATGGCCAAGAGACATATGAAAAGATGCTCAACATCTCTAATTATTAGAGAAATGCAAATCAAAACTACAATGAGGTATCACCACACACCAGTCAGAATGGCCATCATCAAAATGTCTACAATTAATAAATGTTGGAGAGAGTATGGAGATAAGGGAACCCTCCTACACTACTGATGGGAATATAAATTGGTGCAGTCACTATGAGAACAGTATGAAAGTTCCTTAAAAAACTAAAAATAGAGTTTCCAGTGTGAGATGGTATCTCACTGTAATTTTGGTTTGCATTTCTCTTGTAATTAGCAATGCTGAGCATATTTTCACGTGCCTTTTGGCCATCTGTATCTCTTCTTTGGAGAAATGTCTATTTAGGTCTTCTGCCCATTTTTCAATTGGGTTGTTTATTTGTTTGTTGTTGAGTTGTATGAGCTGTTTGTATATTTTGGAAATTAAGCCCTTGTCAGTTTCATCATTTGCAAATATTTTCTTCCGTTCAGTAGGTTGTCTTTAATGTCCATCAACAGAAGAATGGAAAAAGATGTGGTACATATATACAATGAAATACTACTCAGCCATAAAATAGAATGAAATAATGCCATTTGCAGCAACATGAATGGACCTGGAGATTATCATACTAAGTGAAGTTAAGTAAGAAAGAGAAAGACAAATGCCATATGATATCACTTATATGTGGAATCTAAAGCATGATACAAATGAACTTATTTTAAAAAAAACAGAGACAGCCTCACAGACATAGAAAACAAACTTATGGTTACCAAAGGAGAAAAGGGGTGGGGGAGGGATAAAGTAGGATTTTGGGATTAGCAGATATACACTACTATATATAAAACAGATAAACAACGAGATCCTACTGTACAGCATAGGGAACTATATTCAATACCTTGTAATAAACTATAATGGGAAAGAATATGAAAAAGAATATATATATATAACTGAATCACTTTGCTCTATATCAGAAACTAACACAACAAGAAAATTAAGTGCTCTTCTCAAATAAAAGGGGAACGGATGCCTGTCAGCTAACAGAGAATGCCCACTAAACTAGTAAAGTAAACATTATTTTTCTGACTCTTATATACACCATTCAATAAACACAGATTGTCTGCAATGTGCAAGACGTATGAGGCACTGGTCAGAGGCAGAGAAAGACACTGCTTTATATATGAGAGTGGCATAAATCTTCCTAAGAAATTATAGCTAGGCTATTCATATTTTATAAAAATTGTATTTTGATATATTTTAAAGTACATGAGTGTAGTGATTTTTTTTCCCTAAATACTTTTCTGCAGTCCTGTGATTCATACTGCTTTTCATTCTTAAACCTAGATTTGAATGGCTATTAGTCTATAATCTTAACTAATTGCTTTTCTGGACTTGAAAAGAAATATTTATAAATGCCTAAGAAATCAAAATCCACATGACATCTGTTGCTCACAGCCAGAACATTACTCATTTACTTTTATTGTTCAAAATCATTTACATTTGACATAAGGACAATTAACTACACACACATGAAAGATAATCACATAATTAAATATTATTCCTAGCACCAGAACACTTTAAAAATATTACTGCAGAAAGTTGGTTCACAGTGGGAGGGCAATTTTAACAAAGTTGTATAAAAGATGATTTTAATTTTTTAAAAATACCTTTTTTTCAGGTGTGAGAATATGCTTAAGGAAGGAAAATAATATTTTCTTAATTCCAACCCCAGCATTTATTTTTAAATCTTATCTCCTATTTTTAAAGAATGTTTTTTTTTGTTTTGTTTTGTTTTGTTTTTTGCGGTACGCGGGCCTCTCACTGCTGTGGCCTCTCCCGTTGCGGAGCACAGGCTCCGGACACGCAGGCCCAGCAGCCATGGCCCACGGGCCCAGCCGCTCCGCGGCATGCGGGATCCTCCCGGACCGGGGCACGAACCCGTGTCCCCTGCATCGGCAGGCGGACTCCCAACCACTGCGCCACCAGGGAAGCCCTTAAAGAATGTTTTTGAAGGAAAAATCGATTCTTGTTGAACTCCTAAGGTTCGGAGGGATGAGGACAACACATAAGTTATAGCCATGAATTGTATTTGTTCAACCTCTATACTGTTGGGAATCTTGGTGTTCTGCTGGGAAACTGACATTCCAATCTAGTTTACAATCTGGCTGTCATAAGAGACTATTTGGAAGAAAATTTTGAGCCTCTTACTCAGGGGTTTGTGGATAGGAATGGGAGGGAGTGGTAGCAGTGTTTAAGGGGATAGTCCCTGGGGAGGAGACAATTGACTTTGGAAACATCTGTTCTGGAACAGTCAAGAGCACCTGATTTAGTTTTCTTCTTGCCATCTGAATTATTTTCCATTTTATGTAAAAAAATGTTTTTATAAAAAAAATCTTTAAAGAAAGTGACCCCATAGTGTATACTGACAGCATCAGCATCGACTCTTAACACCAGCATTGTCAAATATAAAACATATTCATTGTGATCATCAGAGTAGAAGCTCAGCCTACATAATTTAAGTACAATTCTCGATCCAGGGGTAGTCACGTGACAAAATCCAGCAGACAAGAACATCAAAAAATACTCACCCAGAGTATTTTGGCTGAGAGAGAGTAATATGACTCAGGCAGTGTCAAACTCTTGGAGCTTTTGCTTGAGTGATTAGGAGAGGAGTGATTAGGAGAGGAGCAGACACTCTTCTCGATTGGAATTACTGAAGTGACTAGAAAAGCTTAGAGCTCAGGGAATCACCCAGAGGAATCATTTTGCTTAGGAAAGGAGCAAAGCCAAAACAAAAGGGAACAGAGCTGTGAGGCAGAGAAAGATTAATATTGATGAAGTCATTTGAGCTGCTGGATCCAGCCATGGGTGATAATTTTCTTCACTAATTTGTGAGATTCTCTCCTTGATCAAACTGTAGCCAGGTTCCTCTGAGCCCTTTCTGGACTAGGCCTCAATCTTGGCCTATAAAGACTTGAACAAACATGAACAGTTTTTAATAGCCAAGGCCACATTCCTAGGATGACTCTACTTCCCTTAAAGTGTCAGCTGAGAAAACATAAGGTTGCCAACAGAATTTACTGTTTGTACACAAGGTTACCAACAGCTGGAAATAGGGTGCCTGTCTCTCAGTTTCTGTGGGAAGATAGGAGCCTGGTGTAGATAAACACCAGTTAGCAAACCCAGATGTCTTTCACATGGACCAAGGCCTGTCTCTTGTTGATTTTGTAATTTTTTACTTCCCTGACTTCACCAAGCTCTGCTCACCCCACTCCCTATTCCTTCATTCTCCTTTTAAAATCTTCAGTCAACTCATTATATAAGTCAAAGTTGAATTCAGTTCACACTATACTGTTTTTTCTATTGCAGTAGTATATTACTGATTAAAATCTGTCCTTACTGCTTTAACTTGTGTTTGGCATTGTTTACTTTTCTTTGCTTACAGTAGCCAATAACCTAACATGTAGCAAATTGAGTTTAGTTTCTCCCTCATTTGCAAACAAAAAGAATCATAATTATTTTATTCTGTGCACTACCTAGAGTTTGATTTCCCTTCTCCACGTGCGGATGCTCATATTTCGTAAAGATGATCACAAAGATTATTGTGAGGCAGATCTTCCTCAGAGATTCCTCTTTATCTCTAGGAGGAAACAAGCGTGAAACTTGTTTGATAGTTACTCTAATGTAATCTAATCCTTGTTAAATAGTAAATTCAGTGTTGTTTTAACTGTGGAGAAGAGAAGAATCAGAGATGGGCAAGAAACACAAGTAGAGGAATGACATATAGGCTAGACAGCATGAATTTAAGATATTTAATGGAGACAAAAGAAGTTGGAAAGGCAACATGGTTGGAAATATAAAGGAAGATGATTAAGCATTTTTTATATAAGTGGAGAATTAAAGGTTATAATTATTTTTAAATTGAAGTGAAAGTGAGAATGAAGGACTTAATGAGTGTTATAAGAATGGGAATACACAAACTGTGTGGATAAGAGAAGTGTAGATTCTATTTTGACTCAAGAGACCAGAAGAAGAAGGCTAATGGAGAGTTGGATCTAGTTTATTTAGTAGCTATTCTAACACAAGCTAAAGCAGATGCTCTTTCTCAACTCTGATCATGGTTTTAATAGTTTGAAGTTGTAATTTTCTTGCTTGGAGTGAAAGACCACTTAGTTTTAACTATTACCAAGGTTGAGATTACTGTTGCAAAATATTTTATTCCTTTGATGTACAGTAGTTAAATGTAGCTTTTGACTGCAGGTACAATAGATAAAAAAAAATACTCAGATAATCAATGGCCTGTTCCTACAAATGTATACTGTATCGGCACAGCAAGGAGTCTCTTGTTTCTGTGAAAACTGGATGTTGAAAAAAATAATGATAATTTTCAGAAGATCAATGGTTTCTGAAAGTGAGGAGGGGTTAGTGTAAAACAGGAATGCCTTTTAGAGTCATCACTTTCAAACTCGATTGTGCATTGGAATCAACAAGGATGTTTTAAAAAAAAAATCTCTGATGTCTGGTACCCCCTCCAGAGATTCTAATTGTTCTGAAATTAAGGCTATTGGATTTTAAAAGAAAATATCTCCTCAGATGGGTGTAATGTGCATCCAAGGTTGAAAATTACTCTTTTGAGAGCTCAGTTCAGGGGCAGGCTTCTAGGCTTTGGGAGCATTTCTACAGTGGCCTCCAATGTAGCTGCTAAACACTCGGGAATTAGAGGTTGAATGATGGTAATAAGCATATTCTCTTAAAGCTAATAGCTCTCTGATGAGCTAAATTAAATTCTGATGAGTTATTGGAATTTAAGCAATGTTTATAATATTTACATAGCAAAAGTGTGAACAACTTCTTAATGAACTTTGGAAGAAAATATGCAACCATTGCAAGTTATGGGAATACTTGTACATTATTAATTCAATTTAACAAATATTCCTTAATGAAAACTATTTTAAATACATTATACAGCTTAAAGTGTATTTCCAATTCTTAGATGAATTGCTACAATCGGGAAAATTATAATGTATGTTAAGTTGAATCCATTAGTGAATTTTTACAAAAGTACTTGATAGTAATTTTTTTTTTTTAGATCGTCAGCTGGGAATTGTGGCTAGTTATATTTCCATGATGCAGTTTATAAAATTTTATTTTATTTGCCCTTGTAGACAATTCAAATTACCTGTAAGATATATTTAACTTCCAAATTATTCTTTGGAGAATATCTCTTCCCTGAGAAGAAATATGTTTAATTGTCAAACAAATTGTAATTTTGTAAAGCCTTCCAAGAAACACTACCCTAAAATCATCACCTTATCAAATAAGATATTAGGAATATTTTAATAAACATATTATTTATTAACAAGTGCTAGAAAAGAATTATGATTATAAACTAAAGTTAATAAAACTTCGTTTGGATAGTTAAACTTTATCACTTAAAAAAATATATAACAGGGCTTCCCTGGTGGCGCAGTGGTTGAGAGTCTGCCTGCCGATGTAGGGGACACGGGTTAGTTCTCCGGTTCGGGAGGATCGCACATGCCACGAAGCGGCTGGGCCCGTGAGCCATGGCCGCTGAGCCTGCGCGTCCGGAGCCTGTGCTCCGCAGAGGGAGAGGCCACACCAGTGAGAGGCCTGCCTACCGCAAAAAAAAAAAAAAAAAAATATATATATATATATATATATATATATAGCAATTTTAAAAATAGTTATGCACACACAAAAATTCATAGCGTAGTGATGAATCTCTTTTAGTTCAGAATCCTTAGTTGTGGGTAAGGACTAAATTCATGTAAGTAGCATTGCTCACTAAAAGAGTATATGTTGTTTTAATTTTGAAGGACATTACCAAGTTATACTACATGAAGTTTCCAAACCAAAATATGTGAGAGAATATATATAAATTCACCCCACCTCTTGTTATCATAAACATTAATCTGACAGATATGAATTATACTTTACAAAACTTTCAATGTACTGAATCATCAGTGTGTTGAGCATGTTTTCACATATTCCTAAGTTATTTTTCTTTTTGGTAAGCTTGCTGGTTATGACATTTACTAACTTTTTTTGTAATAGGATATTTTTATTACACTGATTTATATAAAGGCTTTGCATTTTTTTAAAAAGGGTTTATAGTGGTGCGTGTGTTTGTGTGTGTGTGTGTGTGTGTGTGTGCGCGCGCGTATGTGCTTGCCTGCATGTTGTAAATATATTTTCCTGATTCATTGTTTGACTTTGGACTCCTTGATATTTTAAGAAATGCAAATTTTAAAGTATTATGTAATCAAATTTATCATTTTTATTGCAGTTCAATTTTATATCTTGTTTAGGAAAGCTTTCCTCATTCTGAAGTTACGATGATAATAATCCCCATGTTTTCATCTAATATTTTCATGGTATAAAATGACATTTTTTTCTCTTTTTCTATGAAATATAACAGTTGGTGAGGAAGAGAGAGAGACAGAAAACAAAGTAAAACAGCAACTTAAATAAAGACAGAGAATATTTCCAAACCTCACGAATTCTACATTTCTTTTCTAGGTCTGGAGTTACAAATTACCATAAATTTTGGGGCTCATAAAAACAGGGATTTATTCTCTCACAGTTCAAGAGTCCAGAAGTACAAAATCAAGGTGTCAGCTGGGTTGATATTTTTCTTTTAGAAATTTATAGTGATGCTATCTGGGTTTTTATTTTCCTTTGCGATATACTCAGTTCTATTCAACAGATATAAAATTAATCAAAATTACTATTTCTTCATTTTAAAATTTTGGTAATGAATTTATTTAGGAATTGTCCATTTTAATTAAATATTCAAATATATAGTATATATTTTATCATGATATCATCTTATTACCTAATTTTAATGTGAATGGGCTCTGAAGCAGTGTCCCTTTTTTCTTTCTCTTCGAATTACCAACTTTGGGCTTTGTGGATGCTCTCTGTGTTATGCTTATTTTCCTTTTTATTATTTTCTCCTATATTCTTTACTTTTTCCTACCTTTAAGATACTCTAGGTTTAACTTGCTATTCTTGGTCTATTTTTATAAACCATAAAGTGTGTACTAAAATAAATTTCCTCATAAATATGGCTTTATTTTCTTTCATGTATTTTATATGTAATATTTTCATGATTCTTCAGTCAAAATTACTTTTTAGTTTTTATTGTTTTCTTTGACCATGGGTTATTTAGAGTTTACTTCTTAATTCCCAAACAACTTTTTTCATTTTGTTGTTTTTAATTAATTTTTATTAACTGAATTCTAAAATTTACCTTAAGACTCACTTTTTTTGTTGTACAGTTTTAAGGGTTTTCATAAATTCATGTCATTTATCCACCATTATGGTAGCATACAGAATTATTTCTCTATCCTAAAAATCCACTGTGTTTCATCAGTTTATCCCTCCTCCACTCTTCCCAGCTGCTGACATTCACTGATCTCTTTTATTGTCTTTATAGTTTTGTCTTTTTGTCATGTCAATATTAGTTGGAATCATATAGTACGTAGCCTTTTCAGACTGGGTTGCTTTTCTCTTCTGTTATCTTCTAGAAGTTTTATATTTTGGGTTTTAAATTTAGGGCTATGATCCATTTTGAGTTCAGCTTTGTCAAAGGTATAAATTCTATGTCTAGATTTTATTTTATTTTTTGTTGTTGTATGCAGATGCCCAGCTATTCTAGCACTGTTTGCTAAAAAACTATCTTTTCTTCCATTGAATTCCCTTTGCTCCTTTGTCAAAAATCAGGTGTCTGTATATGTGTGGATTCATCTATTTACCCTTGCATGTCTATCAGTTTTCCTCCAATATTTGACACTTTCTTGTTAGGCACAAACACATTAAGGTTTATTGTATCTACTTGGAGAATTGACTCCTTTATTATTATTTAATGCCCCTCATCATCCCTGATAAATTTTCTTGCTCTGAAGTCTGTTTTGTCTAAAATTAATTTAGCTACTCCAGCTTTGTTGGATTAGTGTTAGTGTGGTATACCATTCTTCAACCCTTTAATTGTAATCTACCAGGACCCTGCCCCAAGGCTGCACTATTGTTTCTTGACTGCTTCTCCCTTGCTTCTGCATCCCCTTCCTTCCCTGACTAAAAACTGCTTGAGAACTTCCGGGAAGATGGCAGAAGAGTAAGACGCGGAGATCACCTTCCTCTCCACAGATACACCAGAAATACATCTACGCGTGGAACAACTCCTACAGAACACCTACTGAATGCTGGCAGAAGACCTCAGACCTCCCAAAAGGCAAGGAACCCCCCACGTACCTGGTTAGGGCAAAAGAAAAAACTAAACAGAGACAAAAGGATAGGGACGGGTCCTGCACCAGCGGGAGAGAGCTGTGAAGGAGGAAAAGTGTCCACACACTAGGAAGCTCCTTCGCGGGTGGAGACTTCGGGAGGCGGAGTGGGGGAGCTTGGGAGCCGCGGAGGAGAGCACAGCAACAGGGGTGCGGAGGGCAAAGCGGACAGATTCCAGCGCAGAGGATCGGGCCGACCGGCACTCACCAGCCGAGAGGCTTGTCTGCTCGCCCGCCGGGGCGGGCGGGACTGGGAGCTGAGGCTCCGGCTTTTGTCGGAGCGCCGGGAGAGAGTCCGGGGAGGGGTCTGGACCTGCCGAAGAGGCAAGAGACTTTTACGTCCCTCTTTGTTTCCTGGTGCACGAGGAGAGGGGATTAAGAACGCTGCCTGGGAGAGCTCCGGGGACGGGCGCGAGCCGCGGCTGGGAGTGCGGAGCCCAGGGACGGACATGGGACGCTAAGGCCGCTGCTGCCGCCGCCAGGAGGCCTGTGTGCGAACACAGGTCACTAGCCACACGCCCTTCTGGGGAGCCTGTGCGGCCCGCCACTGCCAGGGTCCCGGGAAAGGGAAATCTCTCCCAGCAGCCTCAGAAGCAGCGGATTAAAGCTCCACAATCAACTTGATATACCCTGCATCTGTGGAATACCTGAATAGACAACGAATCATCCCAAATTAAAGAGCCCTGTGGATGAAAGGCTCTTGGTGCTGCAGCCAGGACTCAGTGCTGTGCCTCTGAGGTGGGAGAGCCAACTTCAGGACACTGGTCCACAAGAGGCCTCCCAGCTGCACATAATATCAAACGGCAAAAATCTCCGAGAGATCTCCATCTCAACGCCAGCACCCAGCTTCACTCAACGACCAGCAAGCTACAGTGCTGGACATCCTATGCCAAACAACTAGCAAGACAGGAACACAACCCCACCCATTAGCAGAGAGGCTGCCCAAAATCATAGTAAGTCTACAGACACCCCAAAACACACCACCAGACGTGGACCTGCCCACCAGAAAGACAAGATCCAGCCTCATACACCAGAACACAGGCACTAGTACCCTCCACCAGGAAGCCTACACAACCCACTGAACCAACCTTAGCCACTGGGGACAGACACAAAAAACAACAGGAACTACGAACCTTTAGCCTGCAAAAAAGGAGACCCCAAACACAGTAAGATAAGCAAAATGAAAAGACAGAAAAACACACAGCAGTTGAAGGAGCAAGATAAAAACCCACCAGACCTAACAAATGAAGAGGAAGTAGGCAGTCTACCTGAAAAAGAATTCAGAATAATGATAGTAAGGTTGATCCGAAATCTTGGAGATAGAATGGACAATAGAATGGACAAATTGCAAGAATCAGTTAACAAGGACCTAGAAGAACTAAAAATGAAGCAAGCAACGATGAACAACACAATAAATGAAATTAAAAGTACTCTAGATGGGATCAATAGCAGAATAACTGAGGCAGAAGAACGGATAAGTGACCTGGAAGATAAAATAGTGGAAATAACTACTGCAGAGCAGAATAAAGAAAAAAGAATGAAAAGAACTGAGGACAGTCTCAGAGACCTCTGGGACAACATTAAACGCACCAACATTCGAATTATAGGGGTTCCAGAAGAAGAAGAGAAAAAGAAAGGGACTGAGAAAATATTTGAAGAGATTATAGTTGAAAACTTCCCTAATATGGGAAAAGAAATCATTAATCAAGTCCAGGAAGCACAGAGAGTCCCATACAGGATAAATCCAAGGAGAAATACGCCAAGACACATATTAATCAAATTGTCAAAAATTAAATACAAAGAAAACATATTAAAAGCAGCAAGGGAAAAACAACAAATAACACACAAGGGAATCCCCATAAGGTTAACAGCTGATCTTTCAGCAGAAACTCTGCAAGCCAGAAGGGAGTGGCAGGACATATTGAAAGTGTTGAAGGAGAAAAACCTGCAACCAAGATTACTCTACCCAGCAAGGATCTCATTCAGATTTGATGGAGAAATTAAAACCTTTACAGACAAGCAAAAGCTGAGAGAGTTCAGCACCACCAAACCAGCTCTACAACAACTGCTAAAGGAACTTCTCTAGGCAAGAAACACAAAAGAAGGAAAGGACCTACAATAACGAACCCAAAACAATTAAGAAAATGGGAATAGGAACACACATATCGATAATTACCTTAAATGTAAATGGACTAAATGCTCCCACCAAAAGACACAGATTGGCTGAATGGATACAAAAACAAGACCCATATATTTGCTGTCTACAAGAGACCCACTTCAGACCTAGAGACACATACAGACTGAAAGTAAGGGGATGGAAAAAGGTATTTCATGCAAATGGAAACCAAAAGAAAGCTGGAGTAGCAATTCTCATATCAGACAAAATAGACTTTAAAACAAAGACTATTAGAAGAGACAAAGAAGGACACTACATAATGATCAAGGGATCGATCCAAGAGGAAGATATAACAATTGTAAATATTTATGCACCCAACATAGGTGCACCTCAATACATAAGGCAAATACTGACAACCATAAAAGGGGAAATCGACAGTAACACATTCATAGTAGGGGACTTTAACACCCCACTTTCACCCATGGACAGATCATCCAAAATGAAAATAAATAAGGAAACACAAGCTTTAAATGATACATTAAACGAGATGGAGTTAATTGATATTTATAGGACATTCCATCCTAAAACAACAGAATACACATTTTTCTCAAGTGCTCATGGAACATTCTCCAGGATAGATCATATCTTGGGTCACAAATCAAGCCTTGGTAAATTTAAGAAAATTGAAATTGTATCAAGTATCTTTTCTGACCACAATGCCATGAGACTAGATATCAATTACAGGAAAAGATCTGTAAAAAATACAAACACATGGAGGCTAAACAATACACTACTTAATAATGAAGTGATCACTGAAGAAATCAAAGAGGAAATCAAAAAATACCTAGAAACAAATGACAATGGAGACACAACGACCCAAAACCTGTGGGATGCAGCAAAAGCAGTTCTAAGGGGGAAGTTTATAGCAATACAAGCCCACCTTAAGAAGCAGGAAACATCTGGAATAAACAACCTAACCTTGCACCTCAAGCAATTAGAGAAAGAAGAACAAAAAAACCCCAAAGCTAGCAGAAGGAAAGAAATCATAAAAATCAGATCAGAAATAAATGAAAAAGAAATGAAGGAAACAATAGCAAAGATCAATAAAACTAAAAGCTGGTTCTTTGAGAAGATAAACAAAATAGATAAACCACTAGCCAGACTCATCAAGAAAAAAAGGGAGAAGACTCAAATCAATAGAATTAGAAATGAAAAAGGAGAGGTAACAACTGACACTGCAGAAATAAAAGAGATCATGAGAGATTACTACAAGCAACTCTATGCCAATAAAATGGACAATCTGGAAGAAATGGACAAATTCTTAGAAATGCACAACCTGCCAAGACTGAATCAGGAAGAAATAGAAAATATGAACAGACCAATCATAAGCACTGAAATTGAAACTGTGATTAAAAATCTTCCAACAAAGAAAAGCCCAGGACCAGATGGCTTCACAGGCGAATTCTATCAAACATTTAGAGAAGAGCTAACACCTATCCTTCTCAAACTCTTCCAAAATATAGCAGAGGGAGGAACACTCCCAAACTCCTTCTACGAGGCCACCATCACCTTGATACCAAAACCAGACAAGGATGTCACAAAGAAAGAAAACTACAGGCCAATATCACTGATGAACATAGATGCAAAAATCCTCAACAAAATACTAGCAAACAGAATCCAACAGCACATTAAAAGGATCATACACCATGATCAAGTGGGGTTTATTCCAGGAATGCAAGGATTCTTCAATATACGCAAATCTATCAATGTGATAAACCATATTAACAAACTGAAGGAGAAAAACCATATGATCATCTCAATAGATGCAGAGAAAGCTTTTGACAAAATTCAACACCCATTTATGATAAAAACCCTGCAGAAAGTAGGCATAGAGGGAACTTTCCTCAACATAATAAAGGCCATATATGACAAGCCCACAGCAAACATCATCCTCAATGGCGAAAAACTGAAAGCATTTCCACTAAGATCAGGAACAAGACAAGGTTGCCCACTCTCACCACTCTTATTCAACATAGTTTTGGAAGTTTTAGCCACAGCAATCAGAGAAGAAAAGGAAATAAAAGGAATCCAAATTGGAAAAGAAGAAGTAAAGCTGTCACTGTTTGCAGATGACATGATCCTATACATAGAGAACCCTAAAGATGCTACCAGAAAACTACTAGAGCTAATCAATGAATTTGGTAAAGTGGCAGGATACAAAATTAATGCACAGAAATCTCTGGCATTCCTATATACTAATGATGAAAAATCTGAACGTGAAATCAAGAAAACACTCCCATTTACCATTGCAACAAAAAGAATAAAATATCTAGGAATAAACCTACCTAAGGAGACAAAAGATCTGTATGCAGAAAATTATAAGACACTGATGAAAGAAATTAAAGATGATACAAATAGATGGAGAGATATACCATGTTCTTGGATTGGAAGAATCAACATTGTGAAAATGACTCTACTACCGAAAGCAATCTATAGATTCAATGCAATCCCTATCAAACTACCACTTGCATTTTTCACAGAACTAGAACAAAAAATTTTGCAATTTGTATGGAAACACAAAAGACCCCGAATAGCCAAAGCAATCCTGAGAACGAAAGAAGGAACTGGAGGAATCAGGCTCCCAGACTTCAGACTATACTACAAAGCTACAGTTATCAAAACGGTATGGTACTGGCACAAAAACAGAAAGATAGATCAATGGAACAGGATAGAAAGCCCAGAGATAAACCCACGCACATATGGTCACCTTATCTTTGACAAAGGAGGCAGAAATGTACCGTGGAGAAAGGACAGCCTATTCAATAAGTGGTGCTGGGAAAACTGGACAGCTACATGTAAAAGTATAAAGTTAGATCACTCCCTAACACCATACACAAAAATAAGCTCAAAATGGATTAAAGACCTAAATGTAAGGCCAGAAACTATCAAACTCTTAGAGGAAAACATAGGCAGAACACTCTATGACATAAATCACAGCAAGATTCTTTCTGACCCACCTCCTAGAGTAATGGAAATAAAAACAAGAGTAAACAAATGGGACCTAATGAAACTTAAAAGCTTTTGCGCAGCAAAGGAAACCATAAAGAAGACCAAAAGACAACCCTCAGAATGGGAGAAAATATTTGCAAATGAAGCAACTGACAAAGGATTGATCTCCAAAATTTATAAGCAGCTCATGCAGCTTAATAACAAAAAAACAAACAACCCAATCCAAAAATGGGCAGAAGACCTAAATAGACATTTCTCCAAAGAAGATATACAGAGTGCCAACAAACACATGAGAGAATGCTCAACATCACTAATCATGAGAGAAATGCAAATCAAAACTACAATGAGATATCATCTCACACCAGTCAGAATGGCCATCATCAAAAAATCTAGAAACAATAAATGCTGGAGAGGGTGTGGGGAAAAGGGAACCCTCTTACACTGTTGGTGGGAATGTAAATTGATACAGCCACTGTGGAGAACAGTATGGCGGTTCCTTAAAAAGCTACAAATAGAACTACCATATGACCCAGCAATCCCACTACTGGGCATATACCCTGAGAAAACCATAATTCAAAAAGAGTCATGTACCAAAATGTTCATTGCAGCTCTATTTACAATAGCCCAGAGATGGAAACAACCTAAGTGTCCATCATCGGATGAATGGATAAAGAAGATGTGGCACATATATACAATGGAATATTACTCAGCCATAAAAAGAGACGAAATTGAGCTATTTGTAATGAGGTGGATAGACCTAGAGTCTGTCATACACAGTGAAGTAAGTCAGAAAGAGAGAGACAAATACCGTATGCTAACACATATATATGGAATTTAAAAAAAAATGTCATGAAAAACCTAGGGGTGAAACAGGAATAAAGACACAGACTTACTAGAGAATGGACTTGAGGCTATGGGGAGGGGGAAGTGTAAACGGTGACAAAGCGATAAAGAGGCATGGACATATATACACTACCAAACATAAGGTAGATAGCTAGTGGGAAGCAGCCGCATAGCACAGGGAGATCAGCTCGGTGCTTTGTGACCGCCTGGAGGGGTGGGATAGGGAGGGTGGGAGGGAGGGAGACGCAAGCGGGAAGAGATATGGGAACATATGTATACATATAACTGATTCATTTTGTTGTGAAGCTGAAACTAACATACCATTGTAAAGCAATTATACTCCAATAAAGATGTTAAAAAAAAAAAAAAAAAAAACTGCTTGAATCTGCCCTTTGGAACTCAGGTCATGGAGGCTCAAGCCTGTTTCCTACAAACAGGAAATGGGTGACTCAGAAAGGCTTTTGGGCCCAGGAGCCCCACAGGGTCCTGCTTGGTTTCAAGCCTTTGGCATATTCATCATAGTTATTTTAAATTCCTTGTCTAATATTTTCAAAATCCCTACCATAGCTGATTCTTTTTTTTTTTTTCTTTTTTGCGATACACGGGCCTCTCACCATTGTGGCCTCTCCCGTTGTGGAGCACAGGCTCTGGACGCGCAGGCTCAGCGGCCATGGCTCATGGGCCTAACCGCTCCACGGCATGTGGGATCTTCCCGGACCGGGGAATGAACCCGTGTCCCCTCCATCGGCAGGCGGATTCTCAACCACTGTGCCACCAGGGAAGCCCCATAGCTGATTCTTGATGCTTCCTTTGTCTCTTCAGACTGTGTTTTTCCTACCTTTTAGTATGTCTTGTAATTTTTTGCTGAAAGACAGATATGGTGTATTGAGTAATAAAAAATGAGGTAAATAATATTTAGTGTGAGGTTTCTCTGTTTCCTGGCTAAGGATTTGTGAGATAAAATTTATATTTTATGGCAAGACAAGAAGTTAAACATGAAAATTTTTCTCTGTCCTTTGGCCTCCCCTTTCCCCCCACTGTGCATTTTGTGTATCTGCATTATGCATCGATCAAACCTCCCCATTGGTAGAAATACCTGATCAAACATAAAGAGCAACATTCTCCTAAGCATCAATAAGACAGCTCCCTAAAAGATAACATTCCTTCTTGATCTTGTAAGGGGCCACAAAGATGCTTATATCTGAGTTGTGTAAACTGTCAATAATACATCATTTAATGTACAGCCCTCTGTCTCAAAAAACTTACATAGCTGTGCTTTGACTTGTAAGGGACTGTGCAGAGTTTTCTGAGGTGCTCTTCCTGAGTTATAATTCTCAAATTTGCCTTGAATAAAATTTTCCATTTCTTTTTTAGATTGACTGGTTAATTTTTCATCCACAAGTTAAACTGTGTTTAACGTTTACTATCACTGTATATGTCAGAGGTTTCAATTTCCTCTAATGTCATTGTTTTTGTCTCCCCTGTTGTATTTGGGTTTCCCTAGAAACTCCTTTTTAAATGGAGTATGTGTCATGCTGCTCTCTCAGTTTTAATCCAGTATTTTTATTCTCTTATGCTGGAGTCCTGTTGATGTGGTTGTAAGGTATACAATAATCTGTATAATCTATAATCTTATGATTACCTTTTTTTTTTTTTCTTAGTGGACTAGAATGCTTGGGATGTGACCTTCAAGAGCACTTCTTAGCTATTTTTCGCTCCACTTTTGTAACAGAAAGAAGGCTGAAGGAGGATGAAGTTGACTAATTGCCCTTCCCTCAGGTAGGTTAGGGCTCTGGTTAAATAGTTTCCCTTGAGGGTAGGCCTTTGTTATAAAGAACAAGAATGCTTCCGCCATATTTCACAATGGCTGCTCCCCCCCCCATCTCTTTAGCAGCCTCTGCTCCTGTTCAGCTGAGATACCTGTATTCACCTGCCTTTCCAAATTCCACGGCAGTGGTTTGCCCTGCCACTTAACTTCTCTCATGGATCTGAAAAGAGTTATTAGTATTCATTTCTTCAGCCTTTTTCCTGTTGTGAGATTGGGAGTGGCAACTTGCAAGCTCTTTATATGCCCAAATGGAAATGATAGCCCAATTTTGTATAAATTGATTTTGGGGTTTAATTTAATTCCTTTATGTTCATGGAAAAACAGAAATATTTTTTGGCCCAATATAGTGTCAATTTTGGTAAATATTCCCTATGAATTTGAAAAGAATATGCAGGATACATATTTTTAAAATACTACATACTTTTGGTGTAATATTTTACATATGTCAATATGGCCATGTGTATTGTTCAAATCATTTACATGTTTACTAAAACGTATGTTCTTTTCAAAACATGAGTGGTTGTTTATTACTATATAGATTTAGGTCAAAATCTCCACAAATTTTGGATTATCCAGGGCATTTCTTTTTCTACACACAGATAAATCTTTTTTTTTTTTTTTGGCTTCATGCATTTTCAGACTATATAGTATTAGACATCACCTTGGACAGTTATCTCAATTTTCCAGCAAACTGTCATCATTTTGAAATATCTCTATCATTGATAGTGTTTCTTTCCTTAAAGTCTATTTGTGTAATATGAATATGGTCTTCAAGCTTTCTTTTGCTAAATGTTGGCATGATCTTTTTCCATTCTTTCATATTTAATCTTTCTGCATATTTATATTTTATCTGTGTCTCAAAAACATATATACATGAGTTTCATTTTTTGTTTCCAGCACCACAATTTTTTCCTTTTAGTTGAAGCATATACTTCATTTACATTGGACCTCGTTATTAACATATTTAATTTTAAATGTATTATCTTACTGTTTACTTTCTGTTTACACCCATTTTGTTTTCATTTTTGTTTCTTTTTTTTTTTTGGATTGATGTTAATTTTTAAATGTCTTTTCCCTTTTATTTCTCTAGTTCTCTAGTACAATTCAGAGATTATAACATGCATCCTTGACTTACTAAAGTCTAATATAAATTTGAACATATTAATACATATTTATATATTTACCCTACTTGATTTATCTGCAAGATTAGTGTACTTCTATATTTATAAAGTTCACAACACATAGTTTTTAAAGTTTTGTATATATTAATATTTAGTTATATATACCCACATATTTACTGTCTTTATATGAAACTGAGTCTTTATTTTCATAGCTGAAAGAGTATCCATGTTTATCCTATCAGTGATGAAATTACTTGTTTTTGTTTGTCTGAAATTATCTTTTTAAAATATTTTTTAACTGGAAGTTGTTTTCATTTATTTATAGAATTTGACACATTCAAGAAACTATTCAATTTTTTTCTGACTCCCATTGTTTTGGTTAAAATGTTTTAAATTGTCTATGTTTAATATTTTTGGTTTAATCTTTGTGGATTTCAAACTTTTTGATGAATATATTTTTCCAGAGATTGGTCAATTATTCCATTTTATTTCACTTTATTTTTTTCTCCGTCACTCTGATATGCCTTCTTTATCATATATTAACTTCTTTATACCATATCATATATCATCTTCTCTAGATACTTGAATATTTTTCTGGATGTTCTTTACTTTTACATTGATTTGCTCTCTATTCATGAATTGGTTTTAATTTGTTTTATGTAATGTATCATTATAATGAATTTAAAGTTTGCATCATTAGTCCTGACACTAGTACTCTTTTAAAACTATTTCCCAGGCTATTCTTTTATGGTCTCCTTACCATGTAAGTTTTATCATTTTTGCCCGTTTGAAAAATCCTGTTGATATTCTTAAAGAGAAAAAATAAAGTTTGTTGTATTTTCTAACATTTTGAATTTGTTTTATTTCCTACTAAACATATCCATAACTTTTAAAACAAGGTGTCGTATAACTTCCAATAGTTTCCATTTACTGAAAGACATCTAACTGGGGATTGGTATTCTTCACCAATCTTCCCTGGTCATTATTAAAGCTTAATATATAATTTACCTCAATACTCTACTTTTCAAGTCTTCTGGTGAATTTTTTCCTCACCCATATGAATTGGACACCATGTATTCTTCATCTCATGTTTCTTCATCTTCATGTTTCATTTTGTTGTTCTTTATATTGTTTTTCTTGTTGATGCTGTTGTTGTTTGCTTGTTTGATTATGCAGCTACTGTTTGTTTGTGGATAATAGCACCTGATAGTTCTTGAGAAAAAGTGAATGACAGTATTTTTTTTTTAATATTCAAAATCTGTAAAAAAAAGTTTTATTGTACTCTTAACCTTGATGGATAATTTTCTAAGTGTATCACTCTGGCTAAACATTATTTTTTTTCCTTCAGTATTTTCAAAGCATTGCTCCTTTGTACCAATTTCTTCTAACTGTTCCTATGTAGGTATTTCTTTTGGTGCCATTCTTTTCACTACAACCCATTACTCCTTCCTTAGCCATACTGGTGTCACCAAGCCATACTGTTTTTGGTTCATCCTGTCCAGAGAGCAGTCCCCCAATTATCTGCTGAATTGAGGGAGGTTTACTGATTTTGGAGGGGATACAGAATCTTATGGTCTAAGAGTTTCATAATATCACTTTCAATCAATTATCTGCTCTCAGTCCCACTCTGTACTTTGACTTCAGCAATACCTGGTGTTTTCACTGCCTGGCTTTGTTGCATTGATCAGCTTGTTTCTTGCTGGTATTCTCTCCTGGGTATTTATATTGCAGGCACTAGTTTAATGCCTTTTGTATTATTGATTATCATATTAGAAGGGATCCATAAGAAAGAATTCTGATAACCATGTGGATTCAAACTATTTTAAAATCAGAGATATTTTTTAAACAGCATTGTGTATTGTACCTCTGTAGCAAAATACATAATGTCAAAGTTTTAGTTTTTGTGTGATTATTTTCCTTTATTTTATTAATGGATCTTCATCATTTTTCAGGTCTCCATTCAAAGGTCACTTATTCTGTCTTCCCTGCATGTCACCAACCCCATCTCTTGCTATTATAGTGTGCTGTTACACTGATTTCATAGAACTTATCTAAAGTAATTCATTATATTCCACACATTTCATTTCTTTTATCAATCTTGTTCAACACTATATACCAAACACGTTGAAAAGTACCTGTTTAAAGATATACAGTAAGTGCACCATAGATATTTGATGAATGAAAAACTAAATGAATGAGTATGACATTTTGTATATTGAGGATTTTGATTACAGAAAAAATCTAGTAAAAGAACAGCTTATTATCACAAGTCACATTACTTGTATGAACCTTGGCATAGATTAGTCACTTAACAAAATGTTGACTTAATAGAAATGGAAAGAATTTCAATTGTCACTTCAGATGGAATTTTCTGTATAATACACCCATTTTTCTAATAAACAAAGCCCATTTGTATCAGAGTTTGTGGTATGCATTTAGAGTATTAACTATGTGATACTAACCCTTTATATTATTTTTCAAAACACCCCATCTGAGTTTCAATTAGTAAATACTTCCTATTTCAATTAGTAAATATAAAATCCTAAAATATGATCTTGTCACAACTTTAGTTTTTTAATGTTATGCTAGTTTTTTGTCTTTTTAAGTATTCTAGGACATGAGTTTTTTGCTGTATGAACCCAGAAGCACAATTCGTTCTTAGATAACCTTTTTCTTCTCTTTAGAAGAATCAGTGTCCTGCTGTTTTACTATTCACGAACTTTTACACATTATTGTATATTTATTGTTAAAAAATACAACAAAAGAAAGATCACTCAAAGGACTAAAAAAGAAAAATTGAAAGCATATTTCAGTGCTTTCAATGCATTGAAATGCATTGAGTAAAATGCATATTTCATGTCATAGTGGTAAGTGCTGCATTATATTAGCAATTTAGCTATAGGTTCAGTGACTTTTCTGTCCTGTATTGAATTTCTAATATCATAAGAAAGTTACTAATGTGATAAAAGTCTTAAAGTATTACCGACTTTCTATCATGATCTTGAAGTAAATTTTTATAGTATTAGCAAAAACAGAGTTTCAGAATACCATATAAACTGACCAAAATGATAATTAAAAAAAGCTTTAAAAATCAATAATGCAGTTTATTCAGCTGGTCTATTTGAAGCTTCTTATATTTCATTTTCAGATCTTTCTCTTTTAGTGGCTCCCGCCCATTGATAAGAATAGAAGTTGCAAAATCCTAGCTTCCTCTGAAACAACATCTAGTTTTCAATAGATTAGCTTGCTAAGAGCAGATTCAGAAAATTGCTAGCAGTCTTATTTACAGAAAAGAATGATAAAGTACTTGCAACACAATAAAAGTTACTGCCAGCTTTACAAAATATCCAGCAAAAAATAAAGTCCACTGAGTGGATATGTATGTCTTGTACATATGGAATGTGTCAGTTATGACAGACAGAATGTCATGTATTATTTTATTTTCTATAATATTGAATATGAAAAATTAAAAAATAGGAAAAAATGTTTACTTTTCTCCAGTCCTACATAGACAAACTAATTGTTATTCTTTACCACCATTCAGTTTTACTAATGTAAATTCATTACAGTTGTTTGTAATAGAAATGTAACATAAATGGGCCACAAAGACAGATTTTTAAAAAGCACACATAACCAAATTAGTTTTCAGTAGGTTAACTTTTCCTTAGCACGAATCCTGTATTATTTGAAAAAAGGAAATTCTTAAAATTTTCTTGCTTCTTGAGGATTTTTATACTCTCTTTTAAAATAGCTACTTTGGTTTACTTACTGATCAGTGCTAGTTGTCCAAACACTTTTCTTGTACTCTAGCTGTGTAATTAAATACCAAAAATGTAATTTGGAAGATAAAATTAAAAAAGAGTTATGCATTAGTAACTTTGGAAAAATTACAAAAATTTAGTTTCATAAATTTGATTCCATAAATTTGGAAAAATACCACAAAAATTATTCATGTTCCTGTGTTTTGTTTCTGTATTAGACCACAAAATAGAAATTGATGATGTTAGTGAAATGACTAAAACTACCCACTATTTTCTGAGTCTCTTGTTATTTTATGTTTCTTTCTCACTACATATAAATCATCAGATTGATTTTTAATCTTTTATGAAATTGATTTTAATTATATTTATTTGTCTTGTGTATCCTCTCTTTGTACTATGAATCTTTTAATTTAAAATCTGTATTAGAGCTTCATGGTTTCCTACAATTCTTTAGCGTTTAGTAGTTTGTATTTGGTTGAGAGAAGTAGTGTAGTGAAGAGTGCCAAAATGTGTATTATAGCAAATCTTGAATCAGGAACTTAACACAATCATTCCACCCTTACCATTTCCATGTTCCTTTAAACCTTCATAGAGTACTCACAATGTGCCTATAATCATAGTGCTATGCACGCATGTTTTCCTCACTAGAGTGTAAACCATATGTGGGAATATTCTCTGCAGACCACAACACTTGGAGCATAATCCAACATGACCCAGGAAATATAGAACCAATTTAAAACACATCTTAAAAGAAAAATTAATCCAATCATCTATTGCATAAGATCACTGTTTCTCTCAGAAAACTGTCTTACTGGATTCAGTCTTTCATAATTTTGTTCATAAATTTGTTTATTTGTTCAAATAAAAGTCATAGTGCCACATAGGTATCCTGTTAGAAATATGAAGTTTCAAATAATATCATGGCAATGACTTCCAGCCAAATATCACCTGAAACACACCTATAGATTAAAAAATCAGATTTATTATTCATTGCAACAAAGAAGAAGATACTTCTTGGGGAGCTGTAGGAAGTCTCAGTAAGAACACATCAGATGAATTAAGGGAAGATTTAAGGAAGTGGGGATTTGTTCCCGATTGTATGTTATCAAGAATCCTGGTAAATCTATGACTGGGTATTTTTAAATCTTGAGTATTGGGAGGGAAGACTAGACAGGGGCAAAGGCATAATTTATAAGCAAGCGGCAGTAAGAGATGTTTATTATTTTGTGCCTTGATGATATTCTTGTTTCATTTGTATTCAGACATGATTACATAGTGATATTATTTTTGTTTTGTTTCATCACGGTCAGAGTGACCGGTCTGATGTCGATGTTCTTTCAAATTATTTATGTTCAAGAGGAAAACATTCGCACTTAGCTGTGAGTGCCATGACAGTTCATAGTAACACCAAAGCCTAGCTGATATTACCAGAATAGCTCCTGGATGTCAGCGATCACTTTTTTCTTTCTCAATAATTAACATATAATTATATGTACTAGCAAACAAAACTTTCATTAAATCTATTTTGGACTTTGTATCATAAAAAAATTACTGGAGATTGCCTTAAACAGTTTTTTGGAATGATTGTTTTTTCTTCAAAGTTATGTATAATACTCAGTATTTTTCAAAGTAATGTAATAAATGATAGAAGTAGAGAATCAAATATAAATTATTATTTTGCCGGGGAACTTACCATATATGTAAAACAAATTAATGATGCTCTCTGTGAGAATTGTGTCATTGTTTCTAGGAAAAAAATGCTAGCATACATAAAAACAGCTTTCCTTGTTCCTGAATGAGGCTGATTTATAGTCTTTAATACTATTCTATGACTAAATGCCAGAGACTTCGGACAGCTTGAGGCTTATTTTGGCTGTTCTTCTAATTGAATATTCCAGAGAATAACCAGTTTTTAGCTTCTTCAATGTGTGATCAACTGTAGCCCCTCTCAGAAAAATTGCATTATAGTTACAGAAATATCATTGTGAGCTTGTAATTGTCAATTTAAGTGTTATTAGTTGTGTTAATTATAGATGAATGATTGACAAATCAAGTTCATAACAGGGGCTCCAGTGTGGAGGCTTGACAGTCTCTGCATGAGTATTCCATCACTGTAGCCCTGTTTTGGAAAAATAGATGAAAGTTTCATGAATGTGAAATTTAAAACCATATTCCTAGAGCTTTTACTGAAGGACCTTTTAACTAATTTAATAAAAATGCTCCTTCTTATGGGCCTGAGGAATAAAGTCTTGGAAATTGATAAGAGACTGCCTAAAGGTAAAAGAAAAGGCTGAGCCATAGTGAGATTATCATTTCCACAAGTTTAGCTTCAAAACTGCATCAGAGAACCAATAGTAATTTTATTTGCTTTGTAAATCTAGAAAGAAACCTGAGCCATTGTGCAGGGTAGAAGACAACTATTACCATCCAACCCAACTATTACCAGACATTCCTTAAAATGTCTGGTTCAATCTCAGCAAGGATGCAGTCTTCCCAGTTATTTTTGTCATTTGTCCTGCCCAACCTGCACCACCCCCGCCATTGCCAAGTAGGACTGAAACAAAAGTGTTCAGACAGAAGAGAGAATTTACAACTGATATAGAATGGAAAAGTTAATTGGATATTTTCTATGTAAGGGCACTGCTGCAATTGCCAACTGTATTCTGGTCACAGAAGAAGCCATGTGTCTAGGAACATGATGATATAGCCCCTGTTACTGGTCAATTAAGAGATAACAACATTGTGATAGTAATTTGCCTCTCCATCTGCAGCAATCTGTCAGTGGCTCTAAAAGCCACTTATCCTAGGAAGACAAACCTAAAATAACCTGGAAAATTAAGAATAAAGTATAAACAGCGAAGGAAGATTTCAGGCAAGAGTTGCACAGCAACAAAATCAATTTGATATTATTACACATTATTTTGTATGTCCTAAATATTATTTTTATATCATTCTATCATATCATCCTAGATAATTTCTAGAGGAAATTATTAGGTGCCATTTTCTCATATTAATTTACAAAGTAAATTTCTTACTAGTCTAATGACAAAAGAACCAACTAATTTACACATATTGATCTACTTAAGCCTTTGGGAAGGTACTATGTCTATTTCCATTTTACAGATAAGGAAACTCATCTGTAAGAAGAGTCAGATTACTTGCCAAAGATCACATAACTAGTATTTGAACAAAATCCATATTTGTAAGCTACTTTACAATTCAGTAAGAATAGTATAAAAAAATGTAGTCGAGTTAACACAAGATAATTATACAGCTAATCCCCCTAACAAATTTATATATAAATAATAAATTACCAGTTGATACAGGATAATTATGTACTTAATCTCCCTAACAAATATTCATGTGAATAATATATATTGGAAAGGTAGTCAATCAAAGTGAATTATGGAGGACATTACAAATTTGTCTATGGTGTTCTTTCATTTATTTGTTTAAGAGTTTAAGGGGTAGTGTTAGTAATAGGTCAACAGGAGGTTAACTAGGAGTAGTGTTTATTAACAGTATGATCATAGCCGTTTCCTATTTTTTAGACTATGATACAGAAATGCCAAATGAAAGAAAAATTACATTAGAGACTTAGTTGAATTCAACATAGTTCCTTTTTGTGGATGCAAAAGAATAGAAGGCTTATCTTCCTCTGCTCTTGATCAACTTAAAAAAATAAACACTTTCTGCTTTAAAAAAAAAGTTGATTAAAATCAAGACCCTGTATTCTATACAACATGGTCTTATTTTCTTTATCCTCTCAATATAAACATCCAAGTATGCCATAAATATGAAAACAGTTTTCAGAGTAGAAGTAACTAATCATGATCTTCCTTTTTAAAAATGTCTCTGGATTCTAAAAGAGACTTATTCTTCTTAGGGTTTAGCAAAGTTGTCATACTCATTTTCAACAAAAAATTAAATGCCACTGAGGTTTGAAACCCAAACATTACTTTGCTAAAAAAATTGTTTGAAAAACTGACAACTATAAAAATATAAGAGAGAAAGAACATTTAATACCAAGATCATATAATCCTATCAAATTCTTCAACAAAATAACATAGTCTTCTCTTTTGCTATTTTCTACCAGATTTGTACATTTTACATTGCTTTAAGGGGTGACAAATGCTTGGTAACTTTCTCTTCAGGAAATCTGTTTTCAATCTTCAAGTTTACTTTTGACATTTAAAACTATCATTATAATTCTCACCATTGATGCATATCATAAGTTACACTCTTTTATTTACTGTAGCTTCATGCATATGAGAACACACTGTTCATTTTAAAATATCAAGTTTACAATTCTTCCATCTCATCAGGTGAGCTATTTGAAGCAAAACTCCCTGTCAACAATATGTGATACCTAAATTTGATGAGAGTATTTTTCAGTTAAGCTACTATTGGATTATAGTTTTCAATTTAACATTTCAAAATATTTGTAATGTTTTCTAAAGTTTCATCAGAGAGATCATTTTGGTTTCCATTTGAGATGAGAAACCTAGTAATTATTTTTGTTTGGAGGTAATTTTGTTTGGAACCAAATGATGGGTCTGCTAATGCTAAAATTTGCCTCTGGAAATGGACACATAAAACTACTTGTATAGCAACAGGAAGAATAGAGTGCTTGATATTAATGGGCTGTGACAGTCATTCTAAAGGGGACTTCTTGTATATAGAAAAAGGAAAAATAATAACTATACAATAAATTATCTTACATTTTGATAGGTGTCTTTTTGGTCAATTCATAATAAATTGTATGTGGTAAATAGTTCATCTGTATTTGCAAAATTAAATTGATACTATTATCTAATCTGCAACAAAAAGCCCCAAACTACTGTGAGTAAGATTTCCAAAATACATAAAGGGCTTCTTTCATTAGATATATCAGACATATTTTTGAACAGACTTGTTCAAGATCTTGATATAAGCTTATTGTCTGAGGATACTTGGCTAGTCATTCAGACTCTTGTCTTTCTCATATAAGAGTTTGATCTATACTGAAGATTACTCTTGGAAATACTGCTTGAGAAGTAATCTGTCAGTTCTCCCATGTTAGGAAGTGATTAAATCTTAACCTAAAGAATAATAGGTCTCCTGAAATCTAAAACAATACTCAACTGTCTTAATAAAATAATGTGGTAGCAATGATAGATTTTTATCCAACCAAATTCGTTGTTTAAAGTTGTATGTGTATATCATAACAAAACAAAGGGGTACGTGTGTGTGTCTGTGTGTGTGTATTTGCACCTAATCTGTGACCCAAGTAAGCAACTCCTAAGAATGATTTTAAGGAAATAACAATGTGTATTAAGATATGAACGTAAAGAGAAATATCCCACGTAGTTAAATTTATGTTTTCATTTGAAGGGTAGATTACATTTGACTTGCGTAGAACTGAAGGTCAAGTCTGGCACAATCAAATTATTTCATCTTTTAAACTGCATCCAAACATTTAAATTAACTACCTTTTAAAAAAATCACTATGGGTAAGTGGAAAGAATATATTCCTTAAAGAATGGTTTGTGAAATAACAGAGAACATTGACTGCAGCAACAATAGAGCATAATAATGTTCTCATGGGGATAAACACCAAGTTCAATTTCACTGGAAAGTCAAAAATCACAAGGAAGATTAATGTTTTACTATAAAACTTTGACCAAAGTACCTACACTATAAGATTCACACCAGACACATTTGAACAAATGTAGATAAACAGATTTAGTCAGAAAGTCTTTTTTCCCCACCAGAAGGAAAGACTTGAGGAAGATACCAGGAGGATCTTTTGAAATTTAAGTTTAAAGAAAAAGCTCTTTTTCCCTCAGAAATGGGGCTTTGAACACTGGCAAAAACTGTATTTACTTACTATATCAGTTGAATTATTACTTTATTACATGTACAATATATATGAAAACCTTATTTATACAAAGATTCAGATAATTGTGCAATTTTTCTTCATTTGAATGTAAATATTGCTATTTATATATGTGCATATCCAACAATATATGTATATGTAGGTAAATGTGTGTGTATAAGTGTTTTTGTGTGTGAGTGTATATATTCCAGTTTCCATATAGAACCCAGGGTGAGAAATAAAATTTTTTTCTCCCAATAGTGACATACTTGCTATCATTATATAAGAGTTTCCAAATATACTGAGTTTCTTTTTTTGCCATGGACACTTCAATGTTTGCACAAAGAAAAGCTAAAACTTGCTATTTCATTCATTTTTTTGTGGGGGGGTATTGTCTTCTATCTCTAGAAGTATAATCTTCTATCTCTAGGTGTAAAGTCTTCTATCTCTAGGCCTATACTCTTCTATCTCAAGGTGTATAGTCTTCTATCTCTAGAAGTATAAGCTTCTATCTCTAGGTGTAAAGTCTTCTATCTCTAGGAGTATACTCTTCTATCTCTAGATGTACAGTCTTCTATCTCTAGAAGTATAATCTTCTATCTCTAGGTGTAAAGTCTTCTATCACTAAGAATATACTCTTCTATCTCTAGGTGTATAGTCTTGTATCTCTAGAAGTATAAACTTCTATCTCTGGTTTAAAGTCTTCTATCTCTAGGAGTATACTCTTCTATCTCTAGGTGTACTCAAACAGGATTTTAAAAACATTCCTTTTCTTTCTATTTTACTTCATGTTTTTAATGTGTTTCTTTTGCCTTTTAAATTAATAAATTTCTGTTATTATTTATATTTGCATTGCCTTGATGCTTTTTGGTAGTTTGTTACATTTGATACTGGTATCAGTCAATAAAAAAGTATTTCTTAATTAAAATAAAATTCATAAAAGTGATTTAAAGAACATGAGAACTAGGTTCAGACTTATACTATTATTAGGAGTTTAGAATATTATGTAATTATCTTAGAAATAGAATATTCAAATATAATATTTGAAATAATGGTAATGAAAACAAAATACAAGAAATAAATGTTATTGTTTTAACATTTTGCAACAGCTTTAAATCTACCAAAAGCAAGGATATAAGCAACAAAAATGATGAAAACATTTAAAATGAAAAAGCAAACATCTCAGGAACATACATTAAGTTTTTTGTTGAGAGTTCTGTTATTTCTATGCCTTAACATTACTTTCTTACCTTAAACATTATTTTCTTTTTATCGAAGTATACTTGATTTACAGTATCATGTTAGTTTTAGATGTACAGCACAGTGATTTAGACTCAGATACATATATATATATTCTTTTTAAGATTATTTTTCCTTATAGGTTATTATAAAATATTGATTATATTTCCCTGTGCTATACAGTAGGTCATTGTTGGTTATCTATTTTATATATAGTAGTGTACATGTTAATCCCAAACTCCTAATATATCCCCTCATCCTTTCCCCTTTGGTAACCATAAGATTGTTTTCTATATCACTGAGTCTCTTTCTGTTTTGTAAGTTCATTTGTATTCTGTTTTGTTTTTTTTTTAGATTCTGCATGTAAGCGATATCATATTTGTCTTACACAGTCTGGCTTACTTCACTTAGTATGATAATCTCTAGATCAATTCATGTTGCTGCAAATGGCATTATTTTGTTCTTTTTTATGGCTAATGTTCCATTGTGTATATGTACCACATCTTATTTATCCATTCATTTGTTCTGCCTGTGTTTTCCTCTAGGAGTTTTATAGTATCTGGTCTTACATTTAGGTCTTTAATCCATTTCAAGTTTATTTTTGCATATGGTGTTAAAGAATATTCTAATTTCATTTATTTACATGTAGCTCTCCTGTTTGCCCAACACAACTTATTGAAAAGACTATCTTTTCTCCATTGTATAGTCTTGCCTCCTTGTCATAGATTAATTGACCATATAGGTGTGTGGGTTTATTTCTGGGCTTTCTGTTCTGTTCCATTGAGCTATATGTCTGTTTCTGTGCCAGTACCATACTGTTTTGATTACTGTAGCTTTGTAGTATAGTCTGGAATCAGGGAGCCTGATTCCTCCAGCTTCATTTTTCTTTCTCAAGGTTGCTTTGGCTATTCAGAGTCTTTTGTGTTTCCATACAAATTAAAAAAATTAAAATTTGTTCTAGTTCTATGAAAAATGGCATTAGTAATTTGATAGGGATTGCACTGAATCTATAGATTGCCTTGGGTAGTATAGTCATTTCAACAATATTGATTCCTCCAATCCAAAAATGGTGTTCTTTCCATCTGGTTGTGTCTTCTTCAATTTCTTTCATTAGCATTTTATAGTTTTTGGAATAGTGTTTTGCCTCCTTGGGTAGATTTATTCCTAGGTATTTTCTTCTTTTTGATGCAATGGTAAATGGGATTGTTTCCTTAATTTCTCTTTCTGATCTTTCATTGTTAGTGTATAAAAATATAACAGATTTCTGTGCATTAATTTTGTATCCTGCAACTTTACTGAATTCTTTGATGAGCTCTAGTAGTTTTCTGGTAGCATCTTTAGGATTTTTCTATATATAGTATTGTGTCATCTGAAAACAGTGACAGTTTTACCTCTTCTTTTCCAGTTTGGATTCCTTTTATTTCTTTTTCTTCTCTAATTGCTGTATCTAGGACTTCCAAAATTATGTTGAATAAAAATGGCAAGAGTGGGCATTCTTAGAATTTGCCTATAGTAAAAGAGCAAAGCTGCCTTGATGGGTTGCTGGATTTTGAATGACAGTCTCTCCATCATATTAGTAGTAAATATTATTTTTGTTATTCAATTTTAAATATATACATGGCATATCTTGATTCTCAGGATAACTTGTATAGGAATACTAAGTAACTTGAAAGAGTTAAAGACTGTGTTAAAAGACTAAAACTTGTTAGAAAACATTCAGTAGATACATTTAATTTACCCTTGCAGAATCATGTAGATCATTATTTTTAAAGTCAGGTAGTTTGCTTTTACATCATATATGAACATTTCTTTAAATCGAATGAAGTCTTTGAATTAGACTATGACATTGGAATTTTTGTAGAGTACTTTCTGAGTTGATTTTAAAGATTTCCTCCTTGATATCATTGACTTAAAATGTTATAACAGTGTTAATTAGGATGGTTTTGTACTTTTAATTAAATTCCTTAAACTATAAAAAAAAAAGTGGACATCCTTGTCTTGTTTCTGACCTTAGAGGAAATGCTTTCAGCTTTTTACCATTGAGTATGATGTTAGCTGTGTATTTGTCATATATGACCTTTATTATGTTGAGGTAGGTTCCCTCTATGTCCACATTCTGGACAGTTTTTATCATAAATTGGTGTTGAATCTTATCAAAAGGTTTTTCTGCATCTTTTGAGACGATCATATGACTTTTATTCTTCAATTTGTTAATGTGGTGTATTGCACTGATTGATTTGTGGATATTGAAAAATCCTTGCATCCCTGGGGTAAATTCAACTTTATTGATCATGGTGTATGATCCTTTTAATGTATCATTGGATTCAGGTTGCTAGAACTTTGTTGAGGATTTTTGCATCCATGTTCATCAGTGATATTGGCCTGTAATTTTCTTTTCTGTGCGTGGAATGTTTGTCTGGTTTTGGTACCAGGTTGAGGGTGGCCTTATAGGATGAGTTTGGAAGTGTTCCTTCCTTTACAATTTTTTGCAGTAGTTTCAAAAGGATAGATGTTATTTCTTCTCTAAATGTTTGGTAGAATTCACCTGTGAAGCCATCCAGTCCTAGACTTTTGTTTCTTGGGAGTTTTAAAATCACAGATTCAATTTCTGTACTTATAACTGGTGTGTTCATATTTTCTATTTCTTCCTCATTCAGTCTTGGGAGATTATACCTTTCTAAGAATTTGTCTATTTCTTCTAGGTTGTCTATTTTATTGGCATATAATTTCTTATAGTAGTCTTTTATGGACCTTTGTATTTCTGTGGTGTTGGTTGTAACTTCTACTTTTTCATTTCTGATTTTATTGATTTGGGGCCTTTCCCTATTTTTCTTGATGAGTCTGAGTGAAGGTTTATCAATTTTGTTTATCTTTTCAAAGAACCAGTTTTTAGTTGCTCACATATATGTAAACAATTAATGTAGAAAATATCTCTCAGGGGAAGAGCTGTTGCTATATTAACAAAAATTCACCTCATTCCTTATTTGCAATCTTTATAAGTATCCCAGTGTCTGAAATGACAGTAAATATTTTTATTTAAAATTTTACAAAATTTAAAGTATTGAGGGTAGGATCAACATGCTTTTGTTTTTTAGTAGAAAAATACCTGCTGATTTAAACAATTGAAAATATTACCTTTTGTTAATCATTTTATAAACATTTCTACATGCCAAATGTGAGAACTTAGTGAAAACAAATAGTTTTAACTATTTAAAATTAAATAGAAAATTTTAAGAAATTATGGCAATGTGTTTTCATGTTATATGATATTTAATAGTGAATTTTAATTAGTTGAATAGTTCATCGATGATTCTTAAAATAGACCTAAGGTGAGATATGCTTATTTACCTTTTCTATACTGGACTTGTGCAAATTGAACAACTATTAAAAGCATACTATACCAAAGGAAGAGGTATTTTATAACAACAAAATAAATGTAGACTCTCTGTAAAGGTTTTGTTAAGGGAATGAATGAATATGTGTGCATATGAGTGTGTGGGGTGTATGTGCATGGGGTGTATGTGTATGTATATGTGTGTATATAAAAATTTATATTAAGTAATGGAAGGGAATTTTTCCTTTTTTGAAAAAAGTATTTCAATAAAATTTCAGATCTAAATATGTAAATTAGAACAGTAAAATGCTTAGAGGAAATCAACTTCACGGCATTGAAGTAGGCAAATATTTCTTAAATAGGTCCCAAAACTCTAGTTGTAAAAGAAAAAGTATATAGATTGGACTGTAACAAAAGAACTTCTGTTTTTCAAAGTAATTATTATGGGAATGGAAAGGCAACTCAGGAGTGAGGAGAGCTTTCCACAATACATATAACTCACAAAGGATGTAAATCTAGATTATGAAAAGACATCACACAAATCATTAGAAAAAAAACAGTTGAATAGAACCTGGACTAATGTCATGACTAGACAATTTACAAAAGAAAAACCAAGCTGGCTAATAGATTTATAAGATGCTCATCTTCATTATTCATTGTGGAAGTTCCCATTAAAAATACAATGTGGTACCACGACACACTCAACAGAATAAATAAAGTTAAAAGATAGAAAGCATAAAGCATTAGTGAGGCTGTGAAACAAGTTACACCGTACAAGTGCAACTTGGTAAAATCACTCAGGAAAACTTTATGGAAGTTTCTTATAAATTTGAATATACATGTACCCTATTATGCAGCAATTCAACTTCTAGTTATATTTCAAGCAAAATTGTACCCAAATATTCACCAAAGTCATTGATCAGAATCTTCACAGAGACTTTAATCACAGTAGCAAAAATCTGGAAGCAAGCAAAGTAACTTATCTCAAGTAGAATGGAATACTACCCAGCGATGAGAATGAATGATCTAAAACAACAAACCACAATATGAATGAATTTACAAAAGAAATCAGACACAAGAGAGGATTACTCCATTAAAACAAAGTACAAAAGCAAGCAAAACCAATTTATGACATTAAAAATAAGGCTAGTGGTGCTGGTCCCGGAAGGGAGGTAAGGGAATCTGAGATGGGTTCTTAATCTCTGTGCTGGTTACAGCTGGTAAGTTTGATTTGCAAAAAATTCATCAGGACTTATGTGTATTTTATTACACATATATTTTACTTCAATAAAAAGTTTAAAATGTATGTCATATACCCTAAATCAATTCCTATTTTCAATAAAGTTTGAGACCTCTTAAAATATAGATGCTCATTTTTTTTCCTTGCTCCCTCCTGTTTTCTCTGTAGTCCATATTTTGGCCATATTTCTATGTACTCAGGTCCTCCAAATATCATAATGATACAATGTAAAAAGTTCAATCGAGGGCTTCCCTGGTGGCGCAGTGGTTGAGAGTCCGCCTGCCGATGCAGGACACACAGGTTTGTGTCCCGGTCCGGGATGATCCCACATGCCGCGGAGCGGCTGGGCCCGTGAGCCATGGCCGCTGAGCCTGAGCGTCCGGAGCCTGTGTTCTGCAACGAGAGAGGCCACAACAGTGAGAGGTACGGCAAAAAAAAAAAAAAAAAAGTTCAATCGAGACATGATATTTTTGAATTTGAAGAAGCAAAACTCCTAACAAATGACTCTTCACATAAGATTCCATCCTATATTGAAGTTAAAGGTTGACTTTTTTACTGGAAGTCAACATATGGTGAGAGCCTAGTACATATAAAGTAAATTAAAATATACCAGTTGTGAATGGCAGACTTGAAATTGCTCAAAGGCATTTTCTAGATTAGATCATCAGTTTTAATATGACTCTTTCTGTTTTTTGGTTTTTTTTTTCCTTTCACTTGGGAAATGTGTATTGTTGTGAAACAAATGCTGAGCTCAGGAAATCCCTGCAAGAGCATTGCCTACCTTCTAGCAAATGATTTTTGACACTGTTTTCTGGTCCAGCTATTCTGAAAATATCTAAGTATGTTTTGAATTGCTTAGTATTTTAATTTTTAGAAAAGAGTGTAATTATTCAGTTGGGACATAGAGAAAGTCACAAGCATTCCTATTATATCAATTTATATTTTTTCCTTATGTTCTACAAAGTTCCAAATTTTTACATGAGGAAACAGTCTCACCTATATTAATACACAATAGTAAAATACATTAGTTACTGGAGGTGAAAAATTTGCATCCATACTCAATAACTCAGTGTTCAGAAGATTTTCCTGGCCTCCGCTCTTCTTCCTATCCAGGCCAGTATGATATTGTCTCCATCCTCCCAGTTTGGCCCAGCTTGAATTCGGGAGTTGCTCTTTTTCCAGATATAACCAAACAGGTTAGTTCTGCTTTTGGATTTAAACACTCATGCTCTCTTTGACCTTTGATTAATTCCTGATAACAGCCAGGTGACCTGAGAGGTTAATGTACTGACACAACTGCCTAAATGACACAGAATGCTAGAATCCTAGTGCCAACATCCATAGCACTTTATTATCACCATCCCCACCCTCACCTGAGTGTTGTCATTCCCACTGGAGATTTACAAGCTGAATAATATGACTTGGTGAAAAATGTCTTCTTACTAGTGAATTAAACCCTGCTTTGAAAGTAATTGGACACTGTGAACACTTAGCTACATTTTGTCTTTTTAAGCATTCATAGAATGTCACTGGAAAGTGCACATTATTTTCTTCCTTTTTTTTTTTTTTTTTCTGTCTGCTTTAAAATTTCACCCTGTTATATTATGTCCCTGGAAAGAAGTTAACATTTACTGACCACTCTGCTAGATGTGTTTTGTGCCCTTGCCCTGCCTCCCTAAAACTCCCACAACAGCTAGGCTAGAGTCTACAGTAGACTTAAAATGAGGGCACTAATGTGATTTTTTTGCTTACTCTCTTCACCTCGAGACAGTTCTCACCATCCAGAGTAATAAAACAAGTGTGATTCTGGTGCTGGAACATTCAATCCAGCAATTTACAACAGTGTCACCTAAGAAAGCATAACAGCTTGTCTGCGTAAGGCTCTCAGAAGTAGCATTTTCTGAATTTATGTGAGGAGACTCAGATCTAGAAAAAAGAAAAATTTCAGGAATTTCTACCATTCTTTAATCCATTTCTTCTCTTTCAAATATTAGCCTCATTATGTAGCATATTTTTGCAGTGGTCTTCTTCAAGTCTTTCTTTGCTTGTTAATACCAGATTTTTGGTCAGAAGCATTACAGCTTGTTAGTTTAACTCTCCCTCCATTTACTCTTTACAATATAAAAAATATAGATGAAGATTCATGCAAGGTGAATTAAATTCATTCTTTCATCTTAATAGTAAATAGTTCATACTCATTTGTAAAAGAGTTGCTAGTAAGTCTTAATTTGTGGGCAGTGCTTTTTAGTCAACAGTGGGCTTTTACATAAACCTCATTTTCATTTTTAATCCCATAAAAATTCTGGGAACTTTTTTCCAGGGTAGCTGTGATTATTTCTGTTTTCAATGAAAGAAACTGAACATGCTTTCTGATCCTCTCTTGATTCCAGTGGGTTTTATTATTTTTAGTATACCATTACATAGTAATGTCTATAGCTAAATGCCCCATCTTGTGATTTTCTTAAGGGCTTTGATTGGGACTTGTTGGGGGTTAGCATAGGATGTGGCACATAATATATGTTTGTGAATGAGTTCTAAATATAATAAACAGAGTTGGCTAAGGCACCAGCTACTGAATGGCAGAAATATTATATAAATTTGGTAATCCAACAGTAAGTTTTGAACTCTTCACTAAAATATATTTCCACTTAATCCTTAGGCAATAAGTCAATTAAGTAAGGCCTCTGCATTAAATGGCACATGCTATCTACAACCTATAGCCAAGTGACAATAGCAATGAGATAAATATCAGGAGGTTCCATGTAAAAATATATGTTTTGCTTTAATTTTCACTTCCCAATTGAGCAGATCAACCATCCACTTTACCATTATCATTTGTTAGTGGAAAACACTCCAAACTCTTCCTGTTGTTATTGCCTTTTCAGATTTAAGTTGCATTGTATTTTAACTTTTCAGAAAATATGTCAAGAAAAATTACTGTTTTTATTACCAAAAATGAAAGATGAATACCAGCTGACTTGTAAGAATTTGTGGGTAGAAGTTTGTAAGGATTAAAGGAGAGGCTCAAAATGAATTCAGAAATAAGTACCTTAATAATGACTATTTGTGAAGATAATTCAGTGGGTTAACTAATTTTCTTCCCCAATAAAGTAAAAAAGAAAGAAAATTAGTTAAAACAATTGTTGACTAGCTTGAGAGAATAAAGTGTTGGTTGAATGAACTTTGAGATTAATGCTGAATTCATAAGAATTACAATTTTTTCTCCATTCAAAGCAAGAGTGGTGTCAAAAAGAGTTTTGCTCCTAAGTTCATACATTTTTAGAATAATGTGTTTTAAAACTGAATGTAGTCTGGAAATGTGTTGTAGCATCACATATATGCATTTTATTCTGTAAATCTTTCAATAATTATTTCAGTCAAGACATCTATCTCCTTATCTTTATTTATTTACTTATTTATTTTGCGGTACGCGGGCCTCTCACTGTTGTGGCCTCTCCCGTTGCGGAGCACAGGCTCAGGACGTGCAGGCTCAGCGGCCATGGCTCACCGGCCTAGCTGCTCCGCGGCGTGTGGGATCTTCCTGGACCGGGGCACGAACCCGTGTCCCCTGCATCGGCAGGCGGACTCTCAACCACTGCGCCACCAGAGCAGCCCTCTCCTTATCTTTAAAAGCAGTGAAATCCACAAGTTATACCATAGAAAGTGCAAATGTGTGGAACCAAAGGATATTCTATTTCAAATATGAATCTAGTATTTTTCATCAGAAGGAGAAATATTGATAGAAGATAGAGACTGGGTGGGAAAGGATATAACTATCTGATCAAGGCTATTTGATCAAGACTATTTTTCCAACAGTAGGGTTGAAGTGAACCTTACAAAGTCATCTGGTCCAGTCCTCTGCCTTGAGGCAGAAGTACATCATCGAAGTAGATGAGAATCAATACTGTTTGTTGAGAAACCCCCCAGAGAAGATCATGCCTAGCTTCCCTCATAACCTTTGAATCTTCTTCTTGTGGCTATTTAAAATGGTTGAAATCCATATGGTTTTCTGAAGCCTTGAGTTTCCTTTAGGAGAAATGAACAAAAAGCTTCTGAAACAAATCAGCCCCCCTTTAAGGAGATCTTTGACCACGGGTCTAGAGATTACTTTAAAGTAGTCAAGTAGGAGAGAACCACATAATTTCAATATTAAAAAAAGCCGGAGGGAGGGAGACGCAAGAGGGAAGACATATGGGAACATATGTTTATGTATGACTGATTCACTTTGTTATAAAGCAGAAACTAACACACCATTGTAAAGCAATTATACCCCAATAAAGATGTTAAAAGAAAAAAAAAAAAAAAGCCAAACACTAAATCATTAGCATACTTAAGTTAAACTGCTCAAATAATGTTACTGTTAAAATGGCATATTCATTTCATAAGAAAGACCCACTAATGCTTGGTAGAAAAAAAATGTGTTGGTCATAATTGTGTTGGTGTTTTAGGTTGGGGAGGTCTTTTGTTTTTTTATTCTTTTCCCTTATGGTTTATCACAGGATATTGAGTATAGTTCCTTGTGCTGTACATTAGGATCTTGTTGTTTATCCAGTCTAAATGTATATTGTTTGCATCTACCAACCCAAAACTCCCAGTCCATCTTTGAAAGAAAATAAGTCTACTCCTTTATTTCAATAAAGCTCTTTTCCATGTGGAGTAGGTCAGAGAAGAAGACTTTTTACACCAGGTAAAACGTTTAAAAATAACAACAAAAATCACAAATAATACATAATTGCTACTTATAAAACTTATTGGTAGAGAACATATTTAAGGAGCTCTTATTCACACTGAGTCCTAATTAATGAAGTAAGTCTGCTATAACACAACCCATAGATTTAGTATGTAGGATAGTATAAATGCATTCAAAGTTTACAAATATTTTTATTGCTTGCTTTTGGTATTTTTCATGTTCATTTTATTTAATTTGTGGTATTTTCTATAAGCCCCATTTTATTTGGATAATTTTTCCTTTGTTATTTTCATAATGACAGTATTCAAACATATATAAAATAGAGAAAAGAGTATAAAAAACCTCACCATATCCATCATTAACCTCAACAATTATCAACATATATTTATATTTTTATACTTTCTCTTTCTATACAGTATTATATTACAGCAAATAAGAGGTATTATATTATCTTCCCTGTAATACTTTGACAGAATTTTTAAAATAACAATAAGTTTGATTGCTCAAGTTTCAAAATGATTTTTTTTGTGTGGTACGCAGGCCACTCACTGTTGTGGCCTCTCCCGTTGTGGAGCACAGGCTCCGGACGCGCAGGCTCAGCGGCCATGGCTCACGGGCCCAGCTGCTCCTCAGCATGTGGGATCTTCCCGGACCGGGGCACAAACCCGTGTCCCCTGCATCGGCAGGCAGACTCTCAACCACTGAGCCACCAGGGAAGCTCCAAAATGATCTTTTCATGAAAATTGATAATGCCCTAAATAACTCAACTTCGTCAAGAAAACATGCTATTCTTTGAACTGACAATGTGATCATAAGCAAGAAATAAAAATCATTAAGACACCTGGACAGTTCTGAGAGGCAGATGTGTCTTGATCATATCCTGTGCAATTAGATTAGAAATGTAGATGGAATTTTGTGGACCATAGATATCTACTAAGCAGGCAGGAATATAATGTAGATATGTTTCAGGGATTTATTATGTCCACACCACATCAATGTCATTTAGATAAAAATTAATAAGGAATTTGGTAAATACTAGTCTTCACTTATATAAATTTGGGAAAATCCTTAGCAATTCATCAACAAGGAATAGAGGAAGAAAATTAAAATTTTATGGCACAGGGAAATTAAAGCAAAACATCTTTCAGAAACTATCCCAGAGAGAAAACAAAGAATTTAAAAATTTAGAACAATTTGTTTATATAATTAGCTTATACCAAGACAACTAAACAAGAAAAACCAAACCTATAAAACATATTTTGAATATTATAGCCAAAATGAAAATATTTTTAAAAATAGTGATTTTAGAAAACCTCTAGAAAAGTATTGAAAACTAAAAATTCTCAATCTTTTTTGAGCATATCCTCTAGTGTTCCATTTGTTCCTCTTGTTTTTGCTTTGACACAGCTCAGCCTAGGCAACTGTAACATCTTTCACCACTCCCAATGATGCTCAAGTATAGTGAAGGAGTTGGGTCCATAAATCCTGGGCTCAGTATAGTGGAATCTCCTTGAGAGGACATAAACCTTAGTATTACGGTATGAAAGTGATGTTTTAATACAAATTTTGAACAAAGTAAAAACAAAACCCAATTAAGACAAATTTCTTAATGTGTCAGGGACATAACATTAACAATATCTAATAATTTTAGTATAATTACACAAACGTGTATTACGAATGACTAGAAATCTAGATTTTTAGTGCAGTGATATTGCAAAGAGAGGTATTTCTATATGCTGCAGCTGGTATCACAAACTAACATACCAGGTGTTCTCAATTCTAATGCTTCAATTGTCTAAAAGATATTATCAATAAAATTATCCATGAATATATGCTAGGTTTTAGGAAAGTGAATTATGCTATGACCAAGGATTCTTTCCAAAAGGAATTATGAAAAATAATTATGAAATAACCAGTATCTTAAAGTTCATTGATTTCTGTAAAGCTTTTGATAGCCATCCTTCCCCCCAAACCTACTTTAATTACGCTTTTTCAGGGAAGTTATAATCTCTTTCAATGAAGTCCTATGTTTTCCTCTAAGAGTTTTATAGTATCCAGTCTCACATTTAGGTCTTTAATCCATTTTGAGATGATTTTTGTGTATGATGTTAAAGAATGTTCTAATTTCATTTTTTTACATGTAGCTGCCCGGTTTTCTCAGAACCATTTATTGAAGAGACTGTCTTTCCTCCATTGTATAGTCTTGCCTCCTTTGTCTTAGATTAATTAACCATAGGTGTGTGGGTTTATTTCTGGACTTTCTATCCTGTTCCCTTGATCTCTATTTCTATTTTTGTGCCAGTACCATACTGTTTTGATGACTATAGCTTTGTAGTATAGTCTGAAGTCAGGGAACCTCATTCCTCCAGCTCTTTTTTTCTTTCACAAGATTGCTTTGGCTATGAGGTCTTTTGTGTCTCCATACAAATTTTAAGCTTTTTTGTTCTAGTTCTGTGAAAAATGCCATTGGTAATTTCATAGGGATTTCATTGATTCTGTAGATTGCCTTGGGTAGTTTAGTCATTTTGACAATATTGATTCTTCCAATCCAAGAACATGGTATATCTTTCCATCTGTTTGTGTCATCTTCACTTCCTTTCATCAGCATCTTATAATAGTTTTCGGAGTACAGGTGTTTTGCCTCCTTAGGTAGGTTTATTCCTAGGTATTTTATTCTTTTTGATGCAATGGTAAATATTTCTTGAATTTCTCTTTCTGATCTTTCATTGTTAGGGTATAGAAATGCAACAGATTTCTGTGTATTAATTTTGTAACCTGCAACTTTACCAAATTCACTGGTGAGCTCTAGTAGTTTTCTGGTGGCATCTTTAGGATTTTCTTTGTATAGTATCATGTCATATTCAAACAGTGACAGCTTTACTTCTTCTTTCCAATTTGGATTCACTTTATTTCTTTTTCTTCTCTGATTGCCATAGCTAAGACCTCCAAAACTAAATTGAATAATAGTGATGAGAGTGTACATTCTTGTTTTGTTCCTGATCTTAGAGAAAATGCCTTCAGCTTTTCACCATTGAATATGATGTTAGCTGTATGTTTGTCTTATATGGCCTTTATTATGTTGAGCTATATTCCCTCTATGCCCACATTATATAGAGTTTTTGTCATAAATGGGTGTTGAATTTGTCAAAAGCTTTTTCTGAATCTACTGAGATGATCATATGGTTTTTATTCTTCAATTTGTTGATGTGGTGTATCACACTGATTAATTTGTGGATATGAAAAATCCTTGCATCCCTGGGATAAATCCCACTTGATCATGTTGTATGATCCTTTTAATATATTGTTGGATTTGGATTGGTAGTATTTTGTTCAGGATTTTTGTGTCTATGTTCATCAATGATATTGGCCTTTAATTTTCTTTTTTTGTGGTGTCTTTGTCTGGTTTTGGTATCAGGGTGATTATGGCCTCATAGAATGAGTTTGGGAGTTTTTCTTCCACTGCAATTTTTTGGACAGTTTAAGAAGGATAAGTCTTAATTCTTCTCTAAATGTTTGATAGAATTTGCCTGTGAAGCCATCTGGTCCTGGACTTTTTTTTGTTGGGAGTCTTTTAATCACAGTTTCAATTTCACCACTTGTGATTTTTATGTGCATATCTTCTATTTCTTCCTGGTTTAGTCTTGGGAGATTGTACCTCTCTTAGAATTTGTCGATTTCTTTTAGGTTGTCCATTTTATTGGTGTATAGTTGCTTGTAGTAGTCTCTTATGATCCATTGTATTTCTGTGGTGTCATTGTAACTTCTCCTTTTTCATTTCTAATTTTATTGATTTGAGTCCTCTCCCTTTGTTTTTGATGAGTCTGGCTAAAAGTTTATCAATTTTGTTTATCTTTCCATAGAACCAGCTTTTATTTTCATTGATCTTTGCTATTGCTTTTCATTTATTTTTATTCATTTATTTCTATTTCATTTATTTCTGATTTTTATGATTCCTTTCCTTCTGCTAACTTTAGATTTCGTTTGTTCTTCTTTCTCTACTTGTTTAAGATGTAAGGATAAGTTGTTTATTTGAAATTTTTCTTGTTTCCTGAGGTAAAATTGTGTTGCTATAAACTTCCCTCTTAGAACTTCTTTTGCTGCATCCCATTGGTTTTTGATCATTGTGTTCTCATTTTCATTTGTCTCCAGGTAATTTTTGATTTCCTCTTTGATTTCTTCAGTGATCCATTGGTTTTTTAGCAGCATATTGTTTAGCCTCCACATGTTTGCGTTTTTTACAGGTTTTTTTCTTGTAGTTTACTTCTAATCTCATTGTGTTGTGGTCAGAAAAGATGCTTCATATGATTTCAGTTTTCTTAAAGTGAAAGTGAGGCTTGCTTTGTGGCCTGGAATGTGGTCAGTCCTGGACAATATCCATGTGCACATGAGAAGAATGTGTATTCTGCTGCCTTTGGATGGAATGTTGTTTAAATATCAATTAAATCCATCTGCTGTAATGTGTCATTTAAAGCCTGTGTGTTCATATTGATTTTCTGTCTGGATGATTGTCCATTGATGAAAGCGGGGTGTTAAAGTCCCCCACAATTATTGTGTTACTACTGTTGATTTCTCCCTTTTTGGCTGCTAGTATTTGCCTTATATATTGAGGTGCTCCTTTTTTGAGTGCATAGATATTTACAATTGGTATATCTTCTTCTTGGATTGATCCTTTGATCATTAGGTAGTGTCCCTCTTTATCTCTTACAATAGACTTTATTTTAAAGTCCATTTTGTCTGATATGAGTATTGCTCCTCCAGCTTTGTTTTCCTTTTTTTTTTTTTAAACATCTTTATTGGAGTATAATTGCTTTACAATGGTGTGTTAGTTTCTGCTTTATAGCAAAGTGAATCAGCTATACATATACATAAATCCCCATATCTCTTCCCTCTTGCATCTCCCTCCCTCCCACCCTCCCTATCCTACCCCTCTAGGTGGACACACAGCACCAAGCTGATCTCCCTGTGCTATGTGGCTGCTTCCCACTAGCTATCTATTTTATGTTTGGTAGTGTATATATGTCCATGCCACTCTCTCACTTTGTCACAGCTTACCCTTCCCCCTCCCCATGTCCTCAAGTCCATTCTCTAGAGGTCTGCCTCTTTATTCCCATCCTGCCTCACCATTTTTTTTTTTTAGATTCCATATATATGTGTTAGCATATGGTATTTGTTATTCTCTTTCTGACTTACTTCACTCTGTATGACAGACTCTAGGTCCATCCACCTCACTACAAATAATTCAATTTTGTTTCTTTTTATGGCTGAGTAATATTCCATTGTATATATGTGCCACATCTTCTTTATCCATTCATCTGTCAATGGACACTTAGATTGCCTCCATGTCCTGACTATTGTAAATAAAGCTGTAATGAACATTGTGGCACATGACTCTTTTTGAATTATGGGTTTCTCAGGGCATATCCCCAGTAGTGAGATTGCTGGGTTGTATTGTAGTTCTACTTTTAGTTTTCTAAGAAACCTCCATACTGTTCTCCATAGTGGCTGTATCAATTTGCATTCCCACCAACAGTGAAAGAGGATTCCTTTTTCTCCAAACCCTCTCCAGCATTTATTGTTTGTAGATTTTTTGATGATGGCAATTCTGACTGGTAAGAGATGATATCTCATTGTGGTTTCGATTTGCATTTCTCTAATAATTATTGACGTTGAGCATTCTTTCATGTGTTTGTTGGCAATATGTATATCTTTGGAGAAAGGTCTATCTAGGTCTCATACACATTTTTGGAAAATATTTGAAGAGATTATAGTTGAAAACTTCCCTAATATTAGAAAGGAAATAGTTAATCAAGTCCAGGAAGCACAGAGAGTCCCATACAGGATGAATCCAAGGAGAAACATGACAAGACACATATTAATCAAGCTATCAAAAATTAAATACAAAGAAAACATATTAAAAGCAGCAAGGGAAAAACAAAAAATAACACACAAGGGAATCCCCATAAGGTTAACAGCTGATCTTTCAGCAGAAACTCTGCAAGCCAGAAGAGAGAGGCAGGACATATTTAAAGTGATGAAGGAGAAAAACCTACAACCAAGATTACTCTACCCACCAAGGATCTCATTCAGATTTGATGGAGAAATTAAAACCTTTACAGACAAGCAAAAGCTAAGAGAATTCAGCACCACGAAACCAGTTTTACAACAAATGCTAGAGGAACTTCTCTAGGCAGGAAACACAAGACAAGGAAAAGACCTACAATAACAAACACAAAACAATTAAGAAAATGGGAATAGGAACATACATATCGATAATTACCTTAAATGTAAGTGGAATAAATTCTCCAACCAGAAGACATAGACTGGCTGAATGGATACATACACAAGACCCATATATATGCTGTCTACAAGAGACCCTCTTCAGACCTAGGGACACATACAGACTGAAAGTGAGGGGATGGAAAAAGATATTCCATGCAAATGGAAATCAAAAGAAAGCTGGAGTAGCAATTCTCATATCAGACAAAATAGACTTTAAAACAAAGACTATTACAAGAGACAATGAAGGACACTACATAATGATCAAGGGACCACTCCAAGAAGAAGGTATAACAATTGTAAATATTTAAGCACCCAACATTGAAGCACCTCAATGCCTAAGGCAAATACTAACAGCCATAAAAGGGGAAATCAACAGTAACACAATCACAGTAGGGGACTTCAACACCCCACTTTCACCAATGGGCAGATCATCCAAAATGAAAATAAATAAGGAAATGCAAGCTTTAAATGATATGATATATTAAACAAGATTGAGTTAATTGATATTTATAGGACATTCCATACAAAAACAAAAGAATACACATTCTTCTCAAGTGCTCATGGAACATTCTCCAGGATAGATCATATCTTGGGTCACAAATCAAGCCTTGGTAAATTTAAGAAAATTGAAATTGTATCAAGTGTCTATTCTGACCACAACGCTATGAGGCTAGATATCAATTACAGGAAAAATCTGTAAAATATACAAGCACATGGAGGCTAAACAATACACTACTTAACAACCAAGAGATAACTGAAAAAATCAAAGAGGAAATCAAAAAATACCTAGAAACAATGACAATGAAAACACGATGACCCAAAACCTATGGGATGCAGCAAAAGCAGTTCTAAGAGGGAAGTTTATAGCAATACAATCCTACCTTAAGAAACAAGAAACATCTCAAATAAAGGACCTATCCTTACACATAAAGCAATTAGAGAAAGAGGAACAAAAACCCCCCAAATTTAGCAGAAGGAAAGAAATCATAAAGATCAAATCAGAAATAAATGAAAAAGAAATGAAGGAAATGATAGCAAAGATCAATAAAACTAAAGGCTGGTTCTTTGAGAAGACAGACAAAATTGATAAACCATTAGCCAGACTCATGAAGAAAAAAAGGGAGAATATTCAAATCAATAGAATTAGAAATGAAGAAGGAGAAGTAACAACTGACACTGCAGAAATAAAAGGATCATGAGAGATTACTACAAGCAACTCTATGCCAATAAAATGGACAACCTGGAAGAAATGGACAAATTCTTAGAAATGCACAACCTTCTGAGACTGAACCAGGAAGAAATAGAAAATATGAACAACCAATCACAAGCACTGAAATTGAAACTGTAATTAAAAGTCTTCCAGGAAACAAAAGCCCAGGACCAGATGTCTTCACAGTAGAATTCTATCAAACATTTAGAGAAGAGATAACATCTATCCTTCTCAAACTACAGGCCAATATCTCCGATGAACACAGATGCAAAATCCTCAACAAAATACTAGGAAACAGAATTCCACAGCACATTAAAAGGGTCATGCACCATGATCAAGTGGGGTTTATCCCAGGAATGCAAGGATTCTTCAATATATGCAAATCAATCAATGTGATGCACTGTATTAAAAAATTAAAGGAGAAGAACCATATGATCATCTCAGTAGATGCAGAGAAAGCGTTCGACAAAATACAACACCCATTTATGATAAAGAACCCTCCAGAAAGTAGGCATAGAGGGAACTTGCCTTAACATAATAAAGGGCATATATGACAAACCCACAGCCAACATCTTCCTCAATGGTGAAAAAGTGAAATCATTTCCCCTAAGATCAGGAACAAGACAAGTTTGCCCACTCTCACCACTATTATTCAACATAGTTTTGGAAGTTTTAGCTACAGCAATCAGAGAAGAAAAAGAAATAAAAGGGATCCAAATCGGAAAAGAAGAAGTAAAGCTGTCACTGTTTGCAAATTACATGATACTATACATAGAGAATCCTAAAGATGCTACCAGAAAACGACTAGAGCTAATCAGTGAGTTTGGTAAAGTAGGAGGATACAAAATTAATGCACAGAAATCTCTTGCACTCCTATACACTAATGATGAATAATCTGGAAGTGAAATTAAGAAAACCCTCCCATTTACCATTGCAACCAAAAGAATAAAATATCTAGGAATAAACCTACCTAAGGAGACAAAAGACCTGTATGTAGAAAATTATAAGACACTTATGAAAGAAATTTAAGATGATACAAATAGATGGAGAGATATACCATGTTCTTGGATTGGAAGAATCAATCTTGTGAACATGACTCTACTACCCAAAGCAATCTACAGATTCAATGCAATCCCTATCAAACTACCACTGGCATTTTTCATAGAACTAGAACAAATAATTCACAATTTGTATGGAAACACAAAAGACCCCAAATAACCAAAGCAATCTTAGGAAAGAAAAACGGAGCTGGAAGAATCAGGCTCCCTGACTTCAGACTATACTACAAAGCTACAGTAATCAAGACAGTATGGTACTGGCACAAAAAGAGAAAGATAGATCAATGGTACAGGATAGAAAGCCCAGAGATAAACTCACACACATATGGTCACCTTATCTTTGATAAAGGAGGCAAGAATATACAGTGGAGAAAGGACAGCCTCTTCAATAAGTGGTGTTGGGAAAACTGGACAGGTACATTTAAAAGTATGAAATTAGAACTCTCACTAACACCATACACAAAAATAAACTCAAAATTGATTAAAGACCTAAAAGTAAGGCCAGACACTATCAAACTCTTAGAGGAAAACATAGGCAGAACACTCTATGACATAAATCACAGCAAGATCCTTTTTGATCCACCTCCTAGAGAAATGGAAATAAAAACAAAAATATAAAAATGGCACCTAATTAAACTTAAATGCTTTTGCACAGCAAAGGAAACCATAAACAAGATGAAAAGACAACCCTCAGAATGGGAGAAAATATTTGCAAATGAAGCAACTGACAAAGGATTAATCTCCAAAATTTACAAGCAGCTCATGTAGCTCAATACCAAAAAAACAAACAAACCAATCCAAGAATGGGCAGAAGACCTAAATAGACATTTCTCCAAAGATATGCAGATTGCCAACTAACACATGAAAGAATGCTCAACATTGTTAATCATTAGAGAAAGGCAAATGAAAACTACGATGAGGTATTACCTCACACCAGTCAGAATGGTCATCATCAAAAAATCTACAAACAATAAATGCTGGAAAGGGTGTGGAGAAAAGGGATCCCTCTTGCACTCTTGGTGGGAATGTAAATAGATACAGCCACTATGGAGAACAGTATGGAGGTTCCTTAAAAACTAAAAATAGATCTACCATACAACCCAGCAATCCCACTATTGGGCATATATCCTGAGAAAACCATAATTCAAAAAGAGTCATGTATCAAAATGTTCATTGCCCCTCTATTTACAATAACCAGGACATGGAAGCAACCTAAGTGTCCATCAACAGATGAATGGCTAAAGAAGATGTGGCACATATATACAATGGAATATTACTCAGCCATAAAAAGAAATGAAATTGAGTTACTTGTAGTGAGGTGGATGGACCTAGAGTCTCATACAGAGTGAAGTAAGTCAGAAAGAGAAAAATAAATACCGTATTCTAACACATGTATATGGAGTCTAAGAAAAAAAAAAATCGTCATGAAGAACCTAGTGGCAAGATGGGAATAAAGGCAAAGACCTAGTAGAGAATGGACTTGAGGATGTGGGGAGGGGGAAGGGTAAGCTGTGACAAAATGAGAGAGTGGCATGGATATATATACACTACCAAGTGTAAAATAGATAGCTAGTGGCAAGCAGCCGCATAGCACAGGGAGATCAGCTCGGTGCTTTGTGACCACCTAGAGCGGTGGGATAGGGAGGGTGGGAGGGAGGGAGATGGAAGAGGGAAGAGATATGGGAACATATGTATATGTATAACTGATTCACTTTGTTATAAAACAGAAACTAAAACACCATTGTAAAGCAATTATGCTCCAATAAAGATGTTAAAAACAAAATATAATAAAATATTGAATACATCTTCCTGCTCAGTCCAAAATCTTTTTGTTTAAAACATCATGCCACATTAGAGAATTGATATATTTTATAAATTGGGTTTGATTCTGCCTTTGTTTTGAATTAGTGTTCATAAAATGGATGTTAACATGTTTTTTCAGTGGGGAAGTGATGCTAATCATTCATAGAATTTTTGAATATTCCAAAAGCGGTCCAGTGGTTTTAGATGATCCATGAATAAGATTTAGAGTATACACATGCCAGGCAGGTATAAATGCAGAGTTATCACTTTTTCTATTTCTTATTCACTCACATGCATACACACATACACATGTTCTTAAATATTTCGATAAAAGTCTACATCAAGTCCAAGAAATATAAGTTTTTAATTCTAATCCTATGATAATAGTTTCTTCTCCAATTAGATAATTTCTCATAGAATGAATGAATCTATGTTTCTATTGTAAATTAATTGCTTGGAAGAATACTGCGTTGTTCAGACTGTGTTTTTACTGACACATATTTCCCTGTAGGTCCACAAATAGCGTGTTTTCAAATTTATTGGTTAAATTTAGTTTGGGTAAAGCTTTGTATTCATGGAGATTTCCTTCCTAAGGTGGGAGTAATCAGTGATGGTAAAACCATTAACATAATGCTTTACATATAATACCTTTTCTTTACATCAAGAAAGATTGAATAATTTGGATGGCTAACATGGTATAAATTTTGTAGGAATATCCATGAGTGGAGACCACTTTTCCTTGGAAAGAGGCAACTAAATTTTCTTGATATAGATACTATATATTAAAGTTTGTAATCAAAAGTTAATTGACCAAAATATCCCTTTATTATTAAAATGGAAAGTAATATTTTAGTTATAGTTTGTTTCCAACCCTTATGGGCCATATGGATTACTCATTAGTAATTAAACTAAAAAATAACAATCTTTTGAAAGCAGTGTAGAAAATTGGAAGCACAATTATAAAACAAAGGGTGGATTTTATATAATTATATAATCTCTTTCAAATTTCAGGAAGTTGCATTTTTTCTAATTTATGAATAATGGAAGTGACTACTAAGTAAACATGATGTCAGTTGTCACTTACTTCATATGTCCCCAAATGCTGGGCAATGGAATACTTCAGTGTTTGTTGTATAGGCACCCGCTCAAAAAAAAAATTAGAGAGACTCAATCATGGGGCATACTTAGTAGTGTTGCTGATATTCTGCCTCTGTACACTGGTGCCAGATTAAATCTCAGAGACAGAGTTTTGGGTGAAGTATAAAGAAATTGCTTTATCGTTTTGCCAGGCAAAGGCAGCCACAGTGAGCTAATGCCCTCAAAAGTGTGTCCCAACCTGGAGGGGGTGGTAAGGAGTCTTATAGTAAAGGTTCAAGGAGCAGGGCATGATCAGCTTGTGGTCATTCTTCTGATTAGTTGGTGGTGAGGTAACTGGGAGTCAGCATCATCACCCTTCTGGTTCCAACCAGTTTAGGGCCTATGTTCTTGCTGTCAGCAGTTTTCATCTGATGGGGGTCTGCTTCCTGTAAAACCAACTTAGGAATGTGTGTCAATCGTTTATCTATACCTTTCAGGGTACTGGGTGTTTGGTGTCTTCTATGTGGCAGCTTTATAGTGTAAATTGTTACCAGCCCAACAGCTGTTCTTTGTTTCTACATCTTCACATTTCCCAGTCATTAATTCCTGAGTCAGCCTTTTACTTCAAAAGACAAAGACACAGGGACTTGTACATGGTTCTGTAGCTCTGAAGTAGAATCTAAAAATCTGTATACTTTACTCCTACCAGGTCCTTCTTAAAGAAAAAAACAAGGTAAACAGTCCAACAACTCTTTTTAACATATAAGAAACCTAGAACCCCAAGACATTAGGTAAATTCTTCAAGTTCATAAAAGTACTGAGGAACAGGATCACAACTAGAAACAATTGATCTTCCGATTCATACTCTTGTTCTGCTCCCCAGTAACAACATATTATCACTATATCTCTTTCAAAGTTAGTATTTATGTTATTTCTAGTGCATGCATTTTTTCTGTTTATAAAACAAGTATGTCGAAAAGAAAAAAAGAAGTCCCTGGAAGACAAGGACTTTTCTCCCCAGCCTTATTGAAATATATAGACGTATAACACTGTATAACTTAAGGTGTACAGGTGATGGTTTGAAATGTATGTATTTTGAAATGATTACCACAATAACTCTACGCGAAACATTCATTACCTCATAGTTGCCATTTTGTGTGTGTGGAGGGGGTGGTGAGAATGTTTAAGAGCTACTCTCTTATAAGCTTTCAAGTGAACAACAATAGGGTAATCACCATGCCATACATTATATCCCCAGAACTCATTAATCTTTTAACGAGAAGTTTGTACCCTGTGACCAACACCTCTCCATTTCCCCAGCCCCCAGCTCCTGGCAATCACATATTTACTCTGTTTCTATGAGTCTGGCTTTTCTAGATTCCACATAGAAGTAAGATCATGTAATATTTGCTTCTCTCTGTCTGACTTATTTCACTTAGCATAATGCCTTCAAGATTCTTACATCTTATGAGAAGTGACAGGATTTCCATTTTTATCATTGACTAATATTCCATTGTAAATATATACCACTTTTCAAAAAGTTCATCTATCAGTGAACATTTAGGTTTCTCCCATGTCTTGACTATTATGAATAATGCTGCAATGAAAATGAGATGCAAATATCTCTCTGTGATACTGATTTCTTTTCCTTTGGATATATAACCAGAAGTGAGATTTCTGATCATACGCTAGTCCCAATTTTATCTTTTGAGGAACCTCCATACTGTTTTCCACAGTGGCTACACCAATTTACGTTTCTACCAGCAATACCTAGGTTTCCCTTTTCTGCATATTCTCACCAGCACTTGTTATCTCATGTCTTTTTATTAATAGCCATTCTAACAATTGTGAGGTGATATCTCATTGTGGTTTTCACTTTCATTTCTCTGGTGATTAGTAATGCTGAGTATCTTTTTCGTGTACCTGTTGGCCACTTGTATGTTTTCTTTGGAAAAATGTCTATTCATGTATTTTGCCCATTTTTAAAACAGATATATATGTTTTTTCTTCTATTGATTTATGTGAGTTCAACAAGGGTGTATTTTACTCTTCATATCTCTGATACTGAGGAAAACAAGTTATATAAATAAATTCATAGATTTTCAATTAAATTAAATTGCTATTTCAAAGATATTACTACAGAAAGAAAATGAGTCCAATACTACTAGAACATGCATTTGGAGTTGGCCTATCAGAATTGTAATGGTTTGTTGCTGTGCAGGGTGTGTAGTTACTGACTGTGTTCCTCTCAAGTAAAAAGTACTAATACTTTGAATGGTCTTTGTCCAGTGCTTTGTCCCTTTCCCCATTTCACTGTGCATCCTCTTCCTTGCAATCTCATCTACTCCCTTAGCAAGTTTAAGTTGACAAAATATCTAGCTGTAACTCTAGGTTAAATATGTCCTAAGCTTTAGACGTATACTATAAACCAAATTTTATACAGCTCAGCTTGGAGATCCCAGAGGTGATTCTAACGCAACCTGTCCAAAACAAAACTCATCATCTTCCTTCTATGAATGGTTTGCTTCTGAATTTTCTATTCCAGTCACTGGTACCATCATCCATCTTGTTGATCAAAACAGAAATATGGTACTTCCAAGAAATGCTATGTACTACCCCAAATATTTCCAGTGAATACCCATATATTATATCACACCATCCTTAAAGTTCTCCATTGACCTAATGGCAAATCCAAATTTCAAAACAGGGCTAGTAAGATTCTTTATTAATATCATCTTATTAATTTCTTCAATCCTCTCTTCTCGATATATGCACAAGGGTTTTCCTCTACTCAGAAAACTCTGCCTCCTCTTCCTTCCAGACAATTCATCTCTTCTCCATAATCCCATGTAACCTTTAGCATTCATACCAGGCAGACTCCCTTTGATGCAAATGTCTGGGTTAGGTACCTATTCAGTACACTGAAAGCATTCTATTGTAATTGGCAGTTTATTGGTCAGGATTCTCATCTGTGCTCAAATAAGTCAGGTTTCATAGAACAGTCTTATTCTAAATGTAATACATGGCCCATTGCAAGTCTACAAACTCTTACTAATCTGAGATGAAATAGGTAAATAAATTGAAAGTAAGTGTTTAGAAACTCTTTTAGCAATTTGTCAGAGTAATCTTATATTTGGTGGATGTAATAATAAAGAATTTGGCCTTGTATTCTATTTCACTTCTCTGGTAATTCATTTTCACTGTGGCATACAAAAATATCAGTCAGTGATAGTTTGGAAATCACTGCAATTGAAGCAAGGTCTTTGTGGCCTATGTCTGTTCATTGCAATATTATATCAGCTGAACCCAACACAGAATTTTACTCATTGTAGTTACAATATGTTTATTGATTTATTATTGAATGAATGAAAATACTAATGAATATAACTATATTCACAAACCTCACTTAAATTTGATAACCAGTGCTTAAATGAAGCAAACACATCAAATCTTGAAAAGCAAGAAATATGAAACATAATACTCATGAAAAAGCATTCACTATATTTGGAGCAGCTAACAACTTTCTCAGTTGCAAATATTACTCTCAAAATATTCATATTAAATAAAACCAGATTTTGAAACACCTCTTTTCACTGAAATGTTATCATTTGCAATATTTTTGGTTAACCAGTTTTTATCAGAAATTACAAAATCTTAAGAATGTTAAAGATTTTAATTGACAAAAGATATACACTCTGTATATAAAGTGTATATACTGTGCCTTTATATATAATATCCAGATATACACTTTCTTATATCCGCGGGGCAACTAGCCCGTGCACCACAACTACTGAGCCCTTGCGCCTAGAGCCCACGCTTCACAGCAAGAGAAGCCACAACTATGAGAAGCCCATACACCGCAACGAAGAGTAGCCCCCGCTCGCCACAACTGGAGAAAGCCCAAGTGCAGCAATGAAGACGCAACGCAGCCAAAAGAAAAAAAAAATCTTGGAGGTTTTAAAATTTTTATTTATTTGTTTATTATTTATTTATTTATTTTTTCTGGGTGGTACCGATCTGTGTTTATTCAATAACCTATATCCAGGACACAGTGAATGACTCCACATCAAAGAAGCCATAGGTGTATCCCCCTTTTCAGTGAAAAACCACCCTCTCCCACCCCTAAACAAGAATGGGAAAGGCACAGTATATACACGATATATCCTATCATGGATAAAGGAAAACTCTATAATGTTTTACAACTTTTGTGAGTCTTTCTCTTCTGAAGTCTTTTTTCTCTAAAATATCCTTTACTCTCTAAACTCTTCCCTTCTCATATCTTTATTTTTTTTTCTTGTCTTAACGAGGAAGGAATTTCTTGAGCAATACTTTCATAAGAAATTAATGAGTGTGTCTATGAAGACAAACAGTTCACAAATCAACTTTTATCTGCTAATGCTGTAGTGGATTATGTACTTCTCCATCCAGACCCTGCGTTTAGGACTGAGGCACTCATTTTTAGCTACTGCCAGGATTTTTAGCTATTGATAGTTCACAGCATATTCACTCACTAGAAGTTGGCCTTTACTGATAAAGGCTGCCTCAGTCAAGGTTATACTCTTTTCCTGGGAGTTTCTCAAATCCAATGACTAGTGATGTGGAGGTACAAACGACCAGTCTCATTGCTTCAATTCGAAACAACTGCAAGTTCCTTCTAGTTCCTTTGCATCTCATGGGATGGACTGAGGTCTTTGTTTTAACTTTATTGCATTTCAGTTTCTCCCTCTACTCAAAACTGCTTCTCCTTTCCATACAGGAATAGTTCCTGAGAGCACTCCCTAATAAACCACATAAATGTATATATACATCTCAGATTCTATTTTCTAGGGGAAACTGACTTAAGAGAAAGAATAAAACATGTTAGACTGGGATCATATCTTACAGAGGAAGTCAAAAGACATATAAACTGAAATAAGTTTAAAAACATTGTAGAGGGGCTTCCCTGGTGGCGCAGTGGTTGAGAGTCCGCCTGCCGATGCAGGGGACACGGGTTCGTGCCCCGGTCCGGGAAGATCCCACATGCCGCGGAGCGGCTGGGCCCGTGAGCCATGGCCGCTGGGCCTGCGCGTCCGGAGCCTGTGCTCCGCAACGGGAGAGGCCACGGCATTGAGAGGCCCGCGTACCGCCAAAAAAAAAAAAAAAAAAAACATTGTAGAAGTCACAAAGGAGAAGCATATAAACCAGTGGTTCAAATCTATACCCAGCCTACTCACAAAGTATTAAAATGCAAATAGGATCTCTGTGGGTAAAAACACAACAGTGACTATCTGGAACAGTGGTTCTGGAACTTCATTCAATATAAGAATCGTGTTAAAAACTTAGAACAAATTCAGTTGGTTTGAGGCAGGGCCCAGGAATCTGTGTTTACCAAGGAACACAGGGAGATTCTGGGCAGAGAACATATATTAATAGCCTTCCGAGAAGAATTGCTCAGATCATCTTTAGGTGAAATCTATTTATGTGTCTTATTTTTTAAAATAAATTTATTTATTTATTTATTTTTGGCTATGTTGGGTCTTTGCTGCTGTGCGTGGGTGTTCTCTAGTTGCAGCGAGTGGGGGCTAAACTTTGTTGCGGTGCATGGGCTTCTCATTGTGGTGGCTTCTCTTGTTGCGGAGCATGGGATCTAGGCACGGGCATCAATAGTTATGGCACACGGCCTCAGTAGTTGTGGCTTACGGGCTCTGGAACACAGGTTCAGTACTTGCGGCACACGGGCTTAGTTGCTCTGCGGCATGTGGGATCTTCCCGAACCAGTGCTCGAACCCATGTCCTCTGCATTGGCAGGAGGATTCTTAACCACTGCGCCACCAGGGAAGTCACTATTTATGTGTCTTTAATGCTGAGATAAGAGAGGGAATAGGTTTAAAAAAAGAAAGCAAGAAAAGTGCATGAGAGAAAAAAAAATTTTGTTAATTTTTTTCATAGAGATGATATACAACTTTGCATAGCAAAATTTATATTGGCCCAGTTTAAAAAAGAAAGCCTTTTTTTTTTTCTTTAATAAGAAGTGAATTAGATTGACTTGTAAAAGTTCACCTCATACTGTAAAATTTTTTAGTATATGTCCTTTGGACTATGTGTAAATCAGTTCTGTAATTTTAGAGTGAGAACAATTAATGTTTTTCTTTGTAAAGAGCATAGATACTATTAATGTTTGGAGTTTTGACCTCAATGCTTTTCTTAATCTACAAATTTCCCCTTGGTAATCTTAATCACTTCCATGCCTACAACTGTACTTAACCCTAATGACTTCTAATTGCTTGCTTCCAAATCCAGATATCATCTTGGAATATCAGATATAAATATGTATTTGCCTGCTTTATTTTTCTGATTATCCATAGTCTTTTCAAGTTCAACATATTCATAAGCTTACTGTATTTAGCCACCCAAACTGGACCACATCTTACATTTTACATTTCAGATAATATTATCTCCACCTACCCAGTTGATCAAGCTTGTCACCAAACCCCCTTCTTCTTCATCAACTATACACAAGTTGGTGCTAAATCATTCCTGAAGGCTTTATCTTATAAGTATCCCTTTAGTATAATACTTCTCTCTTCCTTGCTGATACTGACTTTGTCCAGGCCTCAGTCATCACTCACCTAGATTCTCGCAGTTATTTTCTTGTTTCCCTGCTGCCAGTTTCTCCCTTTTAATGTCTCAAGTGGCCAAGAGAGTTACATTCCTGAAACTTCTGAATATGTCACTTTTTATTTAAGACTTAAGCAAAATTTCTTAACATCATCTTTGTAACAGCATCTTTGTAAACTCTATTCTACCAACTTATCTTGATTTCTCACAACTGCAGCGCTTTGGCTATGCAATTCTGTCCTACGTGGTTAGGTATAAGATTTAATTTAAAATAAAAAATAGAACAAAAAATTTCTAACATTTTATTTGATTGCTTTAAATATAATAAATGATTACATATTAACATAAACATGTTAAATGTTTTATGAAAATTAACCATATTTTCAAAAAAGTAATTTATAACAAAAGATAGCATGGAGTTTTACAAATTTCTTCCATGTCTTGTTTTATAGAGAACTGGATTATTCTATTTACTTCTACATTCAACCTATTGGGATGTTTTGTTTTTATTGAGGTATATGGTAAAGATGTAGACTCATATAGATAAATTACTAGAGAAGGAAGAGTGTTTAATAACCTTTCCAGATAATCATAGAAATTCTTCTTTGATAGTGTACCAAAATTGTCCAAGTAGTCGTTTCTCAAAGGCTAGTTACAATATGGAATCTGAAAATATATGAAAGAAATTTCCATACCCTGTTACACTAAAATTCGTTGGCCTATCTTACACTTTGAATATATGTTTAATCCAAAATTATGCATTTGTCCTTCAGAAAATATTGCCTCATTGAGTTATACAACTTTTTCAAATTCTGATGTAATTTATTATAAAACAGTGACACATAAAATTTTTCCAAATATTTTAATATTTTTATGGAGGCTTAAAGTGTATCATTGAGAACAAATTATGTCATTTTGGTTCCCTTCACATGGCTGGCTCACTTTATTGAATCTTCAAGAAATATTTTGCTAAATGCTTAATTCTGAATCATTCTAGTTTATTGATTGGCCACCCCTTTGAGCAAAAATGGTATTTAACAAGAAAAGCAGCTAATTCGGCCTACAACTCAAATTTTCCCCCTTGGATACAACAATCATAATTTGGTATGCAATGCTTTAGCCATACCTCCCAGTTTGTCATGCAGAATACTAAAAACATGTGTATTCAAGAATTAAGATTTAATCTGCCTCATTGAAGATAACTCATTTTTAGATACAGTTTTTCTTTTTCTACAAGTACCTGATGGGGAAGAATATGACTGCTAGTACAATTTTTTGCCACTACCTCAATTCAGGTAAAGACACCCAGCAATTTTAGTCACTAGTGCCTGAACAAGCTGTATTGAAGCCTGAAGCAAAGTGAAAAAGTTTGTGTGTTTATGAATTTTATGTATGTTTTTATATATTTTAAAGTATTTATATATATTTATATATGTCTTATGCATTCTTAATAATTATTTTTTTCCAGAACATTAATGTAGTTTAAAAATAATGAAACGTTGAAACGCTTTTCCTAAGACCCCAGTATAACTCATCATGGCATTGGTGTTTATTTAAATTTTTATTTTTTTGTCACAAATTTTTGTGTAATTTTTTATTTTTTAAATATTGCACTAAAATATTATTTGTATGGATCCCTGAGTGTTTTGGTGTTCCCTTAAATTTTGCATCCAAGTAGAGTGCCTCACTTGCCTCACCCTAACCTTTACCCTATTAAACCTCTGTCGCTTTTGTTAACATCAGTGCAAAGCCAACACAATGAAAAAGGCAAATGACATCTTAGTAGTGTATAAACATAGTTTTGACCTTCTAGACCTACTGAAAGTGTCTCAGTAGCTGTCTTTGTGTCACATTTTAAAACTACTGCTTTGGACTTCCCTGGTGGTGCAGTGTTTAAGAATCCGCCTGCCAATGCAGGGGACATGGGTTCAACCCCTGGTCCAGGAAGATCCCACATGCCACAGAGTAACTAAGCCCATTCCCCACAACTACTGAGCCTGCATTCCCCACAAGTCTAGAGCCCGCGAGCCACAACTACTGAGCCTGCACAACGCAACTACTGAGCCCACATGCCACAACTACTGAAGCCCACATGCTATAGGACTGCATGCTGCAACTACTGAGCCTGTGAGCTGCAACTACTGAAGCCTGCATGCCTAGATCCCATGCTCCACAATAAGAGAAGCCACTGCAATGAGAAGCCCGTGCACTGCAATGAAAAGTAACCCCCGCTCACTGTAACTAGAGAAAGCCCACGCACAGCAGTGAAGACCCAATGCAGCCAAAAATAAATTTAAAAAATAAATAAAACCACTGCTTCAAGCTAAAATAATTAAAAAGTTAATTTAAAATAATGTTGCTTCTAGTAATTCATTCCCTCTTCATCCTCACACACAAAAGTAAAGCATATTGACTTTCAAGACTGTCACTATGCAGTATAAGCAAGTATATTAATTCCTTAAAAAGATCCACATGTTTAAGAGAACTGTTACAAGGGACATTAAACAGGAATATTAAACAAGATAGAAGAAACACTCTCAACATGGAAGGAAAAAATCTTTCTGTGTTCATGACTTATAATAAATTAAGTAAAATCTCTAAGCCTGTGCTATTCACATGTAATGCAAGTGAAGGCCTTTTCTACAATGACTTTCTGAATATTGGCCGTGACATAGATAATTATGTGTCAGGTGATTGTGAGGTTGTTCAAACTAACCATCTCTAACTGTTGCTCGTTATCATTACAGTGAGACATTTATAATTATTTCCAAGATTATAAACTCCTTGAAATTAGGGTCATACTTTTTTTTTTTTTTGCGGTACGCGGGCCTCTCACTATTGTGGCCTCTCCCGTTGCGGAGCACAGGCTCCGGACGCGCAGGCTCAGCGGCCATGGCTCACGGGCCCAGCAGCTCCGCGGCATGTGGGATTTTCCCGGACAGGGGCACGAACCCGTGTCCCCTGCATCGGCAGGCGAACTCTCAACCATTGCGCCACCAGGGAAGCCCAGGGTCATACTGTTTACACATTGAGATTCCCTACATCATTAAGTGTCATGATCTAAACATAAATGTTTATTAAATTAAATTTCCTGCATAAACTGAAAGCCACTATTATGGATGGTATGATTTTATTTTCAAACCCTCCAAAAATAAAATTTATTAAACTCAAAAAGCAATCTATTTTTCATGTTATAATGGACTCACATGAAATTCTACAAGGTTGCAAAATTATTTTCAAAAATGATTATGACTAGAATAAAAGATTTTAGCAAAAAAACACAAATTTATACAGACACTAAACAATCCTCCTTAACCTTCACTTTAGTTTATCATCTTTGTATGTGGATAAACTGTATATATTGCCACATTTTCAAAAGAAAAAACTTGTATGAATCAAATTTTAGAAAAGGTAATTATAGATAGCCCTTAAAATTCTGAATTTTCTTAATTACAGATTTTTGGTTACTAACCCTTTATTCCTACTAGTAGAGCAAGGAAAGAGTCAATATGTAATGATAATTCTCTTGCTACACAATAGCTTTGTGTATTACATCAAATTAAGAAGTTGACTTAAGCCACACTGCCAAGTATTTAGAAAAATGACTTTGTCTAATTAAAGTTAAAATACAAGTTGTTATTAAGGTGCATTTTAGGCTGTTTGTTAAGTAAGAAATATCAGTGAGCAGTAAAGTCAGTGCCAGAGTCTAGGAATCATATGACTATAGCATGTAATATAAACTAGTACGTGCATTCGTTAGGTATCATGAAGTAACACTAATAAAGAGTAGGGATGAACAGTTTTAATTACTCTGTGATTAATGACAATGAAAACAAAATCATGGCTTTATTCTAGGAAATGTTTTCTAGTAATTTATTCCATTCAACCTACTTCAGGAGGTAACAATCTTATTGCTGGATGGAAACAGAAAGACTAAGAGCTTCACATAAACTAGAAAGCCAGAGGAATTATAAACTGACACTTTATTCCACAGAGGTTTTTATAGAGACTCACTGCATCGCTTAGTAAGGAAAATTCTTTTTAGCTCACTAAAGGATTTAGAATCAAAAGTTCAAAAACTGAGCATTTTTACAATGCTTCTACTTTCTTAAGTACTAAACTTTATGAAACTAGATCAGGGTTAGGATGGAATGAAAGTTTCTCTTTAACAAGATAAATGCAATCAGTTTAATGAACTCTTCTTGGAGACAAGGATGAGACGGAAGAAATTATTTGTTCATTATGTTAATTAAAATAGGGGATCTAAAGTCTATGAAAACAAAATTGATTAAAGCATATCCAGTTTGTCTACTTATAATTGTGAAGCACAAAATCCATACTTAGTGTGCAAGCCATGGATATAGATTGGAGACTGCACATAATTATTATTTTTTTGCATGTGGTGAATATGGTTTTTGGTTTTTACCTATGACTGTTTCAAATATTAAACACATATGGAAAATATAAATTCAAAAAGAGGGAGATCACTGAGCAAGGCAGAAGGAAACTTTTAATGTTACATTGCAATTAAACAGCACATAGACTAAGGCACAGAGAAAAAATTCCTAATGGCCTTCTTTTATGAAACTGCTAAGAAGTCTAGTTGAAATAGTGTTCACAATATATAATGTTGGCTTGACAACAGAGAAAAATGTTTTTCACCAGCTTTTTTCCATTAGCCAGTCAGAGGGAGCTTGCAGGGATATAAGAGTTTAATCATCATTTAACAGCTCCTTTTGATCCACCCCCTATCTTTGGTGAGGACTGGAAAGTGTTTCTCTTGCACTCATAGTTTCAATTGTTAACAAAAGTCCTAGTATATGAGTGAATACACATGACATTGAACTCTAAGCTACTGAAAAGAAAATAGAAAGTTTATTTCTGAATGAGGTTAAATGTAGATCAACCTCTTTCCTAAGAGTCAAGAGGTTGACTCTTGACTTAATTAATTAGATAATTAAATTATCTAATTAATTTAGAATTAATTTCAGGTGAAACTTAATATGCTATATTAGAATAAAATGACTGTATTTTCCAAACATTTTATATGATGAAATATATTTCAAATTATAAATAGAGAACTGATGAAAACTCTGGAAATTTTTGCAAACTTAAAAAAAAATAGTTTGATGAAAGTGATATGTATTTATTAAGTAAATTCAGTACTCTCCACTGGCATTTTACCAGATCTATTTCATATAACTTACAGAAAGTTTTCTAAGCAGAGCAGATAGAAAACAATTCACATTTCATGCCATTTTATTAAGTTCTTCTTTTAGTCTTAAGACTTTGCTTAACCATGTGTTTCCCTGTGAGGTTTTGGGGTTTTTTTTGTTTTTATGTTTTTTTTTCTTGCGGTACGCGGGCCTCTCACTGTTGTGGCCTCTCCCGTTGCAGAGCACAGGCTCTGGACATGCAGGCTCAGCGGCCATGGCTCACAGGCCCAGACGCTCCGCGGCACGTGGGATCTTCCTGGACAGGGGCATGAACCCGTGCCCCCTGCATCGGCAGGCGGACTCTCAACTACTGCGCCACCAGGGAAGCCTCCCTGTGAGGTTTTATTCAGAATATATAGACAAAATCAATTACACTCCATATGAACTTCAAATTCTCTCTCTTTTGATTATAAGCTCTTTGGGAAGACTTGCAGTATCTTGGATTCCAAAATAGTAAATGATATTGATAAATGTACCAAAAAACAAAAACACTGTATAAATATCAGTTGGATTTATTTATACCCTTGGACATTATGAATACTATTCTCACTATAGTTTTAACATGATGTGGTATGGTGAATAGAAACATGGAACTCCAAGTTAAAAGACTTCAGTTTGAGTTCTGAAACTAACAGTTACAACCTTGGGATATTGGACAATGCATTATTATTCTGCCCATATTTCCTTATCGACAAAATACAAGAATAACCTGACTCTTTCTATGTAACTCATAGTGTTATTTGGGGATGATATAAACCAGAATATAGTGTGATAGCTCCATACACAGGAATCACTTGGCTGCCTACTAAGCAAATAGATTCCAGGGCCCAGAGGTGACTAATATAATTACATCTAGGGGCACCAAGAACCTGATTTTTAACGAATTCCCCTGCTAAAGTTTGATTGAGATTTGCCATATAATTTCTAAGGAATAATATGAAAATTAGTAGTTCTATGTATCATTTATATTTTTGTATTAGTAGAGATCTCTTAGAGTCTTTATTTTTCTTCAGAAAAGTTTAACCTACTAAAATAATAGGGCATTACCACTCAGTGCAAAAGGAACCAACTTAAATCTTGATCCCTGGTTAAATAAAGAGTATTCTTCCTCCATTATCATTATTACTGTTCTTATAATTGTCATTCAGCTTTGTCACATGAGGGAAGTATCACACACTATGAATCTTAAAATTTTAATTTTAATATTTGAACTCAGTAGCAACTTGGCTTTAGGACAGTTGTTCTCAAAGTGTGGACTCAGAACCAGAAGGAACATTATTACCTGGGAACTTATTAAAATCAGAAAATCTGGTGTGGCACCACCGAGCAAGCTCAGTTTTTATAAGGCTTCAAAGTTCTTGGGATGCATGCCAAATTATGGGAGCCACTAATGTAGGATAATTGGGCTAAGGGCAAGTGTTGTAGGATAATTTGACTTATCCCTTAGGATATATCCTACATCAAGCCTTGTTGATCTTCAGTGGGAAAATGAAGCACATACTATTTAACACATTTTATTTATCTTTTTGTAATTCAGGATAATTGTGCTAAGACCAGTGCTGTTTTTCCGCAACTTATCCTATTGTCAGGCCACTCCATTTATGTCTCCTCAAATGCAGCCCAGAGAGTCCTCTAATTCTTATATTTCGGGATTGACTTTAAGACAACTCCTGATAACACTTAAAGATAAATTTTCTGGCAGGAGGTATCCGGTCCTTTTAGTAAAAGGCTTGATCTTTTCTCTTTAACTAATTGTACTGAAGATTAGCTATCTTTTCCCTTCTATTGAGAACAGAGATAAGGGAACTGACTGGAGTTTATTTTCAGCTGGAAGCCTACAGGGGAATGAAAGTTATGCTAATGGTATGCTGAGAATTCTGTTCTGACACCGTTTGAGATCTACATCTAAAGCATATAAAACAAATTCTATGTAGCCAATTTTTATCCAGTCTCTTTGTAGTCACAATTTGGGAAAGATAATATATGAGAAATTAATTTTCTTCAACCTATTTTTACTAGGCTCATGATGGGAAAACTCCTATGCTATTATGAAAATTTGTGAAAGCAAATCATTTGATTTTTTAATATAAGGATGACATATTCTGGGCCAGTGTTTACCAAAGTATGGTGCTATAACACTGGTTTTATTTAGCACAATGAAAAGACTTCAGCTGAAATGCACAAGTGAGGGGCTGACATTCTGTAATCCTTCCTTTTCCTCTTCATTTCCTTTTCCGTCTCTTCTCTTCTCTTCTCCTTCTGCTGTGGTTTTTCTGTCATGAATTGTTTTCTTGACTGGGCCACTGCCAGCAAATACCTGGCTATTTTCATCCCTTTTGCCCTCCAAGGTTCTTTCAGGTTGCGTTGACTAGGTATTCAGGAGATTTCCCAGTTCTAATCCCTCCCAGAAACACCACCAGCAGCTCTGTATACTCCAAGCACATCCGGAGTTAAATCTAGCGACACCAGATCCATAAAATATGACACTGCTCTAATGGATATGACTGACTAGGCCAGGCATCATCCAAGGCCAATCCAATTCCCTGTCCTGGGAATTAGAACAAAGCTATTCATACCATAGGCTAGTGTATCTATGGAATGGAAGAGATGTAAACTTGGAAGCTGGGCCAGTTGTGTCTTGTTGTGTAAACTGGGAATCATAAAACTTTGCTCCTCAGAGACAGAAAAGTAAAAAAGTACCCAGAGACTTGCAGAAGATAGAGATGGGGAGAGAGAAACTTGATGCTGTTTTAGTCCTGGTTCTAATTTACTGCTGATGTTAGGATTTACTCCTGCACTAGGGTGTGGGAAGTAACACTTAAACAATGCCTCCTTTTGTAATAAATGAATTCAATGGGATCCTATTTCTTTTAATCAAAAAAACTGAATCAATATAATATTATCTTTGTGTTTCTTATCACAAATGGACAGTTAAACAGGTTTTATAAGCTAAGGTGAGAAACCTAAAGAACATGTTGCACACCTCTGTGGTCAAATGAGTTCTGAGTTCAAAACATTAATAAGTAATAAAATTTTAGAACCACAGTTCTTCTTTTGTGAAGGACTGCATTTGTGTTCTTTACTGATATTTTAATACTATGGTGCCTGCAGTATTTCTTGTTCATTGTGATTTTAAATTATGTTCCTTTGAAAAATAGTTTAGTTTATAAGGTTAATTATGCTTTTAGATATTTGTCAAATATTATATCTAAGAGTAAATATACAAGAGGTGCATGATACAGTATACTGCTCCCATATATACATATATATATATACACACATACACGCATACATATTATTGGGTGGTTTTATTTATTCTGACCCACAAAATATGAGAACCAATTCATTTTATAAATAATGTTAACATCTTCAAATCTTAACATACTTCTAGATGATCATCTGAAAAAGAATATTATCAGATTCAAGAAGAGAAAAAAAGAACATGTTTTACTTTAGTGTAAACTGAATGGCTCATAAATTTAACATTCAAAATTAAAAATAATAATGTTAAAAAATAAAGAGCAGCAAAGAAATATTATGAATCTTACTACAATTTCCAGAATAAAATAAATTTGTTGTAAGCCCTATAATATAAATGTGAGTGATTTATTAAGGAAATATACATATAATTTTTGTTCTTAACGTAGAGCTGAGATTAAATACATAAATATATAACAAAAGAAATTATAATGAAAAAAAGATGGAAAGTTTTTTTAGATGCTTATTCCAAGACACTTTCCTAAGTGCACACTTTCCTTCTGAAGTAACACTTTTTATGGTTCTTCCTTCAAGTTGCAGTCACTTGATGTATTAAACTAGGCACGCAAATAATGCTATTTATCTGCAACTCATTTCTCAGATATTTTTGCCATTATATTTAATCTTGGATTTCTAGATTTTTCCATGTGTTTCTGGATAATGGTATTGTTTCAGATAGATTTCTTATAATTTCTACTTAGAAATTTCTAACTGGGAAAGAAGGAGGGAAACTGACATTTATTGATTCCCTACTGAGTGTCAATCAATTTCTATGGATTATTCAGTTATGCTAGCCACACAACACATACTCAGAAATTTACATTTTGAGGTTAAGACTTTCCCCAAGTATCTGAGACTCAGAGCAATTGAGAAACTTGCTGAAGAATTCAGAGTTTTGAGAATTGAAGCCAGAATTTCAATCACAAGCCTACGCTCTTTCTAATACATTTGTCACCTGTTTCAAGTAAACACTAATGTGCTGAATACATGGAACTAAATTTCACATCACTGAATGAACGCTTTGATGTAAACATTTGTTTGATAGTATAAGACTGACTTTTATAGTTTGAAACACTTGTATTTGGCTAAGTCAAAGTTTATGCATTTGTTGAAATCAAATGGAGATGTGTAAAAGAAAAGGTGGTTCTGCCTTATTAATTCTATGAAAGTAAGTTATAGAACTTTTGATTCCATGAAAAATTGTTGTGTAGATTTTTTTATATGCTTAAGGATATATATTTACTTTTCTTTTACAAAGCATGAGGAATAGGTCTAAAGCGTAAAATGAGCATCTTAACTCATTTATTGTGCCTTTCGGCAGGCATTATATTCTCCTACAGGAGAGTTAAAGTGTTCAACATTCATAATCTGCACCTAGAAAAGATAGATGTTGGTATTAACATATATTCCACATTTCACTAATTCAATTATATGAGAGAAAAAATAATCACAATTATAATAAGAAGATCACTAAAATTTGGTTAGATTTACAGTTGAAGGATGTGAAGTACATGTGTGTTTTGTATATTAATAAATAGAAAGTAATGAATTCTACACTCTGGAACAAACATACTTTTACTCAGCACAGGTAACCACAATAGCCAGAGTTTGCTGACATCTAGTTTCTCAACAAAGTCACAACAAAGATATCCCAAAACAAAGATATCCAAAAAATGCAATTTTAAGTTAGGAATTTCCTAAGAAAAAGTAATAGCTCTCTTCCAAGACTATATTTGAGTGCTCCCAGAAGACCTGTTTTTGTACTGGGTGCATGCCAGCTGTACCTGCAATTTCTTCCTGTATGCTGAACTGTGACAATGGCGTGGAGTCCAGGAACTCATAATGCCAAGAAAGTTCTGTAGTCCACCGAAGATTGAGGGTCAGTTAGAGATGAATACATATTGGCAAATGTTTTAGAAAAAAAATTTTAATTATTCTTTAAACTTTCTGATCTAAACAACATCTGGGGAGCTGGGCTACATGATATGGAAGAAAATGGCTCCCTCCTTCTTAAACTCCAGATAACTGGTACATGAGCCATCGTATGAAAATTTTCTGTTCAAAAACAAACAAGTAAAGGAAGAGGAAAGGAAAGGGAAAGGGAAGGAAAGTAGGAAATAAAGGAGAGAGAAAGAAAGTAAAGAAAGAAGCATACAGGTCATTTGATCAATCCAGAATAACTAGAAAAAATTGTGCCTTGATATATATTGCTAATTTTGATTTCTAGAAGTAGTCCAACAAATCTTTTCTGCTTTGACTTTCAAACAATTTTTCATCTATTATTATACCTTTGATCCCTCTTCACTTTGATTCTCAGTCTGTGCTGACTTTTTTGTTATAGGCATATATGATTTTGATACAACTTTGTTTCAGATTCTTATTCTTTCTAAATTTTAGTGCATTCAGAATCTTGCACCAAACAACTAGAAGTTTTAAGGGACAAAAATGCCAACGTTTCTTTTCTATACAGTGTCAAAGAGTTATATCCCTGCTCTTACACAGATCACCTGTCTAGGTGTCAGTGAATTTTAGCAAAAGTTACACACCACATTGAACAGTTGAAACTTATTCTATGGAAAGTATAGTAATTCACATGAACTTTCCATTTATAACATCTAAAAAATTAGTATACTTAAATCATGCAGTCTTCTAAGGCACCTCTTCCTGCTTTAATACAAACGAATGATACTTATGCATCTACACAGAATAGAAAGTGTTATCATAGATTGGCTTAAGTCACTATAAGAGCAAAAGCAATTTCTTTTGATATATGTGTTGTACCTATTTTTTTTCTGAGGAGATACAGTTTTTTTTCTAATTACAATAATTTTAATGACATTCCACATTCATATGTAGTCAAAGCTTTTTTAAAATGTGTATTTTCTACAATGGCTTTTATCAAATACAACACAAGACATGTCTTTCAGTCATGTATTTTCTCTTTGCAGTAGTACCGAAAAGTTAAGAAGGAGTAAACAAGATGTTTTTTGGCTTCAGGATCAATACTCTATATTGGAAAACTCCAGAACCAAAAGTGAGTTATTTAAGCATCAGTTTCTCTTTGAAAAATGTTCAACAGTAACAGAAGTCATGAAAGCAATCAGGTTCTGTCTCAAGAGGGAGCAGAAGGGCCTTTTGGCATACACAGATAGACAGTCTATAAATGTCGATGCTCAGATTGGAACCTAGATCTATCTGAGTATAAAACTTATACATACTATAAGCAACTGTATTTTGCTGCCTCATAGTAACACATGTTAGTTCTATGGGCCATATTTCCTTGCTTTGGATTCTGCATGATTAGTCCTTTTTTGTGCATTGCCATTCTCTGGCTTTTGAAAACTGATGCTAACTCAAGAAGTGATGGATCATTTATTTGAGGGGGAGGAAGCAATGTTGTAGAAATATACTGTCAAAATAGTACTACCTAACAATACCACCTCAAAATTCAGTGGCTAAAACAGTAAGCATTTGCAATTTTGCTCACAAGCTTACAGGCTTGCTGGGCCATATTTCTAGTTTGTTCTCACTCATGCTTCTGCAAGTTAGTAATGAAGCTTTGCTGATCTTCCCTAGGCTCTTTCCTGTTTCTGGGGTTTCAGCTGAGACAAATAGATTGACTTGGATCTGCTCCATATATTCTTTCCAGCAGTGTAGGCAGGAGTCCAAGAGAAGTAAGAAGCAATGATGTCATTAGACCAAAATTTGATACTGGAAAATCATCACTTCTGCCATACTCTATTAGCCAAAGCAAGTCAAAGGTTTATCTCAGAGTCATTGTGTAGAGATATAGATTCTTCTTGTGGAATCAACTCAATTATGGATAGTAAGAGACATGGAGAATTGGATGATTTTTTTCAATCAATCTACCACAAGGAATCCTACATATACTTTAACAGATATAAAAATGTCTACTATAAATGTTCAGTCCTTGTTTATAATCTTTAGTATTCAGTTTTCAGTAGACTAGGAAATTATTTAAAATTAATTCTAGTTATCTCAATGAAAAATTCAAGTAAACTTTTTATTATCATTCTTAAAAATAGAAAGTTTGGATGCTAATGTCACAAGGTGAGCAACAGTAAAGTTACATCTCTGTGTTTCAAATCTAACACTGAACCGTCTAACCACTGATATCCTAAAACAGTAAATTCAGCAACTTGGTGTTATGCTTTAGGAATCCCTCTTCTGAACAAACATCAATGTAGAAAAACATTTTTTTTTTTTAGTTAACAAAATGCGACGTCCATATGTTACCCACTTCCTCATTGGAACTCCTGTTGACATCAACAGGAACAACTTATGTAGCATATGGTCTTAAGAGGTAACTACTTTTATTTGGAATTTTAACTCCCCCCAAATAAAGGACTTTTAATTATAATATTGCCTTTTCCTTCAGTTATCACTCTTTTAAGGGATCTGAGGTTTATTAGCAAGAGTATCATAAGAAATTTTAAAAGCCCACTAATTTAGACAGAAGATAGTTTTGCAGTGCTGATATAATAAAATGATATTAAACAAAAGTAATACTTGATAAAACATTTGTATTATCAAAGTAAAAACAACTTTCTGTAATTTGTTATTCACTTTTAATTCTTTCTTATTTTATTTTTATGCATGTTTGATATCTGAGGAAGAAAAACAGCTGAATAAATGTTGTTCTCAAGTTTTATCTGGAAGTGAAATGGACAAGTATTAACATCATAAACAATCTATGATTTATTTTACCAAAATAAATTTTAATGGGCTAACACAATCCAAGAATATACAAAAAAAATACAGTTAAAGAGCACAAACATTAGAGTCTGACAAAAATAGGTATTAATTCAAATTCGGCAATAAGATCAGCTGAGTAGCTGTAAGTTTTCTCACCAAAGCCACAGTTTTCTTATTGTAATACAGTGATAACAATGGTTCCATATATAGATGACATGAGGATTCAATGGCTTCATGTATAAAGAGGATTTTGCATAGTACCTGACAAAATTATTATCCAATGATAAGAAAATATACACTAGGTAAACTGAAGCTTTTGTGTTTCTTACTTATTTTTGTGCTTATTGGTGCTAACCTTCACATTCACTTTTACTTTCTCCTTCATCTTTTCCTTCTACTTTTCCTCCTCCTCCTTTACCTAGTAGTTCCACTTCTCCTTCTCCTCCTTCTTCTTCTTATTCTCAGTATTCACATTAATATTAGAAATGTAATTACTACAGATGTAATAAAACTAAGTTGATTCACTGCTTATTATTTTATAATATTTTCCCTTCAACTAGATAGGTATTAGAGTACTGTGTAAGATCACAGATCTAGTTAGCATTGCATTTGGTAACTCAAAGTGTTTTATTCTTCCTTTCCTTCATTTTCTGAATTCTGCACATAAAGCTATTCATAAACCATAGGAATCAACTCACTCCAGAAAAATGACATTAATGACCTAGGAAGAAATTCACTATCAGTTTTGCGAATTATAAGAGCCCTTTAGTGAGGTGAGAAATTAAGATGACATGTACGGTTGACTTCCTATTAGGTTTTCTTCAGTAAAATATAAGACTGCTAGAAACTAAGTCATATGTGGTTCATGATAATAGAGAGGGCAGCAAGTGAGTTAATTAAATGTATAGAGTAACTTTCCTTTCTTCAGAATGAAATCTATATAAAGAAATATAAGAAATAATTTCATTAAATATTTTTTACATTGCTCTTAAAATGATAAATTTATTTAAAATGTATTTTTTAAACTATCACAGGTGAAATGCCTCATAATAATTTAGGAAAAAGAAAAAACTTTCATTATTAGTAGTTGTCAGTTTTCTTTCTCAACATATATAATAGAAAAGGAAACAAAGATAAATGCTACATCACATGTTTTGTGGAAACAAATATTCATAAATATAAAATATCTTTATGGACTGAATCCAAATAAATAGATAAGTACTAGTCATCTAGTACATAGAAAAAAGTTCAACTCATAAAAATAAATTTCTAATTCTGTTATAATATGATTATTAGAGTATTTAGAGTTTGGCTGAAATTTGAGTTTAGTTAATTGACTATTTTTTCACATCTTTATTGGAGTATAATTGTTTTACAGTAATGTGTTAGTTTCTGCTTTATAACAAAGTGAATCAGCTATACATATACATATATCCCCATATCTCCTCCCTCTTGTGTCTTAGTTAATTGACTTTTTTAAGTCTACTTATGGAAATAGATTTAATAGCAGTTTATCATTCTTCTTTTATGAATATATGCCAACTGGCAATTTATTTCTTACCAATTGGCGAGTTTTGATGTTCACACTGATATTTGGAAGCAGTCATGGTGTGGTATATATTTATGGGCATTTGTATAAGAGGGCAGGGAGTGATGGAGGGGTCAAGTGTATTATGTGCCACTTTTGGATTTAGTTAAACAGATATGGAGTACAGAAATTTAAGATACACATCCTACCAGTACTCTCACTGCATGCCTAATGAATTGGGATATTCATTTGCATTAGCCTCATAGCACAAAAATACCTTGGGAAACAAAGGCTCCGTATAACTTTCCAAAAATCACCAATAATATTTTAAGACAGTAAATATTAATTTTATATTATAATGCGAATTTTTCTTCTGGAAGAGTGTGATCAAGAATTCTAGTGGTTCTTTTAAACATACTATTGCTTTTCTCTTTTAAGTTATGACTAAAAGAATTTTAAAATAAATGTCAAGATTTTGTTGTGTTTATCGTGAAGGTTTAAAGTTTATAGATGTATATTTATACACCACATAATTACAGATACCCTCCTACAGCTAATCATGCATGCATATCCATTACACTCAAAGCTTCCATTCCTTAATCAAGCATTCTGTGATTACGCAAATTTGGAAGATAATGAGGTGCACCCTATAATAGGCAGCAAATCAGCCTTGTTAAATAAGTCCTGAAAAATGAGAAAATTGACTCTTGGTCTTGAAAATCTTAGGGAACTTTCATAATTAGTGAATTAGTCACATAGAGGAAAGTATCACTTTTTCATATATTGTATTAGTTTTCTCTTTGCATTTATTTGGTTTTTTCCTTTCCTCATTGTCAGTGATTAAGTATTCCCCAAATTTCTGGTCACATCCAGCAATCAGAAAAATGATGAAAAAGATAAAAGAGGACTTAAATCAAAAAACACACTTGTCATGACCATTGCCTATTGCTAGTTCAGAATTTGTTTTAAAGATTTATTTTGCATGGGTCATTTGCCTAATGAAAGTTGTGATACTTTTAAGAATCAATGTAGAATTTTAGGTTTTGGTACTTTCTCAGCCAGGATATATTTGGCAGCAGAATAAGTAACTGCATTTTTCATACTTTGCTCTTTCTTATGCTGTGTTGATCCCTTCCACATAACTTTGCTTTAATCATTGCAATGGACCACACAATGGTCTTATGCAAGTCGAAGCACATTTTTATTGAAAGTTTTCATTTTTCCCCCCTTTTTGGAAAGGAACTTATGACTTAGGAGGAGTTGGAACAAAATGCTAATGTGTTGTATTATCCAGCTATTTCTGTTAATAGGTCTTTGTTAAGGGTGGGTTAATTAAATACTTCATCTTAAAAAACCAGGAATGCATCATAAACATTATTTTCTGTAAAATATAAGAAGAGTGATTACAGATTATTTAAGGAGGCCAGTAGGTGTTCAACAATTCAGTGCGATTTAGAATTAGTAAGAGACCGCCCCATCCTAGGATATTTTGTCTAGCTGTATGTAATGGAAATTGAAATGTTAATCACTCTTTCAATTAGCTTATGAGTAGATAGACCCAATGATCAAACTATGCTTACAATTCCTAATAGTTGTGTATAAAATTGTAAGACATTTGACTTCATTACATGTATATTTAAAACAAACAAAAACAGCACTCTCATTCTTCTTCAAAATAATATTAAATGAGATAGTGACCTTGCTCTTAAAAGGGGTGGGGGGGCAGCGCTGCAGCGGTCCATGAGATCAGTGTTTCAGAAGATAAAATCAGATTGTCTCAAAAGTCTGTTTCAGTGGCTTAAAGATGATTATTGCAAAAAGCTAATATTAGAAGAAACTGTGTGTGTATGTGTGTGTGTTTGTGTGTGTGTTAATGTGAGAGGCATATTCATTTTAGGTGGAATAGAAAGTCAAAAGTATAAGATCAATATTCAAGTGCTAATAGTTGTGGGTTTTATTTGTTAAGTTGCCTTCTTTCAAATATATTACATCTTGTTGATTGTTTGCATCAGATACCTGTATCTGAAGAACCTCATAGTGTTAAAATTCTCACTTTCTTTCTTTTCAAAAGTCTCTGTATCTCTGTCATTTGAAAGTTTATGTCTTATAGTCTTTTTGATAACTACTACAATGTTCCATTACATATTATCATGTGATTATATTTGAAAACTTTTAATCAATATATTTTTATTTTTCCAAATGTTTCTTGCCTTTGAACAAATGATATTTCCCTCCCCTTGGGGAAGTAGTGGATAGAACCTAGAGTAAAAATGTCAATTAATGAAGTGATGTGTTAGCTTATAGTAGGTACTTTGATTTGAAATCAAACAGTTTTGAGATGAACACTTCATATAGACATAGATATATTACATTTCCAAAGGCTCAATTGGAATACTCAGCCAGGCTTTACAATGCTAGAGCATAGATCATTGGGGAATAGATCTAATGAAAGTAAACTGTAGAGTAGGGAATGGTACAGGTTAAGCCTGGGACATGAGGGTCATGACAACATAAATTCTAGATATGTTGAGAGGAAATTCAATGTCTGATGGCTTGTTCTCTGCCTGCCATTTAGAGACCCAACAAGAGACCATCTTTCATGAAAATGGAGAAGCCACAGGTTAAATCTGGCTTTTTAATAAATATATACTCAAAACAGTCTAAGTTTGTAAGCATAAATGAGTCCATATCTACTAGTAAAGATTATTATGAAATGGCAAAATTTAATAGTTTATTATACAGATATTTATTGAGCCTCTACAATGTTATTAGAAACAAAATAATGTCCCTGCTCTCACAGAACTTACTTCTAGAGATAAAGAAGGGCTAAGATTAAGAATTTTCAGATATCAGCAGAATTAGGTGCTTCTCAGCTAAGATGAATTTGTTATAGAAAATAATGTTATAACATTGTTACGAACAAATGATAACATTGTTATAATGTTATATAAATAATGTTATAACATGTTATAATATTATAACATTATAATAATGTTATAATAATGAAAATAATGTTACATTTCTGTACATCTGAGTAGTGAATATACATTTAGAATGTAAAATTAGAACTTAGAATTCTTAGAGTTCAGCTCTTTTAATCCTTTATAAAACTTTTAAACTTTAGAGACAAACTAAGGGGCAAAAGCAGAAACAATTATATTTTTAAAAGAATCACTACTACGTGTTACTTGTCAGAATCAACATTTTTTTTTTCATTAACAACAGTGATTTTCACATGATCCCAGGTTGTTTCTGCATTCATTGTCTGAAGGTATCAAGAGAAACCATATTCTGTTGAAACTTAAGAAAACATCCCTATGTATTACATAGAAAAAGAGAAGACTCTATATAGATAGATGATAGATACAAAGATGGATGGGCAAACAGACACATTTTTTTCTTAACGTCCCATCAACAATAAATTCAACATTTATCTATTTAATTGGTAATAACTCTAACAGTTCCTGGCACCTTGTAGATGCTCATTTTATGTTTTAAATGTATAAAGCTATTCATCAGCAATTATTAGATGTACTTTAGTATTGCTAGGTTTATAATACTTATTCAGTGATTATTGTATATATATTTTTTCATTTTAGCTGCATATTCCCTGAGGAAATTTAACTAAAGTTAAGCAAATTACCGTTGCTCTACAGAAAAGGTGAAAGGCTTGTTGGTCAGTAGCACTATACACATGGGTCCTAGAGTTGAGTCCCTTTTCTATTAAAAAAAAAAAAATGAGCTAGTTAGACTACACAGAAACCCAGAAATGGAAGAGAGACACTCTGAGAAAGTGGGGGGAAAACCAAAGACACACTTTCCTTTATTTTGCAATTTTGCCCCGGGTGTGCTTTGTTTTCCAGTTATGATTTATTACTATGGGAGATCCCTGAGCACTTACATGATTTCGCATTATCATCTTTCTGCTTTCTGGAAAGATTTAAGTACAATTTGAACAGCTGACATTGACACAAAGCTTTATTTAGCATGGAAGTGCTCCAGGAATTTCAGTTCATACTTGGGAGACTACTTGTCACCTAATCATATTGTACATGACAGTTCTGAGAAGAAATTTACAATATTTAACCATCTGTAAATATGTATAAAACATCAGAGGGAGTGAAGACACACAACAATGCTTTATTTGCCCTTTTTTTCCTTAGACTAAGTGTAAGAAGTTTGTCTTCCTTGTCTCTACCACACAGGAGACCACTGCTGCTAAAGGCCAACACAGTCACCTACACAGTGTTCATCAATGATTTAGCATTTGTCAACTGAAGCCAAGGCAGGAAATGCTTGTTCCAAATAGCAGTAATTTCTGTCTTACCCACCTCCAAGAAGAATATTTGGAGTAAATGCAGGCTTTTATTTTTATCAGAAAAAAGACCTCACCATAAAAAACGGTGACTTAAGCAACTTAGTCCTAAATTGTAGGAAGGGTTGGGAGAGAATTTTCCAAGGGAAGTTTTTTGTTTTTCTCATTAATAAGTGATTGTATATGAAGAGAAGATAGGAAACAGGGCTGATAACTAGTAAAAGAGCTAGGTAAGCCATTACTCACTTAACTTCCAGTTAGTATAATATGTAGAACTATAAAATAAAACCTATTTTATGACTTTAAAATACCACTAAAGAAAATCAGGAAAAGCATGCCATCAGATTTATTTATAATTTTGTGAATAGCTTTGCATGGCCCATCTTTAGGTATGTGAAAACATCACTTGCATTATTATTATTTATAATGCAAATTTTTTTAAGGAGACTAACTCTGAAAAGACCTTGACTACACTGTGGTGAAATAAAACAATTCAAAGAGATACTATGCTTTACAATATGCACAGGTTATAACATGTTTACAGAGATATTGAAGGCAAATATACAACAATTTCATAAATATACCCAAGTAAAGAAGGAAATATACTTGGATAAAAAAAAATCATACAAAGTCAGAATAAGAATAAACATTTGTTTTGCCCTATCAGCTTCAATAAGAAATCAAAGTGATTTCGAGACAAGCTGGTTGGGCAACAAATTATTTTTAATGAATTGAAAACTTAAATATTTGATTTTTGACATTTATAATGGCATTTAATATTGGCAGGCTAAAGAAGAAAAATCATATGATTATATTAATTGACAGAAAAAAGCATTTGACAAATCATCCATTCTAATCCATTACAACACCAGCTAACATCATATGTAGTGGTGAATATCATTCCCCTAGGATTGGGAGCAAGGCTTTTTCAAAATAGCACTGGAAATTCTAGCCACTGCAACAAGTCAAGAAAAATAAACAAAAGCATGTATAATGGAAAAGTAAAAATAAAACTGTCTCTATTTGCAGGTGACATGATTGTATAAGTAGAATAGCCCAAGGAATCTAAAGAAACACTTGGAGAATTAAAAAGTGAGCATATTAATATTGCATGATATACAACTATAATGAGGGGTCTGACTTTATTTTTGATGTTTGACTGCAGCATCTTTTAAGTCTCATCCCTCCTTTTTCTCTGTGAGCCACATCTGTATAAGCTGATGAGAAAGCCAAGGTGGATTTTCCTTTGGTGCCTGTGGGGAATTCTAACCATGCAAGTCCCTTCCAGTGTTCAGCAATGCTTACCCTGACCCTATCCCCTAATCACAATATAAATGCAGGCCAGTCTTCTTTCCTTGCTCTCTCAAGCCATTTTGGACCTACTTGAGATGCCTGGCCTGATCCCCCAGAGTCTTCAGTGATAATAAACCTTTTCATACCCTCTTGGTGTATATTTGATATTGTCAGTCTCAGTAACTGACCCAGACTTTATGTGGGGTTCATCCACTTCAGCAGATGATCATAAAAAGACCAAACATTTTAAAAAATCAATTGCATTTATTATACTAACAGTGAACATTCCAAAACTAAAATTAAAAGCACAAAACCATTCACAACTATGTCAAAGAAAATGAAATACTTAAATATACATTTAACAAATCATGTATAGGAAATGTATGTTGAAAATTAGGATAGACCTAAATACATAGAGAGGTATACCATGTTCATGGAGTAGAAGACTCACGATAGCAAATATGTCATTCAGATCTATAGATTTAATGCAATTGATATCAAAATTCCTACAAAGTGTTTTATAAATCCAGGCAAAATTGTTTTCAAATGTATATGAAAATGTAAAGAAACTAGAATAGCTAAGACACTCATCCATTCATCTTGCAATGGATGAAGAAAATGGTATATACATATGATGGAGTATTATTCAGCTTTAAAAAGGAAGGAAATTCTGCCATTTTCAACAACATAGATGAATCTAAAGAGATTATACTAAATAAAAGAAGCTAGTCACAGAAGGGCAAATAGTACATTATCGCAATAATTAAACTCATAGAAGCGAAGAATATAATAATGGTTGTGAGGTGTTGGGAGTAGGGAAAATGGAGAGTTGTTGTTCCATGGATATAACGTTTTATTTATGCAAAATGACTAAGTTTTAGAGATCTGCTATACAATGTAATGCCTATAGTTAACAGTACAGTATTGCACACTTCAAAATTTGTTAGGAGGGTGGAGCTCATGTTAAATGTTCTTACCATACACACAAAACAACCAGAACCAAAATAAAGGGACCTAAGGAAACTTTGAGAGGTGTTGGCTGTGTGTATTACATTGATTTTGGTGATAGCATCATGAGTGTTTGTACTTGTCCAAACTCATTAAATTTTACACATTAAATATATTTAGTTCTTTGTAAACAACTATACCTCAGTAGAACTGCTTTAAAAAACCAATGTGAGGAAGAAGAAAAGATAAAGTACATTCTGGGGAAAAATATTTATGAACTACATATCTGCCATAGGATTAGTATTTATAATACACAAAGAACTCTAAAAATTCAACAGTGAAAAATAAACAAAAACTCAATTTAGAAATAGACAAAACACATGAACAGACATTTCACTGAAGAAGATATTTAGCATCAGTAGCCACCAGGAAAAGGAAAATTAAAACTATAATGAGATATCACTACATACTTCCAAGAATAAATTTTAAAAAACAGTGATAAAAACAAATACTCGTGAGAACATGGAAAAATTGTATCATTCATACATTGCTTGTGGGAATGCAAATGGTATAGCCAATCTACAAAATAGTTTGTCACTTTTTTCCAAAACTAGATATGCAACTGCTATACTACACAACAATTGCCCTCTTTGGTATTCATCCTAGAGAAATAAAATTTTTGTTCACAACAAATCTCATACACAGGTGTTCATAGCAATTTCATTTGTAACAGCCAAGAAACTGTAATATTCCTAGATGTTCTTCAATAGGTGAATGGTTAGTCAAACTGTGTATTTGTATGTATATGTACATAAACCACTTAATACAACTCAGCAATAAAAAGGAATAAACTAGATATATGTAACAACTTGAATGAATCTCTAGGGAATTATGCTGAGTGAAAAGTACAGAACTCAAAAGATATATATAATGTGTGATTCCACTTATATAACATTTTTGAAAGGAAAACTTTTAGAAGTGGAGGACAACTTAGTGGTCTCCAGTGGGTAGGAACAATCAGGAGGAACATGGGGGTGATTAAAGAAGGGCAGTAGAAGGGATCCTTGTGATATTGAAACTGTTTAATGTCTTGCCTGTATAATTTTAGTGTAGAAATAAATACACATACACAAATGAGAAGAAGTAAAACTGGGGGAATCAGAATAAGACTGGTGGACTGTACCAAAGTAAATATCCTGGTTTTAATACTATACTATAGTTTTGCAAAATATTACCATTGGGGGCACTGGATAAATTATACATGGGTTCTCTGTTTCTTATAACTGCGCGTGAATTTAAAATTATGTCAGTATGAATTTTAACTTCAAAAAAACATAAAAGTACATCTGAAAACCAAAAAAAAAATTAAAATGCATTTAGTTGTCTTAAAAATCTGTTGATTCAGTATATATAACAAATGTTTCACTATCTCTCATATATGCTTCAGAATATTATTTGTTAAACCATATGTTCTTCAACTATAATTCAATTTTTCCGTAAGAAGTACAAATCATAATGTCTTCAGTAGAAGTAATGGTTTTCATTACACTTGCTCTTGCATACATTGGATTTAGTGAAAAATATATGCAATTAAGAGCTATGAAATCTGGAAATATAAAAACTAACAGTTTCTAAGGGAAAAATAAAAAATAAAATAACTCCTTTTGGTCACTTTTCAGGTTTTCCAAAACTTATACATATTTTTTTGTAACTCCATTTATGAAGACTATAAGCCAATTAATTTGCGAAATGTTACTAATTTGTTTTTTTAATGATGGTTTCTTATGATCTGATTCAGATTATACAGTTTTTGAAGAATATCACAGTCATGATTTTGCCTTCTCCGTGTATTTTATTCAGGAGGCCTATGGTGTTGTTTTGACTCAACACTGATAACGTTGTCTTTGATCACTAGATTCTCCATGATGTAATTGTAATATATCCTCTTATACATAATAAGTGATTTGCGTAAAGACAGTTTTATACAATATAGATATCTATATTTCACCCCATCCATACTCCATCAGTGATAATTTAATATCATCCTTAGAAGAGATTTTCCTTCTTTTACTGATCTATATCAGAAAAGAAAATTGTTCCTATCATTATAGAACTTAAATATACATTTTTGTGTATATATATATAATATTTAAAGTTCCAAGTAGAAACTTTTTTGGTCTGTGTAAATAATTCCGATTTTTATTGCACAGTGATCTGATATTTTTGTGTGAAATTTCTTCTTTATAGAATTTATTGATTTTTCTGTCAGTTAATAAAGGATCAATTGTGAATGTTTTAGTGTATTGGAAAGAGGATTTATTTTCTTTTATTAGGATGTAAAGTTTAATATGTATTCATATGATCCACCTAATTTTTTACACAACCAAAAGTAATATGTTGTGTTTGAAGTCATGTTAGTTGTTCCCTTTGGACAAGGGGAAGTAGGTTGTATTGGAGGGGGTATACGGTGAATGCTGGGTTGCTAATGCACTATTTCTTGTCCTAGGACATTATCCAGTAAATTTCCATTTGTGCTAACCTATTTGCTTTTTACAATTCTGACTTGCGCATTCTCTAAATTTTCTAAAACTTACTTAAAAAATAATAAGGAATTGTATAAAGTTTTTTGATGTGGGCTCTGGGAAAAAAAGAGCAACTTTCCTTTAAAATGCACAAGACTGATGTCTGAAGCATAATAGGGCCATGCAAGTTTTTTAGTGTTTGTGTAAAATGTCTGGAAATATATGTAAATATTAGTGTTAAAATTAATTGGAAGTTAATGAAATATTCATCAGGCAACTATATTTTTACTAAGCTTTAAGGCAGCTGGGGTAATTTGCAAAGGAATATGAGAATGAATATGACACTACTTCAAAGTATATACACAGTTTAGTGGAGAAAACAGGAAAGAGAAAAAATTCACTACATCTCTGTGTGGTAAATTTTACTTTGTATGAGCGTACTGTTCAAGTTGTTATGACAACCAGCAAAGGAGGCTGACAGGAAATGCTCAGAAAAAGTTAAAGGAGAGAGCTCAGGGATAAGAATCACAGGAAAAGTGATGAACTAAAATAATACGGAAGGTCATTGGTTATTTTTAGGAAGAACATTTGCAGTGGCTGTTGGGGAAGAAAAAAATACTAAGTTAAGATGGAACATATGCTTTTGGTGAGTTTGAACAGAAGAAAGAAATAAGCTGTATTTATAAATTTGTTAAGTATCATAGGAAAGTGAGCTAGTTTGTGGCTTGAGGTGGAGATCCCAGCAGAAAAGAATAAGTTGAAGAAAATTTTTTAAAAGTTTGAATACTTGGACTGCACTATTTCTGGAAAGATTGGATCAAGATTACAGGAAGAATATCTTTTCTTCCAGCATACCAAATGCAGTGAAAAATAGATGCAATTAAATTTAAGAGACTTGAATTAAAATGTATTCTCTGGTATTCTTAATTTCGCTTTTACCTCTGAATTTCTGAACACAATTATTTGTCATTTTCATTCCTTCCACATGCTTACTCTTTCCTCCTCCATTCTCCACTGCCCTGCTATCTCCAATTTCTGACTCCTCACTTTTTTGTACTCTATTCTCATCTGACTCTTCTACCCAGCAAGCATCTGGTTAATTACTGTCACTCCCTTTTCAAATTCCACATGGACCTACCTTAAAAATCCTTTCTTTTCTGTTTTTTTGTTTTGTTTTGTTTTGTTTACCATTGACTTCTCTATTTCTGCATCAGAAAACTTTTAACTACCATGCATGCCTCCTGGGCTGTGAAAGATCCAAGTTAAAATCATGAAAGAAGATGGCTGAAGTAGATTGGAGAGGAGACCATTACTATAAAATCAGGCTCACGTAACGATCAAGACATTAATCAGGCTCACGTAACAATCAAGACATTATCTCAAATGGTGCCAGAAGTTAGAATCAGAAGGAAAATTGTAAACCAGGTGTTAATAAATATGAATGTATCACCTAAAGGTTATAATCAAAAGTCGGGGTTTGAATAGTGTTATCGAGTTATATGAAATTGAGTGGAGGAAGATTTGTTTGTTTGTTTGCTAGGAGAGAGTGGAAGTTTAATAATCTGGATAGGCAGTGGGAACGTGGACCTACAGTCTGACTGATGGGGTTGCATGAGAGAAAGAAGAACCTCTTTTTCAGAGAGCTGTAAGAGATACTCTGTTTGTTTGGGGTGGGGATAGCTTTCTGTTAGTGCAAAGAGGGCATGAAAAATAGGGGTGCCCTCACAGTTCTCAATATTTTACCCATAAAACCATTTTCCCAAAACTGGCAGAGATTCTAACAGGCAGGCCAACACTTGTCTTCAACTTCCAGAGCAGATGGAAGCTATCAAAGGTTTCAGAAAGAATCAGGGTGTGGAATCTATGGGAAAAGATTTTCTCTTTGTATTTCCTATCCCAACATTTATCTACAAGGGCATTCTTCTGTATCACTGTACAATCCTGGCCTGTACACTCTGTGACTGGAGGAAAAATTTATTCTTATGAAGGAGAAGGGTATGGTAGAAAGGGAAGAGACAAGAATTCAGACCTTCTTTCCTAGACTATTCTGAGCAAACAGAGTTACAGAAACTTAAAAACAGAATAGAAGATCGTAATGAAATGTTTTAAAATAGGAACTGCTGGAGAAGCAAAGAGAACCTGGCTTATTAAATCCCTGCCTTCTTTTATACTTAGTCCCTTCTCAGAGGCCCCAGTCAAAGCCAGTTGCCTTCGCAGGAGACAATTAGACTCCCTTGCCATGCAGGCTCAAATATGTGTTTTAACATATGGCAGTTTAGATGCAGTTGCTTGTCTCCTTAAATGTCTTTCTAAGACTATTTACTGTATTTATGGCCAATTTTAACGTGCTGCCATGTTTTCGGTATTGGCTGCCAGATATTATTTTAATACTGGCATATCTCTTGCAAGGAAGCAACCTGATTCATTATTATTAAGTTATCTTTTTTGAAAGTAAGTTCTGCCTGGCTCAAAGATTATGTAGAAGAAGAATGTCCTTTCACAATCATGGTTGCCTCCTTGACGTTTCTCCTGTTTTCTTTGTAGAGCTTTTCTTGTAAGGTTTTATTACAGCCAGGGTGACAAGTGTTTTGTTGTTGTTGAAGTAAGTTGGCATGTGCTAAATTGCCTCTGACAGAAGAAGAACTCAATCAAAACTGACATTGTCTGTCTAGTGTTTCACTAAAAGCACCCTAGGTTGTGATATGTTTTAATGTTTAGACTTCAATTCTGCAGTGAACGTTAAATTGACAACTCTGCCTCGCATACCAATTCAGGGAATTAGCACAGAGCTTGGAAACTCTTGAAAATAAGGTGTGACCCTGCTGAAGATAATTCTGGCTTCCAGGCTTTCATGGAGGATATATTAATTCATTAAATTATTCAAGCATGCTGCATACAAATGCTGATAGGCATTCAAAGGTTTGTTGTCTCCTATTAATCACTTTATCATTCATATCATTCTTTCACTAGAGGCATTAGAATACATTTGATTAATATCTTATTTCTATTGTTCTTATGAGCAATGTTCATTGGGTCTGCTCTAGAGAACTTTGTCTCCTTTTAAGTAAATGGGAATAAAACAATAGATAATTACCAAATCTTGGTGTTGTTTTCTGTGATTGCACAGTGTCTCCTGACAACCATGGCTATCACACCTACTTCAGCCTGTGGCTTGGATGGATGATGGTGATACGTGTGTGGTGTCTTATCTTAACCTGACAAGAGATGAAGACTTGCTGAAGATCACTTGACTGAAGGGAAATCTTAGTACCTCTGAGTATTCCCTGGCTACTTCATTGTTCTTTCATTTGGTATCCTTTCGCAGGGATCCTATCCATTTGGTCTGAATGTCAGATCAAGAGCAACTCTTTCCTTCATCCATTCTACTAAACATAAAGAGAGATGAGGGAAATTTTAGAAGTCTCTTAAAGCTCCAAATATTGAGCTCACTATTGCATATACTCCTTTCTCTAATCTAAACCATTAGGCAATTCTTGATGATTTATACGCCAAATACTTTGCTTCAGTTTTTGAAGCATAAATTATTCTAGAATATGTTTTGAATTGATTTAGGAAAAACCCAAATTTTGATGTGTTTCATGTACAAATCTTATAAAACCAGGTTTTTGAACATTATTATTAGTGAATGTTTTAAAGAGAAAAATAATATTTACTATAAAAAAGAAGGTAAGCGGGGATTCCCTGGTGGCACAGTGGTTGGGAGTCCACCTGCCAATGCAGGGGACACGGATTCGTGCCCCGGTCCGGGAAGATCCCACATGCCGTGGAGCGGCTAGGCCCGTGAGCCATGGCCACTGAGCCTGCGCGCCCGGAGCCTGTGCTCCGCAACGGGAGAGGCCACAACAGTGAGAGGCCCGTGTACCGCAAAAAAAAAAAAAAAAAAAAAGAAGTTAAGCAAACTAAGCCTGAAGAATAATAGAAACAGTAAACACAGAAGCATGCTTCTTGTTCAAAAATATCTGTTTTTCAGTTGCTGATTTTTTTGTAGTTCCTAGATTCAGCACCTATTTTTTTAATATAGGTAGTTGCCCCTGACATTTGGGGTCCTGCCTTCTCTCAACTGCCTTGCCCTGCATTCCCTGGGCTGAGCAGCTCACCACAGGAAGCTCCACAGAACATGCTGCTTAGAGCTAACTCCTCAGCATCCATATGGCTTGATCAAGGTCCTTTACAAGCTTGATTGCATGCACTTTGTACCTAGTATTTATTGACCCTGCTGCTTTCCTTCTGTTCACTGCATCGTCCTTATTCATTGTTCATTTTCTGCCTTCCTCAAATTAATAAATAATCAACCAATTGGGCAGAAGATTGCCCCACAGAAGTCAGTGCCATCTCACTTATCCAGATTTCAGTTTTCTGGCCGTCTTAATTCTATAAAATTTGGATATGAACAACCCCATATGTGTGAAGAAAAAAAGCCATTGAATGAGAGCTTATATTTACAAGTGAGGGCAAGTCAGCAAAGTATTATAAGAGAAAGATGTAAAGATAGTCTCCCAGAAGTATTTCTGCTTTGTGCAAATTGCCTCATTTTTAGCACCCTTCTTCACACTCTTTTGTGTGTATTAGAAGGGAGATGGGGAGAAACAGGAAGGAAAATGGCATTTGGGGAGAGAACATAGCAAACTGGAAAGTTCAGAGGTTTTAAGTGTAGAAAGACAAAGTTTCAAATATTGGCTTTGACACTTATGATATTGGGCAAGTTATTTAAACTTGAGTTTCATTCCCTCATCTGTTAAATAGAGAAATATCCCTTGCTTTGTTTGTTTAAACTTTTTGTGATTTCATCTGAAGCTTCTGACCCTAAATCTAACCTAGATGATTGCAATTTTTATTTCCTTTTCTTTAATTTTATTAGTCCAGGTTCTCCTGTCTTGAGGAGAACATTTCTCTTTGTTTGTTCTGCACCTAGAAGGTGGGAAGAATCCAATAAACATGTGTCATGTGAATCTATGAGTGAATAAGTAATCCATGGTATTCCTTCAGAGAAATACTGAACTTGTGTTAAGATACTTTCATAAGTCTTAATTTTTTCTAATAAGGCTAGTAATGTAGTTTCCCAAAATTCAGCAAAAATTGGAAAATTAAATTAGAATCGGGCTTGAAGATGGCTAGTTAGGTACATAAACAATAGTAAAACTTACAGCTCACAGGTTGAAGTTAGAGAAAAGCTGAAAAACATTTGAGTGTGACCTGTTCTACAGCTCTCCAAGCCATATTGATTCCATTCGCTATTATATTACAGAATAGATTGGCATTCATGTAGATAGATACTTTGAGCTTTAATAGGAAAGTAAAATTATATTAAACTCATGTGTTTTAGAAGGCATAAATGTGTGTAATATGTTTCAGAAATATTTATTAAAATTACTTTCAGTGCTTGAAAGCTTCAGTTATCTATAAAATTAACATACGTATACAGATCGTTCCACTTCATTAGCTATCATCCTCCACCTCCATTTGGCATTTTTCCCCTACCAAAGCATGCTACAGTGATGAATAGACTTTCTAAGGAAGGATCCTTTCAGGAAAGGTAAGAAAACCTACTTTAAAATTAGCAAAGGCCATCCCAGACCTGTTTCAGGTGATCATTCAAACATTTACACTTTACTGTGATGTCAAGGAAATTCCCAGGCCCAGCCTGGCATCAGTGCCATTGTATACATTTCTAATCTGAGCCAGACATCTGTGAGTGAACTCAACAAGCCCCAGGGCAGGAAGGCTGGCATTTTTCCACCTGAATGACTGTTTAAGTAAAAGCAGCACAGGGGGAGAAAGACAGGGTAATGTTTTCTTTGTAATTGGTGTTGGCTTGAACCTATGCAATTTATAAACTGGCTCAAAGGCTGTTCATTTTCAAAAACACAATGCTTTCATATAATGTATCAATCATCAAAGAGCTGGAAGATACAGTAAAGTTTTAACTATATGAGTAGTCTAAACTTTTCCTTATAGCTTTCCATGCATACTGCAGCTCTATCCTTCCCAAATAGACTACCACATCCTTCACCACACACATACACACACATATACCTAAAGTATGTGGCAATTTCCTTGCTCTCTTGGCTTATTTGATAAATGCTTTAAAGTATATTCACATAAAAGTAAGTCCCAAGTTCCTTTTAGTGGCTCACTGAGTGAAAAAAATTTACAGATGGACTGACGAATATTAAAGAAAAACCAATTATAAAAATCATACATGTATTTTAATATTCTCATGTAAATCAAAATTTTTAAGAAAGTAGAAGGGATTAATACTGTCTACAGTAGAAAGTAAATAGGAAGCTAGTTTCAGTAATAATTTCTGAGAACAACTTTAATAAATTGCTGTGAATACTGGTACAGGTTATTTAGTGTAGGTGCCAGGAAGAAAAGTGGTGGCAAATTGTGGAGATGCAGAGATAGACATACTATACAGGACTTTACTTGGGACTGTATTCTAGCAATAGGACTCTCCTTCTTTACTGCTCTCCCTTTTTTTATGGGGCAAGAATAAAAGCAGCCCCTATTCAGAGAATACATATTTTGGGCTCAAGCATTAGTCAGGCTGAGCCTAGCTGCCAGTTTTGAGGAGACTTCAAGGAATTGCCATCTGCCTGATACTTGCAGAAATTAGGAGTCTTCAGCTCCTGTAGGCAAATTGAGATAGGCAAATCCCTAGCCCTGAGAGGAAGGACAAGTTCTCAGCTCCAATAGGTCATTGCCAGACAACCTGTAATGAATCTCTGAAGTTTCTCATCTGATTTTCATAACTGCTTGTCTACACAGATGTTTATATAACTATTGAATATCAAATTTAAATCAGAGATTTCATTATTAAAGAAAATATGAATTTGATGGAATTCATTTAGAAAACATAGAATTAAGAGGTTACAATTATTTTTTTCAAGCCCTTCATTTCGCATGTGAAAGAACAGGGTTTAAGGACTTAACTTTATTTGTTGGGATTTCTGACCTTTCTTGGTTTGTGCTCTTGGTCCAAACTTATCTTCTCAATAGCTAATCAGTTTTCCTGAAATAAAGTATGTTGCACATGTCTCAGGTTTACCAGCTGTAGGTCACCTTTTTTCTTCTAATTTTTACACTTCACTTTTTGTACAAATTCTATAGAGAACCAAGCCCCTACCAGTTTCACTGACACAAATTAACTTCTGTTAACACATTCGCAGTACAAGGAGGTTCAAGAAAGGTTTGTAATTTATGCACACAAATAAGCCTGTCAGCTAAAGTTACCATGTGGCAAGTGCCTTCTTTTTCTCTACTACTTTCACACTTTCTTGTTAATATCTGATCTTGTGAAACTTCACCCTTGGCTTCGCTGAGGATTTGATCCACAGAACAATCCAAAGGCAGTTAAGTTTCCAGTTAAACCAAATATTCCAATCATAAGGGCAAAATGCATTTCTGTATTTTATGAAAAGGCTAAGAATGACCTCCAACATACCCCCAGAGCCTTATAATATAATGTTTATTTCAGCTCTAAAACAAACAAATAGAAATCAAACCAATCTAAAAAGCCATCAAAGGAGATGACTAAATAAATCATAGTAATATATGTCTATACTGAGGCAAAACTACTCAAGGAAGTGAGTCTATGGGAAAAAAATTCCCAAGATATTATATTAGATATTAATACATACATGGCTGCAGAATGGTATTTTAACATTAAAATTAATAATGAAATTCTCCCATAAAATACAGTATTTATAATTTGGGTACTTAATGAACCAAATGCATATAACAAAAGGCCAGAAAAAATACAAAGCAGATTCAGAAAAGTAGTTCCCTTCCAGGAATAAGGAAGGGATTAGGGCTGGGGATGCTGATCTATAGAACTTTTATGTAATGACTCTTTACACAGGAATTTATTAAAATTTTTTTTATGTAAATCAATCAACTTTGCTACCTACCTTGCTGAGCCCATAAGAATATAAGAGGATTTATGGGTGGCCAAATGAAAGGGCCAATGCTGTTCAGGAGACTAATGTGTTTTTATTAACAATACCTGTCCTTTATTAAGCCTCCTACTAAGGTCCAGGCACTGTGCCAGGTGCTTTACATGCATTAATGCTAATCTATTTTTTAAGTGAATTGTAATTGACATACAATACTATATTGGTTTCAGGTATACAACATAGTGACTCAATATTTTTATACACTATGAAATGATCACCACAATAAGTCTAGTTACCATCGGTCACCATACAAAGTTGTTACAATATTACTGACTAAATTCCCTATACTGTACATTATATCCCCATGATGTATTTATTTTATAGTTATAAGTTTGTGCCTTTTAATCCTCTTCACAGATTACATATATCTCCCCATCTCCCTACCCTCTGGCAACCACCATTTTGTTCTCTGTATCTGTGAGTCTGTTTCTATTTTGTTATGTTTGTTCATTAGTTTTGCTTTTTAGATTCCAAGTATAAGTGAAATCATATGTTGTTTTTCTCTGACTTATTTCACTTAGTGTATCTCTAGCTGCATCCACATTTTCACAAATGGCGAGATTTCATTCTTCATCATCACTGAGTAATATTTCATCATACCTATATCTATATCTATCTATATCTATATATCTCCCATACCTTCATTATCCATTCATCTATCAATAGACACTTAGGTTGCTTCCATATCTTGGCTATTGTAAATAATGATGCAATGAACAATGGGGTGCATGTATGTTTTCAAATTAATATTTTTGTTTTCTTCAGATACATACACAGAAGTGGAATTGCTGGGTCATACAGTAGTTCTAATTTTAGTTTTTGTTGAGAAAACTTCATACTGTTTTTTACAGGGGCTGCACCAATTTACATTCCCACCAACAGTGTACGAGTGTTTCCTTTTCTCCACTTCTTCATCAACACTTGTTTCTTGCCATTTTGATAAAAATCATTCTGACAGATGTGATGTGGTATGGTTTTGATTTGCATTCCCCTGATGATTAGTGATATTGAGCATCTTTTCATGTGCCTGTTGGCCACCTCTATACATTCTTTGGAGAAATGGCTATTCAGATCTTCTGCCCATTTTTCAATAGGGTTGTTTTTATTGTTATTGAGTTGTATGAGTTATTTATATATTTTGGATACCAACCCCTTATCAGATATATCATTTGCAAGCATCTTTTCCCATTTACTAGTTTGCCTTCTTGCTTTGTTTGTAGTTTCCTTTGCTGTGCAAAAGCTTTTTAGTATGATGTACTCCCATTTATTTTTGCTTTTGTTGCCCTTGCCTGATAAGACATATCCAAAAAAATATTAAGACCAAAGTCAAAGAAATTAGTGCCTATGTTTTCTTTTTGGAGTTTTATGATTTCAGGTCTTATATATATAAGTCCTTAATCCATTATGAGTTTATTTTTGTATATGGTGTAAGAAAGTGGTCCAGTTTCATTCTTTTGCATGTGGCTGTCCAGTTTTCCTAATACAATTTATTGAAGAGACTGTCTTTTCCCTATTGTATATTCTTGCCTCCTTTGTTGTAAGTTAACTCACTATATAAGCATGGGTTTATTTCTGAGCTATCCTGTTCCATTGATCTATATGTCTGTTTTTGTGCCAGTACCATACTGTTTTGATTACTGTAGCTATGAGGTATAGTTTTAAGTCTGGGAGCACAATACTTCCAGCTTTGTTCTTCTTTCTCATGATTGTTTTGGCTCTCCAGGGTCTTTTGTGGCTCTGTAGACATTTCAGAATGATTTGTTCTAGTTTTGTGAAAAATACCATGAGTATTTTGATATGGATTGCATTTAACCTGTAGATTGCTTTGGGTAGTAATGAACATTTTAACAATATTGATTCTTTCACTCCATGAACACAGTATACCTTTCCATTTATTTGTGTCATCTTCAATTTTATTCCTCAGTGTCTTATAGTTTTCAGAGTATAGGTCTTTCACCTCCTTGGTTAAATTTATTTCTAGGTACTTTATTCTTTTTGATATGATTTTCAAATGAAATTTTTTTCTGATAGTTTACTATTAGTATATAAAAAAGCAACAGACTTCTGTATATTAATTTTGTGTCCTGCAAATTTACTGAATTCATTTATTAGTTGTAATAGTTTTTTGGTGGACTTTGGGGAGGTTATCTAAATACAGTATATTGCCATCTGCAAATAGTGACAGTTTCACTTCTTCCTTTTCAGTTGGGATGACTTTTATATTTTTTCTTGTCTGATTGCTGTGTCTAGGACTTCCAAAACTATATTGAATAAAAAGTGATGAGAGTGGGCGTTCTTGTCTCACTCCTGATAATAACAGAAAAGCTTTCAGCTTTCATCATTGGGTATGGTGTTAATTGTGGGTTTGTCATATGTGGCCTTTATTATATTGAGGTATGTTTCCTCTACACCCACTTTGTTGAGAGTTTTTATCATAAATGGATGTTGATTCTTTTCAAATGCTTTTTTTTTTTTTTTTTGCATCTGTTGAGATGATCAGATGATTTTTATTCTTCATGTTGTTAATGTGAGGTATGATGTTGATTGATTTGCAGATTTTAAACCATACTTGCATCCCTGGAATAAATGCCACTTCATTCTGTTGTATACACCTTTTAATGCATTCTTAAATTTGGTTAGCTAATATTTTGTTGAGGATTTTTGCACTTATGTTTATCCATGATATTGGCCTGTTATTTTCTCTTTTTGTGTTGTCTTAGTCTGGTTCTGATATGAAGGTACTGCTGACCTTGTAAAATGAGTTCATAAACATTCCTTCCTCTTCAAATTTTTTGGAATAATTTGGGAGGATAGGTATTAGCTCTTCTTGAAATGTTTTGTCAAATTCACCTGTGAAGCTATCTGGACCTGGACTTTTTTTCTGGTCGGGGGGGTGTAGTTTTTTGATTACTGAATCAGTTTTGTTACTAGTGATCAGTTTATTCTTATTTTCTATTTCAGTCTTGGAAGATTGTATAGTTCTAGGACTTTATCCAATTCTTCCAGTTTGTCTAGTTTGTTGGCATATAATTGTTCATAGTATTCTGTTATCATCCTTTGTATTTCTGTGCTGTTGTTTGTAATTTCTCTTCTTTCATTGCTGATTTTTTTTAAATTTGCCTTTTCTCTTTTTTTCTTGATGAGTCTGGCTAAAGTTTGTCGATGTCTCTTTTCAAATGAAACCAACTCAGTTTCATTGGTCTTTTCTATCATATTTTAGTCTTTATTTCATTTATTTCCAGTTTAATCTTTATTATTTCCTTCCTTGTACTAACTTTGGGCTTTACTTTCTCTTCTTCTTCTAGTTCCTTTAAACATAAATTTAGATTATTTCAGATTTTTCTTGTTTCTTGATGGAGGCCTGTATCTCTATGAACTTCCATCTTAGAACTGTTTTTGCTACATTCTGTGGATTTTGGAAAGTTGTGTTTTCACTTTCTTCATCTCCAGGTGTTTTTTGATTTCCTCTTTGATTTCTTCATTGACTCATTCATTCTTTGGTAGTATGTTTTTAGTCTCAATGTGTTTGTGTTTTATGTAGGGTTTTTTTTTTTTTTCTTGTAGTTGGTTTCTAGTCTCATACCATTGTGATTGGAAAAGATGCTTGTTATGATTTCAGTCTTCTTACATTTATTGACACTTTTTTCACCAAACATGTAAGGTAGTCTGGAGAATGTTCCATATGCACTTGAAAAATGTGTATTTTGCTGCTTTGGGATGTTTATATACCTACTAATTTCATCTGGTTTAACGTGTGTTTAAGGTCAGTTTTTCCTTATTGATTTTCTGTCTGGATGATCTATCCATTGATGTTAGTGGGTTATTATAGTCCCCTACTATTATTATATTGCTGTCTATTTTTAAATTTCTCTTACTATTTGCTTTATATATATAAATGTTTACAAATATCATATTCTCTGGTTGGATTGACCCCTTTATCATCAGAAATGCCCTTTTTTGTCTCTTGTTACAGTCTATTTTAAAGTCTATTTCATCTTATATGAGTATTGCTACCCCAGCTCTCTTTTTCTCCATTTGCATGGAGTATCTTTTTCTATCCCTTCATTTGCAGTCTACGTGTATCTTTAGATTTAATGCGAGTCTTTTGTAGACAGCATATAGATGGGTCTTGTTTTTCTATCCATTCAGCCATCCTATATCTTTTAATTGGAGCATTGAGGATTGGAGCAATTAAATTACATTTAAAGTAATTATGGATAGATATGTCCTTATTGCCATTCTGTTAATTGTTCTGGTTGTTTTTGTAGTTCTCTATCTTTTGTAGAACCAGTCTTCCCTTGATTCCTTCCCTTGTGATTTGTTATGTTTGGATTCCTTTGTCTTAATTTTTGTGTGTATTCATTGTAAGTTTTTGGTTTGTGGTTACCATGAGGTTCATATATATCAACCTGTATGTTTAGCAGACTATTCTAAGCTGATAGTCACTTAAGGTTGAACACCTTCTAAAAGCACTGCATTTTAGTTCCCCCTCCATCATGTGAACACCTCCTAAAAGCACTGCATTTTAATTCCCCCTCCACCATATTTATGTTTTTGATATTATATTTTACATCTTGTCATTCTGTGTATACTTACTGTAGTTATACATTTATACAGGTGGATTAAGTGTGCCCATCCACCACATAGTCAAAAATGTGTGTGTAATTTTACAATTGGCCCTCCAAATCTAGTTTCCTTCCCACAGATTCAACCAACCATGGATTGTGTAGTACTGTAGTGTAACTACTGAAAAAAATCCATGTTTAAGTGGATCTGTGCAGTTCAAACCTGTGTTGTTCAAGGTTCAACTGTAATTGACTGAACTAATTTTATCACGAATCTTCATATTAGCTTTTAAAGTGGCTGATCCACTGCCTCTACTATACACTTGCCTTTGCCAGTGAGATTTTTTTTCTTTCACATATTTTCTTATTTCTAGTTGTAGCCTTTTTATTCCACTTAAAGAAGTCCTTTTAACATTTCTTGAAAGGCTAGTTTAGTGATGATGAACTCCTATAGTTTTTGCTTGTCTGAGAAACTCTTCATCTCTTGTTCAATTCTGAGTGATAACCTTGTTGGATAGTTTGAGTCTAGATTGTAAGTTTTTCTCTTTCAGCATTTTAAATATATCCTGCCTCTTTCTTCTGGCCCATGAAGTTTCTGTTGAAAAATAAGCTGATAACCTTTATGGGGTTTCCCTTTTATGTGATTGTTTTTCTCTTGTTCACCTTAAGATTTTCTCTCTTTATCTTTTTTTTTTTTTTTTTTTTTTTGTGGTACGTGGGCCTCTCACTGTTGTGGCCTCTCCTGTTGCAGAGCACAGGCTCTGGATACGCAGGCCCAGCTGCCATGGCTCGTGGGCCTAGCCGCTCCACAGCATGTGGGATCTTTCCGGACCAGGGCATGAACCGGTGTCCCCTGCATTAGCAGGCAGACTCTCAACAACTGCGCCACCAGGGAAGCCCCTCTCTTTATCTTTAACTTCTACATTTTAACTCTAATGTGTCTTACTGTGGATCTCTTTGGATTCATGTTGTTTGGGACTCTGTGATTCTTAGATCTGGATGTCTGTTTCTTTTACCAGGCTAGGGAAGTTTTCAAGCATTACTTCTTCAAATAATTTTTTCTGTCTCTTTCTCTCTCTCTTTCCTTCCAGGACTCCTATAATGCAAACTTTAATATGCTTGATATTGTCCCAGAGGTCTCTTAAACTATCCTCAATTTTTTTTTAAATCTTTTTTCTTTTTGCTGTTCTGATTGGGTGATTTCCACTCTTCTATCTTCAAGATTGCTTATTCATTCTTCTGTATCATTGCTTTATCATATTTTTCATTTCAGTTTTTGTATTTTTAGCTATGAATATTTTCTTCTTATGTTTTCAAACCCTTTGTTAATGTTCATTCATTCTTCATTCACTGAGTTCACTCATTCTCCTGAGTTCAATGAGCATTTTATGACCATTGCTTTAAACTCTTTATCAGGTAAATTACTCGTCTCCATTTCATTAGTCCCCCCCTCACCCTGGGTTTTATCTTATTCTATCATTTGGATGGAACATATTCCTCTGTCTCCTCATTTTGTTTGACTTGCTGTATTTGTTTCTATGAATTAGTCAAAACCACTACCTCTTCTTTTCTTGAAGTAGTGGCCTGGTGTGGGAGAATCCCCTGCATAGACTACATGCACAAGTATGGGCTTGATGTATGGCTGGAGTGAGCATGGGCTGGGAGGAGTATGGAGGGACTCAAACAATGGTGCTCATTGGTTCCTCTGACCCCTAATAGGGTTCCAACCTTTCCCTGCCCATTTGGTAGATGTTTTATGGTTAGTAATTGGATTATCTTCCTGCACAGCTTAGGTGCCCTTTAAACTGCTGTGATTTTGCTTTGTCCCATGGTGTGTGAGTCTGGGCTCACGTCCCTCATTAATATCCCTCCCTACTGCAGGTTGCTATGTTGGGAGTGGGGTTCCATGGATGCCATATCTCCATTTTTCTTACCCATTTTTGCATGGTCCCTCTATATGCAGAAGCTCTTCAATCAGCCCTCACATCTTCTTTGGGAGGAATTGCTTTATATGTGGGTGTAGATTCAGTGTATCTGTGGGAGGAAGTGGGTTCAGGGTCTTCCTATGATGCAGTCTTGGACCTGCCTCTGAGACTAATTTTTTTTATGTGTAATATTAAATTTACTTATTAATTTGCAATTACAAATTATATTCTAAAGCCATTCAAACAAGTAGGCCTTACTGCTTAATATACCTCTTTTCTCCTTAAACTTCCCTTGGGAAGAGTAAGTTGCAATAGCAACTCCAAGGAGTTTCTAATGTGAATACCAGTGTCACCAAGCTCTCTGATCTTTCCCTGTCACCAAGAGGCACTGCTTCATTTGGATATGCCCTCTGTTTCAAAGTGTGCATAGAAAACGTTTTTACTTCATACCTTTAGGTGTTATCTGGAGTAAAATGGGAGTAAAACAATTTCTTGTCTGACCACTTGTTTGAGAACTACAAGTGTTGATGGCCTGAGTAAAAACTAGATTTATTCAGGCATGCTCAGTTTTAAATAGGTTTCTCTTTAGTTTTCACAGAACCACACATTGAATTAGTAACTCCAAAGCTCTTGGTGATGCACCAAGGTAATATTTCCTGTTAAGTTCCATCCTTCTCTCCCTACTTCCAGTAAATTTTTCCTTGTTCTGCTTTCTGGTTCTGGGTCTCCCTCACTCTCCAGTTAAAGTCTATTGAGGCAAGAGCCCTGCTGAAGAGGATACTAATTTAAAGATCAATTTCTACTTGATGAAAACATTAGTTCACTGTTGTTTGTTTAGTTGGTTTTGCTCTTTTAATGACCCCAAATGAATATAAAATTATCTGAAGTTATAGAGTTTAATTTATCTTCAAAGCCCTAAGCAAATAATTCAAACAAAAAGGTTCAAAAATTTCATTACAAGATGTCAAATAAGACTCTGCAGATAAAACCAGTTAAGTTCATGATCGTGTCTTCTCTTATCTTCTCTGGGATTTTTATTCATTAGATTATTTTTCTCTGTACTTCTCCCTTTTGTCTTTCTACAGTGAGTTCTCTCCCTCAACTTCTAAACATTCTCAGTCTCTCTGTCATTTAAAACTAATGACCTAACTAACAAATAAAATGTGTCTCAGCTATTGTTTACTCTTCATGCTTTGCTCTTGGGGTCCTAATTTCCTTATCTGTCATTCACCTCTCAGTCAGTGTGATTTGTTTATGACTCCAACTTCTCTCACTGAGGGAGAGGATTCTTTGGTATTAAGGTAACAAATTGTTCTGAGAGTCTAATCAAAGCTTAAGGTTTAACCCCCGGGGAAAAAAATGCAAATACAATATACTCCCCCCAAAATTTGACAGAAGCCTATCTACATGTCTGTCCTGAATTAGGTATGTTGAAAGTAAAATCCATGAATTCAGGACTCACAACTCTCTTTTTCTTTATTATATCCTTAAGACAAACATAGTTTCCAGATGCTTGTGAGCATTTAATAAATAAGTGTTACATAACTAAATCAATGCATTAAGTGCCATGGAATATGATGAGTATTTTTCACTCTATTAAATTATTGAGTAATAACAATAGACCATGCAACACACTAGCCTTTTTATATAAGTTTTATATGTGTAACCCACATGAATTCTGGAATTGATATCAGTCCATTATTACCCAGACAGCATTCAAACCATCCAATTCAAATAGCTACAAGAAAAAAGTCATTCCTGTCCTTACCTGAAACACATTAAAAAGAACGCAATTCATAACCCCTAGTAATATTTCTTAGTACCTGAATTTTCATAGGTCAAACTTCTCTGAAACTTTTTATTCACCAATCATATCCTAATTTCTCTCCACCAAAACTGCCTTCACTTTCCTTTCATCTTTTTTGCCCCTAAGAACTTAATAATTTAGATTGGCTTTGTCTCTTTATCTAATTAATATTATTTCCCTTCAAGTGTTAATGATTCTTCCTTTTTGTGCCTGTCATATTATACTGCATAAAAGTTCAGGATTTGTCTGAAGAAGATCATTTTTCTACAGAAGTTGGAAGAGAGTGGAGGGGATAAGTGAGAGGAGACAGCATTCTGTTTCTGAACCCTAAATAACCATAGGTTTTCTTACTATCTTTCTGTGAGTTACCAGAAACAAAATCTCAAAGATATAAAGCTATTTTCCCACAGGCTCACTAAGGGCTAAAACAAGACTCATCCAGATCCATTTGATTCCAAAAAGCATGTTCTTTAGCACCATACTTTACTACTTACTTGAAACTGTATTCATTCATTCAATAAATATTTAGGGTTATCTATTATGTACCAGGGGTACAGACATTAACAGAAAACTATGTAAAAACTCTTGACCTAATGGATCTGATTTTCAAGTGGAAGGATACAAAATAAAGAGTAAAATAAACAAAAATTAAACTGTATAAGGTTTATAAGGTGCTACAAACTATAGAACAAAATAAAGGTGTATCTACACAGTGAGAGGTGGTGAAGGGGTTGAAGTTTTAATTAGATCAGTTGTGGTCATCCATATGAGAAGGGGACATTTGAGCAGTGACTTGAAGGAACTGAGGGAGTGAACCAGGAAGATAAATCCATGAGGATCCTTCCAGACAGATGGAATAGTCAGTGCAAAGGCTTTAAGTGGTTCTGGATATTCAGAAAACAACAAAGAGGCTGTCATGGCTAGAGGGGAGTAAGCCAAGAGAAGAATAAGTGAGAGAGATATATGAAATATTTTATGTTTGTGTATTTTTCTCAGTTAATGGCACATTATTTTACTAAGTCCCCCAAAGAGTTGGTGAATCCAAAGGGTTAAATTTCACTACTTTTGGGAAAAGAGAGTTGGTAGATGGTTGGTTGCGGTACTTATTCACATTAGCTATTAATATGACTGTGTATTACTTACTCCTTGAAATTCTGTATTCTTATCTCCCATAAGCATGCATGCTCCTGGATTGTCTCATAGCTCTTGGGATTTGCAACTTATTTCCATCATGAGATCATATTTCTTAACCTAGGTGGTTGATAATGTCCACTGAAAAAATAAACACATATAAAAATATCTGGAATCCATGCATTTAGCAACAAAATAGAACATTGTGTTATGTGAACCACTCATCAGAGAATTGATCCATACATTGACTTTGAGCACTTGTCAGAAGTTTTCTTGAGACTGACATTTAAGACAGTCAGGCTTTCTATATTCTCAAAGTTCTATCCTTGTCAAGAGTTAACTCACCCAAATGGCATTCCTGAGTTAAATTTTCAGTTCCTTGACTTTTCTAATGAGATATTTGTAAGAAGTATCTACCAGAAAAGTGTATTTTATCTCAGAAAATTATAATCATATATTATTCATTAAGTTATTTATTCCCACTTACATGAGGGTCCATTTGACATAGTTTTTCTAGAACTCAGTGCAACAAAAACATTTGTTTTACAAATTAACTTTCATGCTTTTGTTGTTATTTTCTTAATGAGAACAACCTAAGCCCAACCCCTTTCTCACCTGCCTGTCTCCTATGACACTCAAAACTATATTGAATACTTATTTAAAATATGTGATATACAAGACACTATTACAATCAATCTGTGAAGTGTACAGCGATTGATTAGCTAGCGATACTGTTTTCACAAATCTTGCAGGGAGTGTCAAACTTATGTGTAAACAACAGTGGCATAAGAAGTAAGATAATAAGAACATTAATGAGGTTAAGGAGATAGATTACTTTCAACAGTGGAGAATTATAGCAATCAGCTCTTGAAAGTATGTATCTATCATCTTTTAAAAATGTTTTTCCCTTTAATCATTTTATTCTGTATGTCAAAACTAAGTCATATCCTTTCCACAGATAGTCAAGGAATATATCATCCCTTATAACAATTCCAGATCTTTATGAAACATGACATCACACATCCTGATAATCCTCTATGTATTGTAGAATTGTTCTAGATTGTATGCAAACAAAAACAAAATTCTCTGAGAATGATGAAACAAGAAAAAAAAAAGATTAAAGGAAGCCATGAAGACTTCCTGGAAAAAAGCAAAATAACAATTTGTCCTGGATTATATAATTGCCTACCTTTCTGAAGTTAGAGAAATAAACAAGATAAATCATGGGGTAAATTTTTTTCATAGGTCTCTTTGTTTTGCTATTGATTTTCCATATTATAAATGAGAGAAAGCACTACGTATGCCTAAATCTGTATGCATCTGACAAGGGAAGAATACGGTGTGGGTGTGTCTTCATATGTCTCTGTGTGTTTCTTTGAGTCTACTATGTCTACATTGGAATGATATTTACCTTGATTGAAATCTGGAATTTTATCCAAGATTTGATTGGCACATAGGTAAATCTGACTTAGTGCAAAAGAAGTAAAATCAACAAGACAGAGATAATAAAAGCATGATTTAAAAATAAGAGACTGAGTCATAATTAAATATTTTAGAGGAGATAGAAGTAATTATGAGGTTTCAGACCAAATAACTGTTTTCATATCCTGTATGCACAAGATGGAATTTTGGTGATTTCCACACTTAAAATTTAGTTCTTCATCTCTTAAGAGGAAGTATGCATTTTCACATGAGTATCATTTGTTCAATATCATTTCATTTTAAAAAGTATAGTTAGCTGAGCACCACATCAGTTACACAAAACCCCTGTGGAAGTACATTCTCTCACTCTCTATTACAGATAACAGGCAGGTGTTGATGAAATCGTAATTATTGGTCAAAGCCTGATAGCTGACCTTCAATGTTATGGCATCATCTCTATTTCATGACAAAGGAATTCAAACATCATGGACTAAACTGTTATTATCATTAGATTTATACATAAAAAAGGAAAGCATAGTTGCTAACTATTTCTTAATATATCTAACAACTTTTCTTGGCCCGCATTTTCATTTACCAACACTATGATCAAGACCCAGCTTCCTTTTACAATGTGGAAAGACTGTTAGAATGTCAGGATTTCATAAATGTGATAAGCACTGCTAAAGGAGCCTTAGCTAGCTAATTCATCTCATTTCACAGTTTGGGGAGGGGGCAGGGTGGCTATGTTTAGAAGTCCTTTAAAATAAGGGATCCATAGCAGTCCTTTTGTTCACACAATAAGCTCTCCAAGATGAAAGAGGATCTTACATAAAATACCTTTATGTTCTGAACAGTACATCCTCATTACATTTTTAGATCTCCATTTCAAAGACTTCAGGCCTACTTTCCTCTCATGAAGTAAGATCTCTCTAAAGAGCATCACAAATGGGCTGTCATGTACTGCACTTACTGGGTCATAAACTGCATATTGGTTGATTAGAGAAAACTAAAAGGCAACATTGGGATTTGCTCCCCTGGAAGTTGGTATTCTTACCACTGACTTTTACCCTTACCTGTCTGTGGCATCTCTCTCAGCTTCCTATCTCATTTCTTTTAGATCAAACTGGTATAAAACATCCCTGTAGGTGGCTTTATTCTCATGGTAAGGCTTGTGAATTTGAGTTCTTTGTTTCACAAAAGCCTGACAAATTCAGCTTTCACTCAAGCCTCTGAACACAGTTGTTAACTAACTAAACAAGAATAGTAAAAAGCTGACAGCTGACAGGCTTTGCATAGATTTTGTCTGCAAGTGGATCATTTCAAAGAATTTGAGCCTGGTGATTTTGACAAACACTCAATTAATTTATGTCATAGATTGTAATCATATCACCTGCAGCTTAACATTCAAAGGTTAAGGAGATTTAGGGCTAGGTCAAATGAACCTGAACAACAAAATTTCTTTATATTAAAAGAGAGCACTTTGAAAATGTCATAACGTAGCCATTTGTTCACTTCCTCTAGAACTTAGTAACATCTCAGACACTCCCCTCTACAAACAGCAGCAGTCCCTGTCGCCTCAGATTCTAGCCATTCTTAAAGAAAAGGACAGAGCAAAGTAAAAGTGAGTTGCTGGGTGAGGACAGAGTACAAAAATGTGAGACTTGTGAATGTGGTTTAAATAAAGAATACTGAGAGTGAACATCTAGAAGATACATATGAGAAACCAGAAACAGGTTAGAAAAAATATTTTACCAACACCAAAAATATAGATTAAAAGGCAAGGCATAAATTTAAATTTCTCTTCCATGAAATCATATTTTTAATAAATGAAGACATATTTTAGGTGTGTGAGTTTGTGTGCATATTTTTCCAGATTAGTTATAAATAGTGGGGAAAGGAATGGTATGGGAGCAGGTGGTTGGCAATATTTGGGAAAGGAGTTAAGTTTGAAGCAGCTGCTGATAATTTTCCTACAGTATTATTCATCATTTTTAAAAAATTAAAGTGACTGTAATTACCCTGATATGTCACATCATATGTGACTGAAAAGAGGAAACAGTGGAGATGGAGAAAATGTCCATATCCCTGGAGTAGGTGTTCATTACTCTGTAAGCTCCTGAGAAGCTGTTCTCCATGGGATGTTACCCCAAAGAATGCAGCTCAGGCAAGCAATAAAATCTAACAGAAGGCCTGTGAGTGCCAGTGGCCACCTGATCAGAGCTCATTTAGTGATTGTCATCACTTTGTAGCAACCATGCAGTTAATACCCAGTGTATTTGACACCTGCTATGTTAAATTAGTACTTGCAGAATTAACACCTGCTGTCAGCCACCCAGCATGAATGTTGTTTTCTTCAGAATAAAGGGGAAATGAATTATTTCCCTAGAAATTTGTGGAAATTATTTTTATGGATGGAGAATTCCTTGGAAAGATCTTGGGACTGGCAGTCAGGATTCTTCATTTTTTTATAGAGTTAGTACAGTTAGTAATTCAGAGTATCTTTCTGGCTGTCAGAATACAGATCTAAAAGATGAGCTTATTATCATCCCTAGAAATAAACAAGACACTAGCAGTAAACATGTTTTCTAAAGTATGAAAACCTATATAGGTGTGAAGTGGTATGTTAATTGTCCATTAATAATCATAATAAATTTGTCATTTTTAATTCTCATTGATTATTTGTAAATGGGAAAATATCTCTTGCAGTACATTTTCTTATAGTAGGGCACAGTATTTTTTTATTTATATAGAACTCTATACCTATTTATATTTATAGTGAATATAATATTACATAGTATCCTTTTAAAAACATTTTATCTATTATGATTTTTATTAATATTATGTAATTACATATATTATAAAATATAATATATACACATGTGCATATACCGTGGGCAAATTACTTAACTTCTCTAGGATCTGTCTCCTTATACACAAAACAATAAAAATAATAGTATTATTACGGTATAATAAATAGGAGGCACCTTAGCACAATGCCTGATATTGAAGGATAACCCTGAACAAACCAACAAGCAAAATAAATAATGTAAAGCAAAACAAAACAAACCCAGAACACCATTCTACTGCAAAAACTTCTGCTGTGGACCACAGTAATAATAAATGTATAAGACTTGAAACTTACCTTTGATTTGCTTATTCATTTGATTCAGCAAAAATATATTAGATACTGTGGGAAATAATATTAAGTATAACACAGTTTCTGACTTCATGGTGTTTTAAATATCATGGGGATAGAAGTTTTATCATTTCTTATAATTCAAGGAAAATTAAGTAAGTACTCTCAAGGAACAAAATAATAAAATAGTAGACATTAGGGAAGTTTCATTTTGAGGAACAATATAGGATATTTATTAAGAACTTGGGATTGAACCAAGGAAGTTGCATGACCTCTACCAAGTAACTTAACCTTTCTGTGCCTCAGTCTCTTTATTTATAAATTGGGGGTGTGACCGTATCTATGGCATAAAGTTAATATAAGGATTGAGTGTTTGGAACAATGATTAGCACATAGTAAACCTTCTAACGGTGTGCATTATATAATTTAAAAATGGGGAATTTGAGAAAGGGTTTATCAAAAATATTAATCTGGGCTGGGCCTTTGTGAAATTATAGTTAGACAGAATCAATGGTGAAAGCTATTCCATATGGCAAAACAATGTGCACATAAGTAGAAGACTTGGAAATTGCTGATCATCTGTATATTTGTGATAAATCATAATGGGAGATAAAGTGGGGTGGCAGAATGGGGGTATGCCCATAGAGCACCTGAAACCCATAATCAGAAGGATGCTTTATAATTCATAGGTGATGACAGCCATTGAAGGTTTTAGAAAAAAAAAAATGACTCATTTTCAGAGGGATCAAAAATCAAGGAAAAGTTAGTGTGCAGAAACTGAGTGAGTTTAGGAAAAGAGTGTTATAATAAAGACTGTTGGAGAGATAGCCCAGTGATGATATTAGTTCCTGGCCTCATATCAGGATCTAAGTTTTCTTAGTAATTGCTCTTGAGACAATTACATATAAACCAGCCAGCTATTATAACCCCAAACCTGCACTTATTTGTTTTTTCTTGTCTGAGACTCAGGCCATGGTCATGGCACTGGATACTTCTTGACTGTTGGCTATGTGGAGATCTGTCAGGAACTCACTGGTGCTGTGCTTTGAGAGCTGCAAAGATTATATAAAACTTGAAGAAACAACAATTTTAGAGATTAAATTGTGCAAAACCCATCAGTGTAAGTAGTTCTTAGAAATCTTCTTGATTGGATCTCCAAAGACCAAGTTTAAGAACATTCTGTTCTTAAACTATCTGCAAGGATGGAGAAAGCACACTTTTGGAATTCAATCAAATCTAATGACTTTAAGGCTGGGATCAATAACAGTTTTTACACCAGGCTTCAGGAATCTAGAATTCAAGACCAGACTGAGCAACAGTTCTTTCATGAAGACTGACTGAAAAAATAAAAGGATAGTAGTTAATGGAGCTAATGTGAATAGAAATGTTCATTCCTTCAGAAAATGACAAAAATTCAGATCCAAGTTTACTTCAAGAGCCTCTTGAGAGGAACACATTTATAAGATTATCTTAACTCAATGAAGGAATGAATGATATTATGAGTACAATACAATAGTGATTATTCACATCTCTCCCATTTTCTGCCTCCTGGATGCAGGTTTTAGTCCCACAGAGAGATAAAACATACATTTTTTTTAAAAATGTAAAGTAATTTTATTAAATTCTTAATGTACACTAGGGCATAGACATTATTGTATTGGGAATCCTCCTTTACAGACTACTACACAGCTTGAGCTTCCTGAAATGGTGTTTAAAAATTGCTGTACCAGAGAAAAATTAGAACACATGTCCCATGCATTGGCAGGCAGACTCCCAACCACTGGCCCACCAGGGAAGCCCAATGGCCCTCTTAAAAACAAAAATGATTAAAGAACCTTATCGTGTCTTTCCTTCCTCATGTTAATATTCATGTAAACACTCCTGTTTTAGCTAACTACTTATGCTGAAAATAATGACAAAGAAGGAATAGGAAAGAAAGGGTAACCCATAGTTCCTTTCCTTTTCAGTCTATCTTTACTCACCAGTAAGCTGAAGGTAGAGAGGATTGGGAGAACATGCATCAGGAGGGGAAATAAAATCAGTTGAGTTTGTTTCTTGTGCTGTTTTCACTATTCTGATAATAAGAATATATATGTATATGCATGTATGAGCTACAAAATGCAAATTGTATAATTTCAGGGATTCCACATATGAGTTAAATGCTATTATATTTGCATTTAAAACTGCTATTGTGCCATATAAAGTTAATCAGTAAAATTAATGCTAATAATTTAGAAGTTTCATTTTTCTTCTCTCAGAACTATATTACAAAGTAAATTTAAAAACACCTTAAGAAGTTGAAAGAGAGACCGTGGAAGAAAGGAAAAAGGTTTATCTTGCAAGATCCTTAACAGTGCTTTTCTCCTGTTTTTTCAAGCAAGGGGCCCCCACCTTTTCATTTTGCATGGGACACCACAAATTATGTAGACAGCCCTACCTATTCCTTTCTAGCTCCCTTACTGTTATGCAAACCATACTTGCTCTCTTGCTTTTACTTGAACGTGTCAGAATTTCTCTCATTGCAAGGCCTTTATACTTTCTGTCTACCTGGCAAGCTCTCCTCCCAAATATACACAGCAGGCTTCTCATTTCCTTCACATTATTTCTTCCAATAAAATTTTCCCATTCAAACTCTCCTTGTCCAGGCTGTTTAAAGTGTAATCTCTCTCAGCAAGTGAAGTCTCAATTCTTTTTTTTCAGAAATGTATGGTATAGTACATAATTAATTTGCTTGTTGTCTGTCTGTCCTATTTGTTGTGAGAAAGAATAAATTGCTATCTAGAAACAAAGATCTAGGGAGACACGGGGTAAATTACTCATGATTTTCCCTATAGAAAACATCATTTTAACAAAAAGGTAAATTTTTGGCCTCTTTCCTTTGTGTTAATATTCAAAATGTGCTCAAACTTGGTTGTCAGATGGGATCTTAGTCTCAATGTAAAATTTTAATTCTTTGGCAAGAGGATAGATTTATATGTTAGTTATGTCATAAAATTTAATTAAGACATAAAAGTTAAGATTATAGTTTATTTAATTTAAAATCTTTAAACAGTTTAAAGCCTCCAGTCTAACTTTTTATTTTTTACTTGAAATTAGTGAGCAGTAAGCATTCCGAATGGCGAATGGCAGGTGTTCACTGTAATTTGACAAAGCAGGTGTCAAATATTGTTTACTAGGTCTAACTGCTACTCCTTCTGGAAAGCTCTTTACTTTAGAGTTTCTCCTAATTAAAAATATCTAGCCATCACCTGTCAACTTTGTTTCAATAGGACAGTGAAACCTTTAGGGAACATGACTTGAACAATCTTTCAGATAAAGAAAGAAAGGGGGGATATATTGCCATTAATTATTTAGAGATACTGTTTTCCTCTACTGTCAAAATTATCGCTGTATAAGTAACTCCTTCTGGAAAAATTATTGTACACAGTATGAGATTGGTACGATCTGATAAGTAAATTAAATCCCAAAGATGATGCATAAAGGAGAGCCAAAACTGCAATGTTAGATTATAAATTCACATGTCTTGCATTATTCTGTTTCCTATAAAACATCAAATACACACACTAATGTATTTTGAGAATACTCCGAAGAGACACATAAGGTCAAGTTGGTAACTTAATAATAAATTGTATGTTTTAATAACAGAGGTTTTCCTAGTGTTCTAACTATAAGATAATACTAACTGCCATGGAACTGACTTGTATGGATCATAGTTCACACTTTCTGCATGATGATTGTGGCATTTTAAAGACTTTATACATACCTTGATTTATATTGCAAGGATAGAATATGGAACTTCATCTTCATAAAATAAAACTTGGTTAATGTTACCACTTTCATAAAGAATGGTGTCACCATGTTAAGGAGGTTTCCTGTTTGTTTTAAGTATCTGAAAGGTATGTTTATATAAAAAGTTTACATATACTTATTAGCCGTAAAGTTGTTTTTATTTTTATCTCATCATATTTGTTTAAACTTTACCCAAACATGCAGCTGTATTGTGCTGCACTTGCTTAAATATCTAAACCTCAATTGTTGAGTTCTATCAATATTAAGAAATGCATATTAGGTTGGATCATAAAAAGTTGAGGTAAACACTGGCTGTTTAATGTTTAACCTAATACATCCCTGCTAAGCTTATCTGAATATTGATTTTCAAGTGAGCTTTTTTTTTTCTAAACTTTTTCTTTGGGAGCTAGGTACCTGTAGTAATATGCATAGGGAAATGATCTGAATGAATTTTCTAAAGCATATTGGGTAAAGTTAATAAAAATTATTTTCTTTCAGATAAATTGTTTGAACCATGAAAATGTATTTAGTCAACCTATATTATATTTTTCCATGGCCTTATAAACTTGAGATTTAAGTTTTCTTGTGAGCAGTAGAAGCAGAACTCAAACACACACACAACACACACATTCAAAACTTGCCAATACAATGGTTTAAAGACCTAAATATAAGACATGGCACCATAGAACTCTTAGTAGAGAACATAAGCAGGTAAATAAACATCCCAGCCTTTTGGATGGGTGAAGCAACAACTATACAATCATATACAATTGGTTCCAAAAACCATAAATCACAAAATCTGTAATGAATAAAACACAGATTATCTAGAATATTTGATATTATTATTGTTATTTGTATTATTTGTAAGGATTAACTAACAGTGAAATTTCTAGACTTTATAAATTTGTATGTTTTAGAGAATAAATAAGAGCACAAGTGAATTGTACATCAAATCCAAATGCAGTTATGATAGATTATTAAAGTGAATCCTTATTGCTAAAATTCCAACCAAAAAAAAATCAAAATAGTAACTTAAGGCTGCATTTACCTTCCATAAACTTATTTCATTTTAACAAACTCAAAATTAATTTAATAAATGATATAGGAAATTCTACATCAAAAATCTCTTTAAGATCCAAAAATCTGTTGAACAGATCAATCAGTAACCATATACTATTCTTTCTAGTAAAATCAGAAAGCACTTCAACACAGTGAAAGTAGTTCAGTATTGAAGTTTATAAGGATGTAATTTCATCTGATTTTATCTTCTTACTGCCCACAATAATGGTCTGGTTATTTTATCCACTTAAATATTAGAACTACTCACTTGAATCAGCTGATTATAATAAGATTGAGTACTTGATATTTGACATTAAATAGCTAATCTATTTTATTATAAAGATCCTGCCTTAGGTTCCCCTTATAGCTATTAAAATTTAACTTGTCTTATAATTTAGGCAATGAGGGATCTGTTTAATCAGTTGTAATAATTTTAAGTGACTGTGTTTGACATGTAGTACTTTTCTGCTTTCAATTAGTCCCTAATGTAGACAGCCAGATCTGATCATTCAAAAGTGTTTTTTTTTAACCTGAGTTACCTGCTTTGGTTTACTACACTGCCTGAGTTCATTGAAAAGTTGCCAAATATCTACTTCATGGTGGGCTGGGCAGACAGAGCAATAACATAGTTGATATACCAAATGATTTCATGGATAAATATGGTGAAAACAAGACACTTTATTGCCATATTTATCTTCATTCCTCAAGCAAAACCTGGCCTCACAAATCTGCTCTCCCATTTTGGTTACCATTGTGATCACTGCCATTTGCCAAGACCTAAATGATGAGTTGACAATGTACTATAATCATCCAGGTCAATAATTCATAAATTTTTAAAAGGTAACTTAGAGAAATTACCATCTTAGAAATCTATACCTAGCCATTTAGAATAAATTTATTTGTTTAGCTCACATATTTCCTACTTTGGAGACTCAAATATGATTATTAGATGATCCTTCCAGATTACTTATGTGTTTCTATAGATATTTTCTTTATAATGTCACTTTTATTATTAATGTTACTTTTATTATATATGCTTCAACTGCTACTACAAATATACTACTTAGTGCTCAGAAATATTTTTTAATGCATGCTACATAATAATTTAGCTTTTTTCCCCTTTCCAGATAAATTAGAATTGTCTTTGCTTCCCTTACTGACTTTTTAATGAAGCTCCTTCATATCTAATATAACTTTATTGGCATTTAGATGCTATACATTTACTTTTTTGTTATTTTTTTGGTTAAATGGTGTATGTCATAATAACAAATTGCTGAAATATACAGGATCAAACTTGTTGGGAGGATGCTAGTGTTCATGACTTTATACTCATTCTCATTTTTATAGAATGAAGATTCAGATGAACTAACTACAGCTATATTTTGTCATTTCTTTATTTTCTTAAAATAAAACACAATTTGGCACTCCCATGAAGGAGGCTAGAAAGTTGAATCTTACAAATGTTGCCAAGGCTCTTTTCCCATTTGATGAGAGTATATTGGAATCCTGGGAGATATGGAATCCAGAAAAACACAGAGTGAAATAATTGTCTTGAGCAGTCAGTCCATACTGATGGTCCTTGACCTTGACCTGTACAATCCTGGCTGATTACCAAGTCAATAATTCCATTCTCTTTTGCTTTACCATAAAAGTGATCCACTCTTAGCCTTCAGATTTTCTATCCAGGAGTCAGACCACAGTCTGATTTTCTAGCCTGCTGTAGGGTATACACATCAAGTTCTGAGAAGAGTTCTCTTAAAGAGAACTTTCCATTAGATTTCAAGTGAGATGTGTGTTCCCTAATTGAGATAGGGGAATGACGAGAGAGGGGAGCTCACCACCTGTTGGCAGCTTTTTTCAATATAATTCTCTACAAATAAACATCTTTGAATCACATTCTTACTACATGTTTTAATGGGAATCTAACACCTAACTGTGTCTTGGCCTTATTTTGAAATTTTTCAAGCATGAGTTGTCTTACATCTCACTTGGTATTTGCTAAATATCTCAACTAAAACTCACACTTTAATATTCTGTGCTTCAGTTTCTTCATCTGTAAAAAAGAACTTATTTTTTAAACATCCTATGTGGAAAATGACTTCTTAGGGTTATTGTGACAAATAAGTTATCTCATGCTTAAATAGAATTTTGTTTTTAATTAGATACTTTTCTCTAAAGCTATGAAGTCTGCCTGCACAGATGGTTAAATGGCTGGGAAGAGAGATTGGACATAGGCAGTTACACTGGCTTATAAGTTTGAAAGTCTTCCTATATTTTCTTTCCATTTTTTCAATTATTTTAACTACAGATACTGACCTATATATGTCTTGACACAGATTTTTAAAAGATTTTTATTGGAGTATAGTTGCTTTACAATGTTGTGTTAATTTCTACTGTACAGCAAAGTGAATCAGCTATATGTATACATATATCCCAGTTTTTTGGATTTCCTTCCCATTTAGATCACTGCAGAGCATTGAATATGTGCTCATATTCTGTGCTATACAGTACGTTCTCATTTTTGACACAGATTTTTAACCTGAAGTTAATTTGTAACTATGCCTTAGCACAAAAAAGCTAATTTTTGTCTCTAATTTCTTCAGTTTTAATGTTTCAGAACAGAGAATCTGAACACTTGAGCTCTTTATCTGACAAAATTTAATTAATTGGGATTCACCTATCTTATTACTTCAGACAAAGAATTTTATGTGATGTATCAGGCATTGTTAGTTGCCTACATGCTCTGTTTTATTATTGTTCAAAATAACTGTTGCTTGCTTCTTAGAGAATTACAATTCCCTGTACCAATGACACTAGACTAGCTTTAGACAAAAAATGTGAGAAAAAGTGGTATGTCTCACTTAAATGTAATGACAGTAAATTACTAATTTTAGTGTATATTCTGGTTAACATTTTACATAAACACACATACATACACATAAAATCACATGGATTACATAATAAATTTGTTTTCTAAAACAGACTAGCAATTTTTGGATTCAAAAAGAGAAATGAAATCAGTGTATAAAAAACCTCCTTCATACAAAATCTAATGAAATTAAAATATAAACATGAAAAATAAAAATAGGCCAAAGAAAATAACAAAAATTCTCAAACTGAGGAAAAGCAATATTACCATAAAATAAACATGTTCCTTATTGAAAAAAGAGAGACAACTTCAGAAATCAAGATGAGTCTTAAAGCAGGGCTGGGAAAGGAAAGAATTGATGTGGAAAAACTCTCAAAGATATCATTCATACCTTTCATCTGTCTTATGAGTAAAGTAGGAAGCCCTCAAAACTGCGATAGAATTATCTCTGAAAACTGCTGATTTACAAGAAAAAAAGAAAAAGAAAAACGGCCATGGATTATTTTTTCTATTTTAATGAGACAGAGGGGAAGAACCAGAAAATAATGATGACTACAGTAACCTATTTATTTAACAAAAGAAAGAGGTAGGTAATTTGTTAACTTTTGAATAGGGTATAGTCCTTGTCCTCAACCTAACACAAAGAACAAGGCAGATATGCTACAAAATCATAACTTTTGTGAATTTATTAGAAAGCTGAAGGGAAAAAAAAACAACCTGAAGAACTAAAATGCAGAGAGTAACTTGCAAGGATAGAGATGACCTACCACTCTTTTCAACACTGTTGGAATATTGGGCCAAAGTGAAATTCACAATGGATAGGTCTTTGGAAAATATGGATCTCATTAGATTGTTAAGTAACCTTCATTCAGGCTCTGTAATAAACTGTGGTATTTCAATGAACTGTTCAATGTTGTGTTGTGTTTTCCTAAAGAAAACCAAATAAAGATACAAGTTTAAGAGAAAAGTAAGATAACAGGGAACTATGCAAATAAGAGTAGGTAGCCATAAGGAGAAGCAAACCAAGTCATTAATGTTTATCATGACTTGATAAAAAGAACCCTAAATTACCTCAGTCACTGAGCAAATCTGCAGCTACTTGTCAGTGTTTTCTATGGACCATACCTGAATGAATGGCGATGTCATGTGGTGTGCCAAAATAAAGGGCAGGGCAGGAAAGCAGAAAACACAACCTCTGAGATATGTGAGATCTTCTCTACCTACAAAATAGTGGAACAGTGAAGTTTCAAGACAACTCAGGAGAGCTAGTTCAGATCAGGTAATGCAGATTTTTTCTGAGAGGCAATCCATGGGTCTTTTGTATTTTTACATATCTTACGATCAGAGGCATTGACAGGCTTTTTCCCTGGATTATCTTTTCAAGAATGTTTTATAACAAAAAGCGTTGGAAAGTAGGGATAGCTGTCTGCCTCTAAACAAGAGGGCCAATATTTTGCTGTCCAGTATAATAAAGGTAAAATCTCCCTTTGTGGCAAAGGTTCTGAATGTTTGGTTGCAACCGATTATAAAGATTTGGGTTTTTAAGTTCACAGTTGCCATGTATACCCATTCTGTATGTAGCATCCAGCTGGGTCCACTATCACCTTATTGCCAAAGACTTAGTTGGGAGAAGGATCCAATGTGAACATAAAACTCATACTATCTGCTATCATGTGAGTAATAAAATCTATTTTCTCTGACCCAGGAATCTCCTGTCTTCTGCCAGCACCCATGAAATTATGACATACTAATGTGTTAGCTTGCAAATAGAGACATTTTTCATACTCTTCACAGTTCTTGGTTATTTTCACCAAGTGTGAGGAATAAGCTATTAAAGGCTAGAGACAGGAAAACAGGGATGAGAGGGATTTCACATTGTGCAGAAAGACCAAAATGGTATTGGAGATGAAAGAGAACTTCCCCAAGAGAAGTTCTTGGCAGAAAATCTAATATCCCCAAGAGATCTCTGTCACTGCTGAGACTCCAAGCCCTTTTGAAAGGAAAGTTCTGACTTCACACACAAAATGTTTAAAAGCAAAGTGAAGTTAATCAAAGTAAGACTGCAACAAAGTCCAAATACAGCTGAATTAAACAAAAGAGAAAGTCAATCCCACAAACTACCAGTTCTCCATAATAAGTAGCATGCTCTATTATGGAAATAAATGTTATGAATTTAATTAAGTCACATGGCTAAGAGAAGAAGAATCAATAATGAAAAATTGGAGATGGCATGAAGGTTGGAACTATCAGGAAGATACTTTAACATTGATATTAATGCATAAAGGGCAAATATGGATAATACTCATCTGCTGAAAGAGGATGCACCAAAGAGAGGCAAGTAGAAAATATGTACCCAATGAAAAAGAAATAGAAAATATTAAAAGAGAATTGTTTTGATGGGCTTAATAGTATTTTGATACATTAGATAAATGAATCTGTAGGTATGAACATAGGGTCAATAGAAATTATAAAAATGAACTACCAATAGAAAAGTGTCAAAAACATTAAAATGTCTATTTGAAATATATGGTCAGTAAAAATTGATATAACACATTTACAATTAAGTACTCAAATAACAGGAGATGCAGAATAAGGAGAAGATATTTTGAAAAAGATCATGGAAAGTATTTTCCAAAACTGTGGAAACATTTCAAGCAGAAAAAAGGACAGACAAGCAACAAACAAACAAACCTCAGGTAACATACACAGAATAAATACAAAGAAAGATATACCTAAGCATACCACATCACATTGCCAAGATGAAGAAAACAATTTTTTTTAATATCCACCAGAGAAATGAAATTGACCCTGTTTGTAGATGACAAGATCTTATATATTGAAAACCCAATAGACTTCACCAAAACAAACAAACAAACAAACAACTACAAAAACATGTGTTGAGCTAATCAAAGAATTCAGTAAATTTGCAGGATACAATATTAACATACAAAAATCATTTGTGTTTTTATACGGTGATAAGCTGTCTGAAAGAGAAATTAAGAAATCCATTAAGATTTATGAAATTAAGAAAATCCCATTTATAATAACATCTAAAACAATAAAACAAAGACCTACACGCTGAAAACTGTAAGAAACTGTTGAAAGAAATTGAAGACATAAACGGGAAGATATCCTGTATTCTTGGATTGAAAGGATTAATATTGTTAAAATGTTCATTTTACCCAAAGTGATCTATAGATTCAATGCAATCCCTATGAAAATTCCAATGGGATTTTTCATAGAAATAGAAAAACCATCCTGAAATCTATAAGGAGATACAAAAGACTCCAAATAGCTAAAGCAATCTTGAGCAAGAACAAAGATGGAGACATCATACTTTCCTGATTTCAAATTATATTACAAACTAATAATTATCAAAACACCATGGTGCTGGCAGAAAAACAGACATTGATCAATGGAATAGAATAAAAAGCACAGAAATAAACCACACATACATAGGCATAGCTTGGAAATATGCTAGTTAGATTCCAGACCACCTCAAAAAAATGAATATTGCAACAAAGAAAGTGACATGACTTTTTCTGGTTTCCCAGTGTGTATAAAATTTATGTCTACACTACACTGTAGTTTACTGTGTGCAATAGCATTATGTCTAGAAAAACAATGTGCATACTTCAATTTAAAAATACTTTATTGTTAAAAAATGTCAGCCATCATCTGAACCTTCAACAAGTCATAATCTTTTTGCCGGTGGAGGGTCTTGCCTTGATGTTGACGGCTGCTGACTGATCAGGGTGGTGGTTGCTGAAGGTTGGGTGGCTGTGGCAGTTTCCTAAAATAAGACGACAATGAAGTTCAACACATCTATTGACTCTTTCACTAACAATTTCTCTGTAGCAAGTGATGCTGTTTGATAACATTTTACCCACCATAGAACTTCTTTCAAAAGTGGAATCAATCCCCTCAAACCCTGCTATTGGTTTATCAACTAAGTTTATGTAATATCTGAAATACTTTATTGTCATTTCAACAATCTTCACAGCATCTTCACCAGAAACCACTTTCTTCCTCATGCATAAGAAGCAACTCTTCACCTTTTAAAGTTTTATCATGAGATTGCAGCAATTCAGTCACATCTTTCAAGCTGTGCTTCTCAATTTTAGTTGTCTCACTTTTTCCACCTCTGTCGTTAAAATAGTAACATCAAAGATTACAGACCACAGATCACCATAAAAATATAATAATAATGGAAAAGTTTGAAATACTGCTAGAATTACCAAAATGTGACACACAGATACAAAGTCAGCAAATGCTATTGGAAAAACGGAGCTGATAGAGTTGCTCAAGGCAGGGTTGCCACAAACCTTCAATTTTCAAAAAAACCCAGTATCTGTCAAGTGCAATAAAGTGAAGTGCAACAAAGTGAAGTGCAATAAAATAAAGTATGCCTGTACATTTAACTAATCTTTGACAAGGATGACAAGAAGACACAATGGTAAAAGGCTAGTGTCTTCCATAAATGGTGTTGGGAAAAATGGATACCAACATGCAAAAGAATGAAACCAGATCCCCATCTTACACTGCACACAAAAATTTACTTGAAATGAATTAAAGATCTAAATGTAAGGCCTGAATCATAAAACCATAAGACACCTAGAAGAAAACCTAGGACAAAAACCTCCTAGACATTGATCTTGGCAACTTTTATTGTTTTTTGGATATTACACAAAAAGCGTAGGGAACAAAAGCAAAAACAAACAAGTGGGACTACATTAAGCTTAAAATCTTCTGCACAGAAAAGAAAACCATCAGCAAAATGAAAAGGCAACCTACAGAACAGGAGAAAATACTTGCAAACCACATATCAGATAAGGAGTTAACATCCAAAATATATAAGGAATTCATACAACTGTATAGCAAAACAACAACAACATACACACAGAAAAAAAAAATTCCCAATTAAAAGATAAGCAAAGGGCCTGAATAGACATTTTTCCAAAGACATAACACAAATGGCCAACAGGTACATGCAAAGGTGCTCAACATCACTAATCATCAGGTAAATGCAAATTAAAGCCATAAAGAGATATCATCTCATATCAGTCAGGATGGATATTATAAAAAAGACAAGAGATTAAGGAGGATGTGGAGAAAAGGGAACTTTGTACATAGTTGGTAGGAATGTAAATTGGTATAGTCACTGTGGAAATCAGTATGGAGGTTTGTCAAAAAAAATTAAAAATAGAACTACCATGTGATCCAGTAATCCCTCTTATGGATATATACTCAAAAGAAATTAAATCAGTATCTCGAAGAGATATCTTCACTCCCATTATCATTGTAACCTTATTGACAATAGCCAAGATATGGAAACAGCCTATGTTCCCATCAACAGATGAATGGATAAAGAAATTATGATATAGATATAACATCATTTAGAATATAGCTTATCTGAAGTGACCCGATTAAAATGTTGCACTCTCAGATTACATTTGATTAGATGTCTTTGCTGTGGAAATCCAGCTACTCTCTGTTATTGTTTCCATTATTCTGAATTCCTAGCCAGACATTTACAATATAAACACCCAAAGAAGATAGACCTGATTGGTTCAGTTGTCAACACCCAATAATGACCCTATTGATTAAAATGTCAGCATCTCGTTATCCTATTGACGGGATTGTTCATTTTTTTTCCTTCAAATATATTTACACAGGTAATTGGAACATGTGATACAAAGCATAGTAAACTCTGTGGGGGAAAAAAAAAAACCTTTCAAAAGAGGGATTGAGTGCCAGGTAGTCTAAATTTTCCTAGGCAAAGTTACCTTAATTGGTAGATACCTTGTATGGCTTTTACAGATAAGTCTTTCATAAGTTTGCCTGGAATTAAGTGAGCCCGTTCAGACTTGGTAAATATCTTACAATTATGAAGTTTTTTCCTTCTCTTTCCAATCACTTTTTGTCATCCATAGTGAACTGATCAATTTGCACTATCATTAGCAATGTATATATAAATTCCATTTTCACTACAAACTTACCTGCAGTTGAAATTTCCACCTCTTGCTGAATTTGTCATTCTTAATGCACTGATTTGGGATGCTAACATCATTATATAGAAAGCCCTCATATTCGCATGTCTCAGTTTCTGGGATTTCTATTCTGTTTTATTAATCTATTTTTCTAATACTGCTATAGTTGCTGCACAATTGCATGTTGTTTTAATACTACGACTTCATAATATAACTTGATATTTTTTAGACTTTGCTCCTTTGTGAAGAGATTCTTAGAATCCTCTGAAATATATTTTCTTCCTCTTCCCAAATAAGTAATTTTTGTTCACTAGAAATTATTTGTTTTCATGGACATTCACATGCATTGGCTAAGCTTTCCAAAACTGTTGAATAACATGGACACCTTGCCTTGTTACTGATTTTAGTTTTATGTTTAGTAAAGTTTCCACATTTAGTATGATTCTAGGTGTAAGATTTTGATAAATATATTTTGCCAGCTTAAGGAAATACTCCTATTTTTTATTAAAAAGCTGCTTGTTTTTATTTCTTTGCTTACTTGTTCATTTTATCATATGTGGGTGTGGACTTTTGTCAAAATGCTTTTTAAATTGTTTGATGATATCTAAGCAAATGAGAGGGAAAACGATATAAAAGTTGACTTATATTGTCAACTTTTCTAGTGTTGAACGATTTTCATTTATCTGGGATACACTCCCTGGTCATTTGGCATAGTTTCAATTGTGCTTTCTTTTTTTTTTTTTCTTTTGGCTTTTGTGTTATTTAAGTTAATAGTTTTAATTAGACCCAATTTTATTTTCCAATATCCTTTTTTCCTATTATGTAATCAAGGTTTTCTTCACTTGATAAAATACATTAGCTAAATTTTTCTTTTATATATTCCCTGAACCAGTTTATATATTGTAGACAGAGTCCATTTCATGAATGTTTGGCATATTGTGCATGTAAAACATATTAAGCATGGTGAATTTTTGAGGTGCAGGATTTTTTTTATATTTATTTCATTTCTTTAATCTTTATTGGTTGTGCCATAATTTTAAATATGTATAAATACATTCTACCATATGTACTGTATTTTAATTATAGTCATTGCTAAAAAAATTTTTAGTTTAAAATTTTAAAGATTTGTAAAAATGTTATTCTGAATATTCAGTTAAAATAACTGTTCTATTCAAAATAGTTAATTTAGGATAAATTCCAGGAATTATAAGATGGTTCAAAGACTTTACTATATTTTAGGATTTTCAATTTGTATTACCAAGTTGTCCTCCATAATTTTGCAGTTATGGACACAAAATGCTATTTGGGTGCCCAGTTTCTGAAGCAACTGAGCTGAAAAAAAATCTTAGTTGTTTCCCTTCTTATTCTGTATTGGGATTTAAAAGAGGTCAGCATATTTGAGCAAGTTAGCAACAGCACACGTTTTGACACTAAATACAGAAAGTTAGGATTGTTCAGTGGAGAAATAATCTAATTGAACAAGCAGAAACCAGAGTCATTCTATAGAACTGAAAGCAATGCCTCCTGATCTCTAGTCTGTAGTACACTGTGACTTTGTCTAAAACCCTACAAAAGAGAAAGCATGGGGATATTTAAAGGGCATTATCTTACACATTTAAATAATAGAGATTCTGAGAAATATTCATGTAGAGCAATTTCAAGGAAGACAAGACTGCCATCTAGTCAAGTAGATAGTATTTTAAGACATGATTTTTAAGATATTGCTATAAAAGAGGTCTCTATACCATACATTAAATATGTTTCATAACATATATTTAGTGTGCTTTCAAAATTAATTGTTTTATATTTAATACTTCTTTTTATTAACCTAAGGAATTTAATCAATATTATGTGTAATTGAATCAATTTATTCATAAAAATCAAGAGTTGGCAAATTATTATCTTTTTCTTCTTTTTTTAAATATTGTATTGGGGCATAGTTGATTTACAATGTTGTGTTAGTTTCAGGTGTACAGCAAAGTGAATCTGTTATACATATGCATATATGCACTCTTTTTTAGATTGTTTTCCCATATAGGACATTAAAAAGTACTGAGTAGAGTTCCCTGTTCTATTCAGTGGGTCCTTATTAATTATCTATTTTATATATAGGAGTGTGTCAAGTGCAATAAAGTGAAGTGCAACAAAGTCTCAATCTTCCAAGTTATCCCTTCCCAACCCTTACCCCCTGGTAACCATAAGTTTATTTTCTACATCTGTAACTCTATTTCTGTTTTGTAGATAAGTTCATTTGTACCCTTGTGCCTCTTGGTCATCTGTATGTCTTCTTTGGAGAAATGTCTATTTAGATCTTCTGCCCATTTTTTGATTGGGTTGTTTGTTTTTCTGATATTGAGCTGCATGAGCTGTTTGTATATTTTGAAGATTAATCCTTTTTTGGTTTCTTCATTTTCAAATATTTTCTCCCATTCTGAGGGTTGTCTTTTGGTTTTGTTTATGGTTTCCTTGTTGTGCAAAAGCTTTTAAGTTTCATTAGGTCCCATTTGTTTATTTTTGGTTTTATTTTCGTTACTCTAGGAGGTGGATCGAAAAGATCTTGCCGCAATTTGTGTCAAAGTGTTCTGCCTATGCTTTCCTTTAAGAGTTTTATAGTATCTGGCCTTATATTTAGGTCTTTAATCCATTTTGAGTTTATTTTTGTGTATGGTGTTAGGGTGTATTCTAATTTCATTCTTTTACATTTAGCTCTCCAATTTTCCCAGCACAACTTATTTAAGAGACTGTCTTTTTTCCAATGTATATTCTTGCCTCCTTTGTCATAGATTAGGTGACCATAGGTTCATGTGTTTTTCTCTGGACTTTCTATCCTGTTTCATTGATCTTTATTTCTGGTTTTGTGCCTGTACCATACTGTTTTAATAACTGTAGCTTTGTAGTATAGTCTGAAGACAAAGAGCCTGATTCCACCAGCTCCTTTTTTTTCTCAAGATTGTTTTCACTATTCAAGGTCTTTTGTGTTTCCATACAAAATGTAAAATTTCTTGTAATTCCATGAAAAATGCCATTGGTAATTTGATAGAAATTACACTGACTCTGTAGATTGTTTTGGGTAGTGTAGTCATTTTCACAATATTAATTCTTCCAATCCAAGAACATGTTATATCTATCTGTCTGTGTCATCTTTTATTTTTGCATCAGTATCTTAGTTTTCTGAGTATAGGTCTTTTGCCTCCTTAGGTAGGTTTATTCCTAGGTATTTTATTCTTTTTGATATGATGGTAAATGGGATTGTTTCCTTAATTTCTCTTTCTGATCTTTCATTGTTAGTGTATGGGAATGCAAGAGATTTCTGCATATTAATTTTGTATCCTACAAATTTACCAAATTCATTGATGAGCTCTAGTAGTTTTCCAGTAGCATATTTAGGGTTTTCTATGTATAATGTCATGTCATCTGCAAACAGTGACAGCTTTACTTTTCTTTTCCAGTTGGGATTCCTTATATTTCTTTTTCTTCTCTGATTGCTGTGGCTAGGACTTCCAAACCTATGTTGAATAATAGTGAAGGGAGTTTACATCCTTGTCTTCTTCCTGATCTTAGAGGAAATGCTTTCAGTTTTTCACCATTGAGAATGATGTTTCTTGTGGGTTTGTCATATATTGCCTTTATTATGTTGGGTAGGTTCCCTCTATGCCCACTTTTTGGAGAGTTTTTTTCATAAACCGGTGTTGAATTTTGTCAAAAGATTTTTTTGCATCTCTTGAGATGATCATACATATTTTATTCTTCAATTTGTTGTTGTGGATTGATTTGCAGATATGGAAAAATCCTTGCATCCCTGGGATAAATCTCACTTCATCATGGTGTATGATCCTTTTAATTTGCTGTTGGGTTCTATTTGCTAGTATTTTGTTGAGGATCTTTGCATCTATGTTCATCAGTGATATATGCCTGAGGTTTTCTTTCTTTGTGACATCTTTGTCTGGTTTTGGTATCAGGGTGATAGTGGCCTTGTAGAATGAGCTTGGGAGTGTTCCTTCCTCTGCAATTTTTTGGAAGAGTTTCAGAAGGGTAGGTGTTAGCTTTTCCCTAAATGTTTGATAGAATTTGCCTGTGAATCCATCTGATCCTGCACTTTTATTTGTTGGAAGATTTTTCATCACAGTTTCAGTTTCATTACTTGCGATTTTTCTGTTCATATTTTCTTTTTCTTCCTGGTTCAGTCTTGGAAGCTTATATCTTTCTAAGAATTAATTCATTTCTTCTAGGTTGTCCATTTTATTGGTGTATAGTTTCTTGTGGTAATCTATTATGACCCTCTGTATTTCTGTGGTGTCCATTGTAACGTCTCCTTTTTCATTTCTAGTTTTATTGACTTGAGGCCTCTCCCTTTCTTTCTTGATGTATCTGACTAAAGGTTTATCAATTTTGTTTATCTTCTCAAAGAACCAGCTTTTAGTTTCATTGATCTTTGCTACTGTTTTCTTCATCTCTATTTCATTTATTTCTGCTCTGATTTTTATGACTTCTTTCCTTCTATTAACTTTGGGTTTTATTTGTTCTTCTTTCTCTAGTTGCTTTTAGTGTAAGGATAAGTTGTTTATTTGAGATTTTTCCTGTTTCTTGAGGTAAAATTGTATTGCTATAAACTTCCTTCTTAGTTTGCTGCACCCCATAGGTTTTGGATCATCGTGTTTTCATTGTCATTTATTTCTACATATTTTTAAAATTTCCTCTGTGATCCATTGATTGTTTAGTAACATATTCTTTAGCCTCCATGTGTTTGTTTTTTTTTACAGTTTTTTTTCCTGTAGTTCATTTCTAATCTTGTAGCATTGTGATTGGAAAACATGATTGATATTTTTTCAATTTTTGAAAATTTACTGAATCTTGACATGTGATCTATCCTGGAGAATGTTCCATGAGCACTTGAGAAGGAAGTGTATTATGCTGCTTTCAGATGGAATGTCCTATAAATATCAATTAAGTCTATCTGTTCTAATATGCATTTAAGGCTTATGTTTCTTTATTTTCTGTCTGGATGATCTGTCTATTGGTGTAAGCGGGGTGTTAAAATCTCCCACTATTATTGTGTTACTGTCAATTTCCCCTTTTATAGCTGTTAGCATTTGCCTTATGTATTGAGGTGCTCCTATGTTGGGTGCATAAATATTTATAATTGTTATATCTTCTTCTTAGATTGATCCCTTGATCATTATGTAATGTCCTTTCTTGTCTGTTGCAAGAGTCTTTATTTTAAAGTCTATTTTGTCTGATATGATTATTGTTACTCCAGCTTTCTTTTGATTTCCATTTTGCATGGAATATCTTTTTCCATCCCCTCAGTTTCAGTCTCTATGTGTCCCTAGGTCTGAAGTGGGTCTCTTGTAGATAGCATATATATAGGTCTTGTTTTTGTATCCATTCAGCCAGTCTATGTCTTTTGGTTGGAACCTTTAATCCATTTATATTTAAGGTAATTATCGATATGTATGTTCCTATTGCCATTTTCTTAATTGTTTTGGGGTTGTTTTTGTAGGTCTTTTTTCTTCCCTTCCTCTTTTTTTCTCTTCTCTTGTGTTTCCTGCCTAGAGAAGTTCCTCTAGCATTTGTTGTTTGGAGGTGCTGAATTCTCTTGGTGCTTGTCTGTTAAGCTTTGGATTTCTCCATCAAATCTGAATGAGATCCTTGCTGGGTAGAATATTCTTGGTTGTAGGTTTTTCCCTTTCATCACTTTAGATATACCATGCCACTCCCTTCTTGCCTGCAGAGTTTCTGCTGAAAAGATCAGCTGAAAACCTTATGAGGATTCCTTTGTATTTTATTTGTTGCTTATCCCTTGCTTCTTTTAATTTTTTTTGTATTTAATTTTTGTTAGCTTGATTAATATGTGTCTCGGTGTGTTTCTCCTTGGGTTTATCCTGTATGGGACTCTCTGCACTTCCCGGACTTGGGTGACTATTTCCTTTCTCATATCAGGCAAGTTTTCAGCTATTATCTCTTCAAATATTTTCTCAGTTCCTTCTCTTTTTTTTCTGGAACCCCTATAATTCGAATGTTGGCGCATTTAATGTTGTCCCAGAGGTCTCTGAGATTGTCCTCATTTCTTTTAATTCTTCTTTCTTTATTCTGTTCTACAGCAGTGATTTTCACTATTCTATCTTCCAGCTCACTTATCTGTTCTTCTGCTTCAGTTATTCTGCTATTGATTCCTTCTTGTCTTTTTTCATTTCAGTTATTGTATTGTTCATCACTGTTTGTTCTTTAGTTTCTAGGTCCTTGTTAAACATTTCTTGTATCTTCTCAATCCATGCCTCCTTTCTCTTTCCAAGATCTTGGATCATATTTACTATCATTACTGTGAATTCTTTTTTGGGTAGATTTCCTATCTCCTCTTCATTTTGTTGGTCTTGTAGGTTTTTACCTTGCTCCTTCATCAGCAACATATTTCTCTTTTGCCTCATTTTGTCTCACTTACTGTGTTTGTTGCTTCCTTTTCACAGGCTGCAGGGTCATAGTTCCTCTTGCTTTTGGTTTGTGTGCCCTGGTGGGTGAGGTTGGTCCATGGGCTTGTGTAGGCTTCCTGGTAGGAGGGACTGGTGCCTGCCCTCTGGTGGGTGGAGCTGGGTCTTGTCCCTCTGGTGGGCAGGGCTGTGTCAAATGGTGTGTTTTAGAGTGTCTGTGAGCTTGGTATGACTTTACGCAGTCTGTCTGCTGATGGGTGGGGCTGTATTCCTGTCTTACTGGATGTTAGGCCTGAGGTGTTCCAGCACTGGAGCTTGCAGCTTATTGGGTGGAGCCGAGTTTTGGTGCTGAGATGGGGACTTTGGGGAAGCTCAAGCTGATTAATATTCCCTGGGCTTGGAATTCCCTGGTGGTCCAGCAGCCAGGACTTGGTGCTCCCACCACGGGGGCTTAGGTTCAACTCCTGGCCGGAGACCAGGACCCTACAAGCTGCATGACATGACCAAAACAAGACAAACAAACCACCAAGACAAATAATAAAAACAAAACCAAGCCAAAAAAAAAAAAGAAAACAATAAACAAGAAAACAAACAAACAAGAAATCCCCAAATCAAAACAAACAATAAAACAAAACTGACAAAAACAAAAAAAGCAAAGAAAACAACAAAAACAACAAAAAAGCAAAAAAAATAGAAAAATAAAAAAACAAACAAAAAGCCAAAAACAATAAAAAATTAAACAAATATAAAAATAGAAAAATAAAAAATATATCACAAAAATTTAAAAATAAATATAAAAACAACAACAACAAACATCTGGGGCCTCTTTTATAAGTGTCCTCACCCCCAAGATGAGTAACAGACAACCCCCACCTCCCCAGGAGGTCCTCCAAGACCTCTAGGTAAGTCTCTGGACCTGCTGTGGGCACTGTGGGGTAGCTCAGACTGTGATCTGACCCAACTCCCATGTGTATGTGCCCACAAAGTCTATAGCTGCTAAAGCTAGACTCATCTCAGTTATGGGAGTATTCGTTGTCCATTAAGATGTTCCTCAGGCACTGGGTTTACCAAGCTGATCACAGGGGTTTAATCTAGTGTTTGTGCAGCTACAAGGAGAGATTTCAGTTCTTATTCCTTAGTTGCACAGCCCCTGGGGCTCAGCTTTGGTTTCAGCCCCACCTCTGTGTGTGGACCACCCTCAGGCAACTGAGAGGGGGAGAAGGCAGCGACTGACTGGGCATGCCTGTATGCTTAGGTGGGAGGGGCAAGAGGCAGCAACCAATTGGGGTGTGCGAGCTGGTTCTGGCAAGAGCCCCTCCCAGTGCCTGCAGAGGCAGAGGTTGGCATGTGGGGAGAGAGGTCATGACGGTAGCCCTGCCCTTCACATGCCACTCAACAATGGCACCTCCCTTCCACGGCAGTCTGTACTTCCTCCAGGAGCATTCCCGGTTGCAGAGCCCTTCACTCCTGTCCCCTCAGGCTGACTCTACGCAGCCAACAACAGTCCTCTCCTCCGGGCCACTCTCCAAACCCCATACTTAAGCACCCAGCCCTTGCCAGCACTGGCAGACACACGTCTCAGGTTGGGGTATGCAAGGCTGTGGCACTGACCTTACTTATAAGTATCATTCTGTCTTTCCTGCCACAGACTGGCCACTGCACTTTCCTCTGATAGCCCCCAAATCTCCCCTTCTGTTTCAGCTGATCTTGCCACAAGTGAGGGGTCTTCTCTGGGTGCGGTAATCTCTCCTCTCCTTCAGCTGCCCCCCAGGGGTGCAGGTCCCATCCTGTGCCCTCTTTTCTTTTTCTTCTTTTTTTCACTTTCATCCTACCTGGTTATGCAGGGATCTTTTCTTGTTCTTTTAAGTGTCTGTGGTCCTCCGCTAGTGTTCATGAGGTGTTCTGTGTGAATTGTTCCACTTATAGATGTATTCTTGATGTACTTGTGGGGAGAGGTGAACCCCAGGTATTCCTATTCTGCCATCTTGACCCAAACTCCATCTAAATTCTTTTGGCAATTTATTTTTATGAGCTGAATCAGACCCACAGCCTGTTTTAGTACTACCCATAAGCTAAAAATGTTTTTTATCTTTGAAAAAAATCAAAAGAAGAATAGTATTTTATGCCATGTAAAATTACATGAAATGCAAATTGTGTCCATAAATGAAGTTTATTGGGACACAGTCACTCATTTGTTTACATACTCTTTATGGTTGTTCTAATGCTATAACAGCAAGATAGGTGGGACAGAGACTATGTAGCCCACAAAGCTCAACATATTTACAATTTGACTCTTTACAGAAAAAGTTTGCAAACCCTTGATCAAAACTAAAGACAGAATTTGGACTTCTTTTCATGGTTGGTAAACTGTTTTCCTCTTTTTGACATTTCTCTTTTCTTTATCCCAAACTCTGACTTCCTCTTCATAATTTAAATGTCAGTGATATCCCTCATGCTTTATTTTTTTGGCCTGGCAACTCATCAACTAATGTCCAGATATTAGCAGTGAACCACAGAATTCCTTTTATTAATGTTTAAATTAATTCTTGGTCTGTTTTAAGAACTTCCACAATATCATTTCATGTATATCATTAATTACCTTTAAGATATATAACTGTTTTTATAAATAATCATATTCAATATTATTAACTAAGAATATATTTTATGTATTTATATGTATGTATTTCCATATTTATTATTTACTGGGTTTTTTTTTTTTTGCTTCACTCCAGTCTCTAACATTCCTTCATTGTTATCAGCAGAATGCATCTTTGTGAAGCTTGTTGTTTTACTTTATTTGTTTGTTTGTTTAACTTTGCATGTCTGAGAATGAAGTATATGTCTTACAATCAGAAGCAAATGTCTTTTTGGACTGGAAAATATTTTTTAGACCATGCACTTCATTTTTAAGGCTATACTCTGTGTTGCCTTAGGTTGATATAGTTTATAAATTTGAGACAACATAGATTTTTTTTGATTTATTTATTTTTATTTTTTAACATCTTTATTGGAGTATAATTGCTTTACAATGATGTGTTAGTTTCTGATTTATAACAAAGTAAATCAGCTATACATATACATATAGCCCCATATCTCCTTCCTCTTGCATCTCCCTCCCACCCTCCCTACCCCACCCCTCTAGGTGGTCACAAAGCGCCGACCTGATCTCCCTGTGTTATGTGGCTGCTTCCCACTTCTGAAGCCAATGACTTCCCCTTATAAGTTTGGATGATTCTTTACTTTTTCTTTAAAAACATAATAGAACGGATGTTGGTAATATTTTCTCTTTGTTCTTTTTATATGGAATAAGTGCAGGTTCCAATTATTTCTAGTCATTTCACTTAAGATTTTATAAAACATTTTAAATTTAACCTATATTGATTTTCTTCAGTTTGTTCTATGTTCTAGCTCCATGAAAACAATGACTCTAATGTTGAACCACTATGTTCTATACGCCATGCCTATCTTTCCTCCCAATCTATTTACTATCATATTCATTTTTTTGAATTCTGTGTATTTCTCATTCTATATTTTATTTTAATTCAGTATATGTGTTTTACCAAATGATTGTTTTCATATAGATTCTACCAGTTAACACTTCCAGTGTTATTTTGAATTGTACCATGATCAGAATTTAATTCATTTCATCCTAGTTTCACAGATTCAACACATTTTCTTTTAATCCCCTTGAGAAGAGAAAAAAAGTAATTTTATATACTGTCTGTGGATTTCCTGTGAAAGATCTATATTTGAAAGAATTTTGAGTAACAATATATAGAGATACTTTGTTCTTCAATAACTGTAGAACATTTAAAATGTAAGTATGTCAGTTCAATGTTTATACTTTTAAGTAGCCTCTTTCCTACTACATATTGTCCTGGAAACTCATGGCTGTGGCTTCCTGTGCTGCATTTGCTTCTATCTTCCATAAAATTCCTCCATGAATGCTTTCTCTGTTTTGTACCACATTTGTTTCCTCTATAAGTGACTTGAAATTCTATGTTTACTAATGATTTCCATCTACTTTTCTTTATTCTCTAGGATCATCTATTTCCCATTTTCTTTCCTAATATTTTCTTGGGATATCATGAGGGAAAATGAACAAATTAGTGCAGATAATTTCTTAGAATAATCAGCAGTTTCAGTGATTCTCTCTGTCATTATAGTTATTTAACTTTAGTGTCTAATACATATGCATATATTTCCCACATATTTTTCTCACAATGATTTGCTAGTCATTAATATCAAAATACTTATAATTCTCAAAAAAGTAATTTTTTTTTTTTTTGCGGTATACGGGCCTCTCACTGTTGTGGCCTCTCCTGTTGCAGAGCACAGGCTCCGGACATGCAGACTTAGCGGCCATGGCTCACGGGCCTACCCGCTCCGCGGCACGTGGGATCTTCCTGGACCAGGGCACGAATGTGTGTCCCCTGCATTGGCAGGCAGACTCTCAACAACTGCACCACCAGGGAAGCGCAAAGTAATTGTTTTGATGCTTGTAAATGTAATGTGGTGGGGAAGGGTAACTGTTCACAGTGCTGAAGTCCTTTCTCTGAGCTGATAAATATCTGGAGCTAAACTCTGGTGATCTGGAAAGTCTTCACACCAACCCCCTTTAACTGCTTTCCTTTTCATCACTTAGCTTGGAGGCCAAAGCCAGTCCTTGATGGAAGCATTTTCTCAGTAGAAACCAGCTGCATACCTTTGATTTGATTTTATTTGAAGTCAGTCCTGGTCTTCTGAAGTCTATCCCATCTACTTTGTTCTGAATTAAATAGTCATCCATTTTGGTTCCAGTGGTAGGGAAGTGATTCAGATCAATTGATATTTTCTTTTAGGATGACCTTGTAAAAATAATAAATGCTGGCAGCTAATGATTTCGTTTTATTTTCATGAGAAAATAGAACCTGGGGTTGCTAGCATTTTTACTTTTCTTTATTGTCCCATAAGTCCTAGTAAACCATTTTTCTTTTGTTTTCCTATTTTACTACCTTATAATTATAGCTGATTTTAATTGGGGGGAATATTTTTGTGTCAGAAATTGTGCTGCATTCTTTATACATATTGTCTCATACAATTCACATAAAAGCCTATAAATTATTATTCGTGTATCCACTTCAAAGAGAGAAAACTAAATCTCTTACTGGTTATATAAATTACTCAAGTGGACACGACTGGTAAATGGCACACTCAGCAGTCCAATCCAAATCTATGAATATGAGATGCTGTGTTATACAATCTTTTTCACTGTGACAGGATTAAAGTAGAAAACAGGTACTTTGGCTTAACTTTTGTCCTTCATCTTTTTTCAAAGCCTAGTAAGTTATGATGAACATTCTCACTGTTCATTAATTTTCTTAACTGGGTTATACTTTTAAAATAGAAAATTAATTTATCCTATTTATTCCACTTTAATAATAAAATTCAAGATACTCCTTTTCACTGTAATAAGATATATACTAGATATAATTCTAGAATAACTTTAAAGTCTAATTCTTAGAGCGGGAAAAAAGTAAATATGAAAAATATTTTTCTGAAATTCCTTTGTGTGCTCTGGGGTTGGAAGATTGCTGACATACGAAATAGTACCATATTTACATGGCATGACATCTTTGCAAAGAGGGGAGTTATCTGAATACTTTTTATTTCATATTTTCATCTAGATATGACTTATATACATAGATTTTATATTGCAAGAGATTATGGGTAATTATCCTTTTTTGTGTTGATTTTATGTTATGAGAATTTACTTATATTTATTAAGCATGTAAAATATGTATTAAGAAATGAATAATGTAAAAGAAGTTATTGCTAATCACTCCATGTAGAACTTATCAAGGAGATTTACAATGAAAAAAATTAAAACACACACAACAATAACAAAACAAATTACAAATTAGAACCATCAATACTTACATGTTGTTACCTTCCAGTCTGTGCAAAAAGGTTTGGAGATAGTTTCATACTTTTCTCCCCATTCCTACAGGTTTCTTTGCAACATGAATTTGTCCTTGATGTTAGTGGAACCACTAGCCTTAGATTAGCTCAGTGAGTAAATCCAAAGAGAAATTGGCTTATTTAGCTGTATCTGAATCTAGCATATATAAAAATCCTACTGAAGAGCTAATGCTGTGACAAAGTACCACAAACTGAGTGTCTTAAAACAATAGAAATTTATTGTCTCACAGCTCTAGAGGCTAGAAGTCCAATCAGTGTGTTGGCTCCCTCTATGTTACCTATAGGGAAGAATCCTTCCTTGCCTTTTGTAGCTTCTAATGGTGGCTGTCAATCCTTGGTGTTCTTTGACTTGCAGCTACATTGTTCCAATCTCTGCCTCCATTGTCACATGGCATTCTCCCTCTATGTTTGTATCGCAAAAAGTAGTAAACATCACCTTGCCACCCAGCTTAGTAACTGATGCATAAATTTTCTTTCTAAATTAATATGTACTGATATCAAATTATATCAGAATATCAAAATGATATTCAGAACAGGTAAATAAAGTATCAGAATCTGCAGCACAATAATTGAATGACCATTGCTGATTTTCTGATGACCCTTTTTGCTTACTTATTTTTTTTCCCTTGAACTTCAAAATTCAGGAATTAATTTAACTAAAGATGTGAAAGAACTGTACTCTGAAAACTTTAAGACATTGAGGAAAGAAACTGAAGATGATCCAAATGAATGGAAATATATACTGTGCTCGTGGATTGGAAGAATTAATATTGCTAAAATGTTCATACCACCTAAATCAATCTACAGATTCAATGCAATTCCTATAAAGATACCCATGGCATTTTCCACAGAACTAGAAAAAATAATTCTAAAATTTGTATGGAACCACAAAAGACCCCAACAGCTAAAGCAATCTTGGGAAATAAGAACAAAGCTGGAGGTATCACTCTCCCTGATTGCAAACCATACTACAAAACTATAGTAGTGAAAACATTGTGACACTGGCACAACAGACACAATGGAACAGAATGGAGAGCTCAGAAGTAAACCCACATTTGTATGACATATTAATCTATTCACAATGGAGGCAAGAGTATACACTAGGGAAAAGTCTCTTTAATAAATGGTGTTGGAAAAACTAGGCAGCTATACACAAAAGAATAAAACTAGAACACTTTCTTACAACATATTGAAAAATAAACTCAAAATGAATTAAAGAACTAAATTTAAGACCTGAAACCTTAAAACTCATAGAAAAAAACATAGACAGTAATCTCTTTGACTTTGGTCTTCACAGTATTTTTTTGGACATGTTTCCTCAGGCAAAGGCAACAAATGCACAAATAAACAAAAGGGACTACATCAAACTAAAAAGCTTTTGCACAGTGAAGGAAATCATCATCAGAATGAAAAGGTGATATACTGAATGGGAGAAGACGTTTGCTAATGGTACACCTGATAAGGCATTAATATCTAAAATATATAAAGAACTCATACAACTCAATATTAAAAAATTTGATTAAAAATATTTCCTTTGGACCTGGAAGTTCAAGTTGATAATAGAAAGTTGCTTAGTTTTCTATTGTTGTTGATATCATGTAGTATTAGAACAAAGTAGAAAGAACTGAAAAGACATTTTTGCAAAAATGCATACAGATGGCCAATAAGCACTTGAAAAGATGCTCAGTGTTGCTAATCATCAGATAAGTGCAAATCAAAACCACAATGAGATATTACCTCACACCTGTCAGAATGGCTATCATCAAAAAGACAACAAATTACAAGTGTTGTCAAGGATGTGAAGAAAAGGGAACCCTCCTGGACTATTTGGATTACTGCTCGAAAGTAAATTGGTACGCCACTATGGAAAATAGTATTGAGAGTCCTTAAAAAAATTAAAAATAGAACTACCATATGATCCAGAAATTCCACTTCTGAGTTTTTATCTGAGGAAAACACTAATTTGAAAAGTTACAGTCACCCCAATGTTAATTGCAGCATTATTTGCAATAGCCAAGATATGGAAGCAACCTGGTGTCCATTGACAGATGAATGTATAAAGAGGTTGTATAAGCCTTTTCTAGTTAAACTTAGCAAATAAGAAAACTTTATAGCAACTCCTTGCCTCTAGAGATAATTAAAGTTGATCGAATTAGATTGCCTTCACTTACAAGCATCATGTAAATAGTTAATTTATTATCATACCTAATTCACCTATGGGAATTATTATACTGTAATAATGGAATTATTTTTGCAAATCGTACAACAAACTATGTACAGACACCTGATATTTTTGCTTGAAGAATGAATTTTTTTCTTTGTTATGAGTTATAAATCATAAATATAGCTCATTATCTGTGACACCATGTAAACCTGGTGTTATGTTCTATTAGAACATTAGAATGTTAGAACTAACAGAACTTGCTGATAGATTGGATATAGGGTATGAAGGAAAAGATGCCAATTGTGAGCCATAAGTTTTTAGTATGTTTTAAGCCATAAGTTTTAGTTTTTAACACTAGGTAAATTATGTGGCATTTATTCAAGTGAGAGATTACAGAAGGCACAGGTATGAATCATAGGATAGATGTTCATACATTTCATCTCAATTTGCCCAGGAAAGCTCTGTATCCCAGCCACTTTAACATCATTTTATATTAATTTTTTTAAATAAGGAATATCAGTAGTGTTTTTATTCAAATGAGATTGGATGGGCTTGTCTTCATTGTGTAGTTGCAGCTTCTGCCTTTGTCTTGTCTAATAGTGTGCAAAATGGATGTGCATTTTCCTTGTAGTTATATCAGTTTTTGCTTCACATATTTTGAAGCTGTTAGTTGCATATACATTTATGATTGTTTATTTTCTTGATAAATTGAGCCCTTAGGATTATGAAATGATTTGATTTATCCTTGGTGATATTTTTTGTTCTGAAATATACTCTGATATTAATATCAGACTTTCTTTTGATCAGCTCTCACATGGCATAACTTTACTATTATTTACTTTTAACCTATTTAGATCATAATAGTTAAAGTAGATTTCTTGTAGGCAGCATATTGTTGTGTGCAATTTAAAAAAATCCAATCTGAAAATCTCTGTCTTTGAATTGGTGTGCTTATACCATTTGCATTTACTATAAATATTGATATGATAAGATGTAGGTCTACCCTTTTATTATTTGTTTTCTGTTTGTATTTTTTCCCTCCACTCTCTGTTTACTTGCCTTTTATTTTTTACTTCTTATGTTTTACTATCTCATTTTAATCTATTTACTGGCTTTTTTGCTATATCACTTTGTTTTAAATTTCTAATAGTAATTTCTAGGGAAAATATACACATACTTTAGTCCACTTAGAGTTAATATATAAAATCATAAGTAAAACATAGAACTTGACTACAACATAGGTCCCTCCCACAACCCATTATTTTATACTTCTCATATATGTGATGTCTGCATACATTGAAAATCAGCTACACAATCTTATTTTGTTTTTATCAACCATACATACTTAGAGAATTTCAAAGATGAATTATAGGCTGTTATATTTACCCAGATATTTACCATTTCTGTTGCTTTCTCATTCCTGAAGTTCCTTGTTTCCCTTTGGAATCATTTCCCTTCAACCTAGAGGCCTTCCATTAGCATTTATTTTGAAACAGTTATGCTAGTGATGAATCCTCTTAGTTTTCCTTAATTTTTTAAATTTAGCTTTATATCTAAAGAATACTTGCATTGGATATAAAAATTGGGGTTAACATTTAATCTAATACTTTATAGATATTGTTCCACTGTCTTATGTTTTTTTTTTAAATGTCTGCTATCATTTGAATCATCGTTCCTTTATATATAGTATGACATTTTTCTTTTATTGTTTTTTTTCCTTTATATTTTATTTTCTGCAACTTGATTATAATATATTTGGATGGGTTTTTATATTCTTTATTTTTTGAAGTTTATCCTCTATGGGGTCTGCTGAACTTCTAGAATAATTTAATTTATGCTTTTCATCCAACTTGCAAGATGTTCAGAATTTATTTTTTCAAATACTTTTGATGTGCCAATCATCTTATCCTATCTCTCTGAGATTGCAATGACAAGACCATTAGCTCTTGATATTGCCTTACAGGTCTTTGTGAATCTTCTCTTTTTCTTTTTTCAATCCATTCCTCATATTTGTATCAGATTCCCAGGGCTTCTGTAACAAAGTACCACAAACTGTGTGGCTTAAAACAACAGAAATTTATTCCCTCATGGTTTTGGAGGCTAGAAGTCTAAAATTAAGATGACAGCAGGGTCATGCTCCCTATGAGAATCTGGGTAGCATCCTTCCTTGCTTCTCCATAGCTTCTGGTGGTAGCCATCAATTCTTGGCATTCCTTGATCTGCACATGCATCGCTCTAAGCTCTGCCTGTGTCATCACGTTGTATTCTTCATGTGTGTGTCTGTCTCCCCTTATAAAAACACTAGTCATGTTGGATTAAGGGCCTAACCTACACCAGTTTTGACTCATCTTAACTAATAATGAGTGTAATGACTCCATTTCCAAATAAGGTCACATTCTAAGGTTCTGGGAAGAACAGAAATTTTAGGGGAACACTGTCTAACCCAGTACAAAATTGTATAACTTCTATTGATCTATTGAAAATTTCACTGGCTCACTGGCTCTTTCTGCTGTCATCTCCATTCTGATACTTAGCCTATTACAGTGGATTTTATATATTTCAGATATTGTAATTTTCAGTTAAAATTTTCAATTGTTCCTTTTCTTTCTAATTTTCCTGCTGAGAATTTTTCATTTTCCATCCATTTTAGCATTATTTAGTTTTATGTTATAAAAAAATGGTTATGATAGCTGAATTGAAGTTTTTTTTTTTTATATAATTCCAACATCTGGGTTATCGCAGATGATCCCGCATAACTGCTCCAAGAAAAATGCTAAAGGAAGGTCTTCACATTAAAAAGAAATAATATAATCTAGGTATTGGTATCATTTGATTGCCCTTTCTCTTAAGTATTGTTCAGAATTTCCAATTCTTTGTATGTCAGAAATTTTGGATTCTATCCTGGAAGTTTTGCACATTATTTCTTAATCTGATTCCTTTAATAATCCTACAGAAAAAGTTATTTCTGTTTTTTTTTCTCTGTTTTACTTTGTTTTATTAGATGTTATGAATGGAATTGTGTCTCTCAAAATTCATATGTTGAAGTCTTAACTCCCAACGTGACTATATTCTAAGATAGGGTCTTTAAGTAGGTAATTAAAGTTAGGACATAAAAAGTGGGGACCTAATACAATAGTACTGATGTCCTTATAAGAAAGAAAGAGAAACCACAGCTCTCTCTCTCTCCACATACGAAGAAAGGTCATATGAAGACATAGCAAGAAGGTGGCTGTCTGAAAACTTGGAAAAGAGATTTCACCAGAAACTAAGACTTCTGGCATTTTGACCTTCAACTTCTAGCCTCTAGAACTGAAAGAAAATACATTCTTGTTGTTTTAGCCACCCAGTATTGTGATATCTTGCAATAGCAGACTGATAATTCAGTAGGCAATCAATTAGTTTAAAAGTAAGACTAAAAATCTTATCTTGCCTTCTGGGAGTAGTAGCTCCAATGTAAATTTATTTTTCACTTTCTTTGCTGTGTTGTTTGGATCCACCAGCACATGTACCATTCAGAAGATACAGAAGATATTCTGGTATTTGGTCACTGGTTTGTGAGATATTTCAGTTCCTAATGGTTTTATTATGTTTTTAAAAACGTTTTGGTGTCTGTTACACATGTGTACAGCTTGAACATAAATAAACCCAAGACTGATGTCAATTCATATGCGAAATTAGTGAAGGCCTTTATCTTTGGGGCTCATCCCATACTTTCTGAAACCATTTTCTAGTTTTCCTGTCCAAAAAGATCTAATTTTCTTAGAGTTTTATCTTCTTCTACTGTTGTGTATTGCCATTTTCCCATGCCCCGATTTTAAGGACTGTCATATTCCTTGGACAGTGGACCTTCCTTTATTTTCAGTCATTAAAGGGGGGAGTGGAGTACTTTTCATTTCCTATCATTATGACCCAATCTCCAGTATCCTTTATCTGCCTGTAAAATTCAAATGATTAGATTGGGTTTATCCTGTTAATCTAGGATAATCTTCCTATTTTAAAGATAGCTGATTGGAAACCTTAATTACATTTGTAAACTTAATTATCTTTTGTCAAGTAAGGGAATATATTCACAGGTTCCAGGCATTAGGATGTGGACATCTTTAGTGAATTAAATTTGGGGGGAAATAAAAGATCTTAAAATTCATATTCTAGTACCCTAGAAATTTGGGGGGTTTTTTTGGGTTTTTTGAGACCAAAGTCAGGTAGTTCAGTGACTGTCCTATACTTTGATCATCTTTTGGCACACCTATGTCCAGATTGGTGTAGGAAACAGGAAGGGAGTACAAACGTTAGTCAGATCATTTGTGGAGAGATTCCCATAAGAAGTGGGACCTGTGTTGAGTTTTGAAGGATAAGTTGTAGGAATAAAGATAAATAGAGAAGAAAGTGCATTGAAGGACATTGCAAATGAGATATGACACACAATTTTTGAAATGCAAGTGGTTTACTATGGCTACAGAGATGCATGTCTATGAGTATTAATTTGATGACACCAGCAAGCTGTAGATGATCTCATGTTTGAAGGAACATATAAGCTCAATGCAGGAAGGTTACTTGGTTTTTTAAAAGCCACAGGAAACTAAAATTTTATGTTTTATGCAGATCAGTGACTGGATTAGATAAGATCCTCCTTCCACAACTACTACTATTGGTAGCAGTGTGGCAGTTCTAGAAAAAAGCAGGAAAATTAATTTTTTTAAATCCATGCAAGAAATGATGTGAGTTTAATGAAGTAGTAGCAGTGGAAATAGAGAGAAGGAAAAAATACTTTTAGGAATTGAGGGTTGATTGGATGTGCTGGGATGAGAAAGATAAAAAAGACTAGGATGATTCCTAAATTTATGTCTTTGAAAAATTCAAGGACCTTGATAAAATTCACTCAGGTAAGAGGTATGGAAAGAGGAGAAGAGTGGCATGAACATAAAATAATTACGGTTTTAATATGCAGAGTTTGAGTAGATATGGAATATTCTAGAAGCTATTTACAGTAGGCAGGTGCATATACATCTGTTATGCTCATGAGAGAGTCCCGTACCAGATATCATTTGCTAATTATCATTGTTTTCTGAAGCTTAGAATGTAAGCCTCGTGAGAGGCAGACTGTGTCTGCTTTGTTTACTACTGTATTTCCAGCACCTAGTAAGTTTTCTTCCTCAGTTATGCATTCAGTAAATGTTTGTTGAACTAATGAATCAGTTTGTATTTGACATTTAGTTATAGGTGTTGATAAGATTACCTAAGTAGATTATAAAGAATGAGAAGAGCAGAGGACCAAGAGCAGAGCCATGAGGAAAAGAGACCTTTATGTAATGTCAATTTCATTACAAACAATCAAACTTTGGGAAGTAATAGCCACTGACTTAAATGGAAGCCCAGAAAATGAAGTATCCAGAGGCAAAGAAGGAGAGAATTTCATAAAGATCGTGAGAATGATGTCAATGGCTACAGAGAAGTCATGTCAGGAAACAAAACGGGTCTGCTGATCCAGGTGTCAACACAAAGATTGGAGGTGACCACATGATTAGACAAAAGTTAGATCAAAGTATGTTGAATGATGAAGGAGAAAGTGAAACATGTTAACTTACTTGCTGTGAAACAAAGGCAAAATATGAGTTATAGCAAAAGCAAGGTATAAAATTAGCCATTGTATACTGAAGGGAATGAGACAATAAAATGGAAAAAAATAGAGGATACAAGAAAAAGCAGGCATAAAAGAAGTAAAAATTTACAAAATTTAAGTGCAGATGCTATTTCTATATTTAACAGTGTGTTTCTGAATGCATGCACATTATTGAATGGGCAGTTATACACAGGAGGATTAAACATATTTTTAGTTAAGAGGGTTTTTGGTCAGTGCCTTACAATGAATGCTAATGAGGTCTATTGCATACATTGAGACTGATTTTCATTTGTGCATCAACCCTGTTAATAATAGCATCTAATTAAGACATTCATTAAAAGTCTATAATGTTAATTTAATGGGAAGAAATCCAATAGAACGCCATTAGGTTTTCCTTGTTACTTTAAAATTATACAAGTAAAACAAATGCCTTAATTAGTTGGTAAAAGAAAGGAATATTATAAAATTTAATTTAGTATTATTTAATGTAGGTAATAGCATTTTCCAGGGCTAATGCTTTATTTTAGTGATGTATAAAATACTAGATATATTTTAAAACATCTAATAATTGATTTAAATATAGGCCAATAAAATAAGTTTCTGTGGAGCATGTGGAAAAATAATATATAAAATAAAATTCTAGAGAGACCTTTATAAAGCCTTTATGGTAGTCCTTATGCAGGTAAAATTCTCATTATTTTGTTTCCTTCTTAACTGGAAGTTCAAGCTGATAATAGAAATTTGCTTAGTTTTCAAAGATTGTTGACATCATGTAGTATTAGAACAAAGAAGAAAGAACAAAGTTAAATTTTGTTGAGATAAAATACTTTTGGTTTTCATGCAGTAGGTACAATCATTATGCTTTTAGTTCTGATTGCAGCGGTGGTTGCATTTTTTCCTCTTAAATTTAATCCTATGATTCTCGTTTTTTACATATTCTGTATTTTTCTTAAGAGGTATTTTGATGATAACATTTTATGATTAATAATGTTAATTATTAATAGTAACATTAATAAAAGTATTCACCTGTAAATTGTCCATAATAAAAGACCTGACACAGTTCTACAACTAAAATTCAAAGCATTTGGAGAAGGCTTACTTCTAATGCACATTAAAAATTATAATACTCCTCAGTAAGTTCAGAAGGCTAAAAATTAACCAAAACTAATGAGCTTAGTAACTTGCCTTTTCCTTTTGGATTCAGATGATATAAAAAGTCTTAGGGAAAATAATATCTATTCAAAACCCAAGCAGTTTCTATAATTTGATGACATTCTGGATGTCAGAGAAATATGTCATGTCTCCTGGATTGTCAGTCTGGGAATCTTGACTGGCTTACTATTGAATGGGAATAGCAGTTTCCTTTTAAGTTTGTACCAAAGATTTACCCCAAATAAGCTTCCCCACAGGCAAAGCCTGAGATGGGGATTGTTGATCAAGTGCTGTACTGTGGGAGTGAGGGAAGGGAAGTGAGGGAAGCAGGGTCGAGGAAGGAAGGAAGCTTGATGTTTTAGCTGGAGACTAGCTGCAGTTGATCACAAAGGGAAGAGCTGATGTATAAATTGCACTGCTGAGTTAGTACCACGTTGAAGCAAGAGGAGAACTTTTTATTCCTTTCTGTCAGTTAGTTGACTCAGGGCTGCCTCAGAGCAGGAGGAGGAAGCCATAAGGCCTCCACATGCAGCCTGTGTGTATCCAAAGTCAGTCACTGGGTGAAAGGGGAACCTGGAGTAATTAGCGAACATTCATAGCAGCTGGTAAAGCATTTCTGGGTGTTTACTTTTTGAATAGTCATTCTCCTTTACTTAGTCAAACGTTCCCTTAGTTCTTGCCTTTACCTAGACTTTCTGATTTATTAGAACTTGTATTTGAGTGTCTAAAAGTGCCTGTAGTTGATTTTCAAACTGTTACACATGCATATTGTTTTTCCTTTTAATGAAATTAAAAATATGATATAGTCACAGATTGGATCTTTTGTGATTTTTTACCCCCAAATGCCTAATTCAGAGTTTGTTGATCAAAGAAATAAACATGTGAACAGAGACTGAACCACAATCTCTGAGTAAACTATCAGAACATTTTTACAGACTAGAGATAATAAAGCCAAACACATTGCAATAGCTGTTCCATTTTGTTAAAATTTTACTAAAACACATGCCAAATAGTACAAATGTGCAGAAGAGCTAAAACAAACATGGAAAGATAAACATATTACAACACATTTTTCCTCCAAATTAATGAAAAATTATATATAAAATAGCTGATTATACTCTAAAATATTTTCTTTCATTTTTACATAAATAAGTGGTATTGTTCCTAGTTCACCACAATTTCTGGAAGAGCTTTCTACAGGAGGGTCTGTGAGACACACTACAACCCCTGCAGCTGTAATTTGTCCTGAGTGTAAAGCTGATATTCTTTAACTTTATTTTGGAGGGGGTACTCAAGCCTTTGAAGGCAGCCCTAATCTCGATCATTTCCTCAAGGACGTGATATTTTTGTTACTATCTTGGTGGGCAGCTCTGTGTGTGAGAGGGCAGTTTCAGCATGTGTAAGGCAATATGCAAAGTAATTCAGAACCTAACAAATTTATTTAAACATGTCAACTGAAGCAAACAAACACTAATTACAAAGTCAAACACAGGAACAAGCAATAGCTTAAAGTTACACGTGGCTAATGAAGTATTCATGGAGGAGGTGGAAAATGATAATGGATGTTCAAAGAATAGTAGAAACTGGGCAGAGAGGCATGGGAAAGTTTTAAAATATGAAGATAAAATAATGTATGGGAGCAGAGATGTGAAATGCATGTGTTAGGAGCAGCAGACCAAGTAAGCTGGAATTGGGTGCTGTTGTAGAGAAAGAGAAAAATATAACAGTAGGAAGGGAATTGTAAAAGGTCTTGCATCATATGCTCAAGGAATTATTCTTAGAGAGCAAAACTATTTGACAGAACTTTGAAATACAGAATGATGAAAACAGCTTGACATGTAACGATGGACATGGCCACAGTGATACTGAATGGCATGGTGAAAAAATGATATGGAGAGGCAAACAAGAGCAACAATTTTAATGTGGTTCTGAAGTACACCCTAAAAATACAGTAAAGATTTAATTTTATATTTGCAATTGAAAAAATTGCAGATGTTCCAGTCACATTGCACGTTGCATACAGATTTCTTTTCATTACAAGCACATCACAGATGTCACTGACAGGCTAAATCCCACCTCTTCCTCCAAGGAAATAAAGAAGAAAGAGTGTACATATGTGCCAGATGCATATATTTCTTCTGTTTCTTAGCCAAAAAAACATATGTGCATACATGCTATCGGTAAGGTTTCCATTCTTATTTCAAAGTAATGTTGAGGTCATAAAGGTTATTGCAGTGATAACAAAATGAACCACCTTGATATTTAGGATATATGTAAATATATAGATATATTATTCCATATTTCATGCATCTCAGAATCAAAAATTATTATGGTTTAATGCCAGAAAATTGAAAATAGAATTTCATACAATGCCAAAACAGGAAACACAGCAATCATCTGGCTGAATCATAGAGAATGTAGAATAAAGGAGCTTCAATAGGAATAAATTGTTTTGATTCAAAGTGTCCTTGTGTCTATAAGTCTCATTTCCTTGGCACAGAAATGAGATTGTGAATACAAAGGGCAAGGATGGTGTCTTTGCAACCATAGTAACATGCACTATGTACAGCATTTTCAAATACTGTGTTCTAAATTGAATTATTAATATTTAATTTAAAAAGTCAAAGAAAAGAACCAAAAAAAGTTGCCTGTTACTTACAAATGGGTTGGATTCCTAAAAGTTACATAAACAAGTGACTTAGAGCACCACATCCGTGTTTCTCATCAAAGCAACAAAAATTGAAATTATTCACTTATTCATTTCAACAATTATTTATTGAGTACATACTTAGTCACTCTGCTAAATATTGCTAGTAAAAAATTGAAAAGATATTATTCCTGCTCTTAAAACTGCCCTTTTATATAGCTTAGTGGAGAAGAAAACATGTCAACAAGTCGATCAACACAGCCTGTCAAATTCATAGTATAATAAATGTATGACTGAGGTGCAATGGAACAAGAGAGGCAGGTGCTTTTTAACTACTGAGGCAAATACATGATTAAACAAAGAGAAAATTGGGAGACACTTAGTCCAGATAAAATGGCCTTATACGTGTAGGAGATTGAGGAGTCACTGAGAAGTTTTATGCAGTGGAGAAATAAGATACCAAATCATCAATGTCCCAATGGAGACAAGACAGAAAGAAGAGAGAATAAAGATGATTTTACAATAGCCAAGGTCAAAAAACGTGAGACTACAAACTAAGGCAGTATCCTGAAGTAAAAAGGAATACTTTGTATTTTTTTAAAAGAAATTAGATCAATTGGATATTAAAGGGAGAGCATCAAATCCAAGAAAATTCTTACCTTTCTGGGTTAAGTGGCCAGTTGGCTGGATGACAGTGTTTCATGCCAACATATAAGGTTCTATTTAGTTCACAATAAAGCCACAGTATTGGGCTTTCATATCCACAATCTGATGTCAGTGCTGTTTCCCTTGGAATGCTGGACTACAGAACCAAGTAGAGATTTCCCTTAATTTCTATGTTCCTGTCTCAATGGTTAAGGAAGCATTATTAAGCTGTGGTGGTGAAAGAGACAGAGAGACAGCGAGAAACAGAGAGAGACTTTTATCTTCTTTCAGTTCTCTGGGTGGAAAATATTTGAGCACTTTTGCTTCATTTGTTTCTAAAATGCACTTTTTCTCACCCTGTGTGTGTCATAGAAAGACTTAATCTGCAGAAACTCTTTTGTAACTTATGATTATGTTCCTACTTTAAGCTATATTACATATATAACAAATTTTTGTTCTAGATAAGAACATATTCAAAACTTTGAAATCAATACAAGTTCTCCCAGAGAGAATGAATATTATATAATCAGATGCTATGGAGGATGGAAACTCAAGTTTCTGGCTTCTCTGGATTGACAAGTAGAAGAAGGTGAAACAATGGAAGATGTAATACAGGTTGAGTGGGCTTTATCAAAATTGAACAGGCCAATATACTCCCTTTTAAACTTTTTTTTTTCTTCTTTTTCACTTCATTTTCTTCAGCCAATTCTGTTTTTCTTTGATAAACCTTATGTTTAGGACATGTTTTAGCACAATCACATCTCATAACAAGTATCAATACCATGAAATGTCTATTTAATGTATTCATAAGAGTCTACATTTTAGTGTCAGATAACAAGTTAATCTTCATATGCAGATAAGAAAGTATTCCAATAAAATCACAGCCAGCAGGACCAACCCTTCTGAGAGCTACTAAGGGTAAAGTGAGAGCACGTAACAGATTAAATGTTTTTAGCAAGGAAAGAAAATGATCTTCCACCATTTCTCAATTCCTGAGTGTTTCAATGCAGTGGTGTACAATGGTAAATAAAGTGAGGCATAATGGACATGCAACTTAAGTGAACTGTTATCTTGGCTGACTTGAACCAAGGTCAGTGGAAGAAAAACAAAACAAAACAACAAAAGCAATAACAACCAATATGTTTATGACCAACTAAGGCATCCTTAATCACAAAGCTATTGTTAATCTTTTCCTATCAATTTTTATCCTTAATTAAACCATATTATATCATATTGCATGAACTCCATCCACATATCTTCCCAATTCTTTTACCCAAATAGAGCTAATTAAACTATGCATTGCTCTACCTCTAATTACTATTTAATTATATTTAATGGTTTTTCAATCATAAAGCCATCATCATAAGATAGGTGTCATATTTCCAGGATACACAGTTAGTGTATGCATGGATCAGACTAAGCTAGATATGTTGTTATCTTTGGTCAAACTCCTTCTTCTAATACAATAGATTTTCTCCTCTGAATTATTCCAGGATCGCGCTGTTCACGCAACCGAAAAAAAAATAAAGGACATTATTTTAGTGTGTTGTAAACCATTTAAATAAGTTCACAGATTTATCCATACTACTGCCAAATGTGTAGCAAAGAATACTATTTCTGCATTTTCCTAAAGTATTCTAATTTATTTCAGTAGAAAACAATATAAATTTTGATTAACTGCAGTAATTTTAGTTTGATCTTGCAATTTGAGCATTCTTTTTAAGTAACTCTTTCTCTTTTAGACAAATGTCCAGTCTTTAAGAACTCCTCTCTTTTCATCCTCTTCTCCAAGTTTAAGTGCTCCCTTGTGTCCTGTTGGTTGAGGGAAGGAAAGTTCCTCTGATTTGGACTTGATAGTATCTACCGTGACTAGTCCTAGTATCTACCGTGACTAGTTTCTTTCCTGATAATTAGGTCAAAATTAACTTCCAGTTGTTGAAGCAGAAGAAACTCATAGTTTGCTCTCTCTCTCTCTCTTTCTCTGCTTACTACAGTTCTGTAGCCTGTAGTCCTGGGATGGCTTTGGTCCAGCTTTGCTTTTGCTTCTACTACTGGTGCTGTAGATTTCTTTAAGTTCAAATTTAAACTCACATAGTACCCAGTCCAGGTTGTCTGATCTTCCACCCTCCATCACACCACCACTTTGTACCTTCTAGTAGAAATTTCCTTCAGGCAAGCTATCTGGTTAGAGCCCCTTAGCTAAATACCACACCTGCCACAGGGGCAATCAGGAACTTTTTCAGGAGAACTAGGGGAAAATAAAAACTCCTAGGCTTTATACACCAATTATTTTACTTTGATGTCCCACCTGTCTAGTCTGGGGAACCTGTAACATGATCTCTTTCAAGAGTCTCAAACATAAAATTTGAATTCAGACAAAACCCCCATGCCTATTTTTTTTTCTTAAGTTAACCTAACACACCTTAATCACATTTCATCGAACACCAAAGAGCAGAGATCACTATCACACATGTCTTTCCTCCCCTGTTTTTCTTTCTTTCTTGTATAATCATCCTTGTCAGAAGAGAAATTCTTTTGCTCTTCCTTCCATTTTTAATTGGGATTAATCTATTTTATATCCTCTTCCCTAGGACAGAGGCCCTCATTGCTTATACTGTGGGCACAAAGTCTATCTTTTCTACATTGAGGCTGAAAGTTGATCTGAATCATTCAGTGTTGATAATTGATATGACAAGAAATTCAGAATCATTTTTCTCTATATAAGCATGGCTTTTAAGCATGTGGTGATGCTGTAAAATAGGATTTTAGGTGTAAGAATTTCTATATTAAAATTTTAGCCATACTAAGGGTATTAAAATCTATTCTGGATCAGAATTTGAAATTTTTTCTTCATTCCTATTAAAATAACTGTAAAGTATTCCCTTTCCCTCTGCCCAAACCATCTCCTCAAACACAGACAAACAAATAAAAACATAGAAACCTCAGATGATTTGATGCCTCAGGCTGGCTGGACAAATAATACATCAGCAAATATTCATTAACATTTCTCAAATTATTGCCCATATTTTACATTATGACACAGTTATATGCTCATATCCATAGTTAATCCAGATTGTTTTTATGATATTAACATTAAAACAGTAATTTAAACCTGATTCTACTTACCCAGTGAAAGTGTTTACTTTACTGTTTCCTTGTGACTCAGGTCTTCCTCACTTATGTGTCCATGTAAGGATTTTAGTTAAGAATCCCCAAAATCTGAGCACAGAGATTTTATGTATGTGCATTTATTAATCATTTTCTGAGGAAAAGAGCAATGTTTTCATCAGTTTCTCACAGGGGACTATGACAAACAAAATATTAAGTATCTTTTCACTGAAGAGAATATGAAAAAATAAGAAGGTGTAAGAAAGCCAATTAAAATAAGTAACCAAAAACATAGAGAAAATACTCCTTAAAAATTAAATTGACACAGCTGAACTTGTATTGGTGTAAATGATTATTTTTTAGATGCTCTTTAGCTCCACATCTTTGTTTTTTTTTTTTTTAACATCTTTATTGGAGTATAATTGCTTCACAATGGCTGTTAGTTTGTGCTTTATAACAAAGTGAATCAGCTATACATATACATATAACCCCATATCCCCTCCCTCTTGAATCTCCCTCCCACCCTCCCTATCCCACCCCTCTAGGTAGTTACAAAGCACCGAGCTGATCTCCCTGTGCTATGCGGCTGCTTCCCACTAGCTATCTATTTTACATTTGGTAACTGTATGTATGTCAATGCCATTGTCTCACTTCATCCCGGTTTACCTCTCCCCCTCCCCATCTCCGCAAGTCCATTCTCTATGTCTACATCTTTATTCCTGTCCTGCCCCTAGGTTCTTCAGAAACATTTTTTTTTTTTTTTACATTCCATATATATGTGTTAGCATATGGTATTTGTTTTTTTTCTTTCTGATGTACTTCACTCTGTATGATAGAATCTAGGTCCATCCACCTCACTACAAATAACTCAATTTCATTTCTTTTTATGGCTGAGTAATATTCCATTGTATATATGTGCCATATCTTCTTTATCCATTCATCTGTTGATGGACACTTAGGTTGCTTCCATGTGTTGGCTATTGTAAATAGAGCTGCAATGAACATTGTGGTACATGACTCTTTGAATTATGGTTTTCTCAGGGTATATGCCCAGTAGTGTGATTGCTGGGTCATATGGTAGCTCTACGTTTAGTTTTTTAAGGAACCTCCATACTGTTCTCCATAGTGGCTGTATCAATTTACATTCCCACCAACAGTGCAAGAGAGTTCCCTTTCTCCACAGCCTCTCCAGCATTTATTGTTTGTAGATTTTTTGCTGATGGCCATTCTCACGGGTGTGAGATGATATCTCATTGTAGTTTTGACTTGCATTTCTCTAATGATTAGTGATGTTGAGCATTCTTTCATGTGTTTGTTGGCAAGTTGTATATCTTATTTGGAGAAATGTCTCCTTATCTTCTGCCCATTTTTGGATTAGGTTGTTTTTTTTCTTGATATTGAGCTGCATGAGCTGCTTGTAAATTTTGGAGATTAATCCTTTGTCAGTTGCTTCATTTGTGGAGATTAATCCTTTGTCAGTTGCTTCATTTGCAAATAATGTCTCCCATTGTGAGGGTTGTCTTTTGGTCTTGTTTATGGTTTCCTTTGCTGTGCAAAAGCCTTTAAGTTTTATTAGGTCCCATTTATTTATTTTTGTTTTTATTTCCATTTCTTTAGGAGGTGGGTCAAAAAGGATCTTGCTGTAATTTATGTCACACAGTGTTCTGCCTATGTTTTCCTCTAAGAATTTTATAGTGTCTGGCTTTACATTTAGGTTTTAATCCATTTTGAGTTTATTTTTGTGTATGATGTTAGGGAATGTTCTAATTTCATTCTTTTACAAGTAGCTGCCCAGTTTTCCCAACACCACTTATTGAAGAGGCTGTCTTTTCTCCACTGTATGTTCTTGCCTCCTTTATCAAAAATAAGGTGACCATATGTGCGTGGGTTTATCTCTGGGCTTTGTATCCTGTTCCATTGATCTATTATTCTGTTTTTGTGCCAGTACCATACTGTCTTGATTACTGTAGCTTTGTAGTACAGTCTGAAGTCAGGGATCCTGATTTCTCAGGCTCCATTTTTCTTTCTCAAGATTGCTCTTGCTATTTGAGGTCTTTTGTGTGTCCATACAAATAGTGGAATTTTTTTTTCCAGTTCTGTGAAAAATGCCGTTGGTGATTTGACAGGGATTGCACTGAATCTGTAGATTGCTTTGGGTTGTACAGTTATTTTCACAATGTGGATTCTTCCAATCCAAGAACATGGCATATCTCTCCATCTGTTTGTATCATCTTCAATTTCTTTCATAAGTGTCTTATAGTTTTCTGAATACAGGACTTTTGTCTCCTTAGGTAGGTTTATTCCTAGATATTTTATTCTTTTTGTTGCAATGGTAAATGGGAGTGTTTCATAATTTCTCTATCAAATTTTTTATCATTAGTGTATAGGAATGCAAGAGATTTCTGTGCATTAATTTTGTATCCTGCTACTTTACCAAATTCGTTGATAAGCTCTAGTAATTTTCTGGTAGCATCTTTAGGATTCTCTATGTATAGTATCATGTCATCTGCAAACAGTGACAGCTTTACTTCTTCTTTTCCAATTTGGATTCCTTTTATTTCCTTTTCTTCTCTGATTGCTGTGGCTAAAACTTCCAAAACTCTGTTGAATAATAGTGGTCAGAGTGGGCAATCTTCTCTTGTTCCTGTTATTAGAGGAAATGGTTTCAGTTTTTCACCATTGAGAATGATGTTGGCTGTGGGTTTGTCATATATGGCCTTTATTTGTTGAGGTAAGTTCCCTCTATGCCTACTTTCTGTTTTTTTTTTTTTTTAATCATAAATCGGTGTTGAATTTTGTGAAAAGCTTTTTCTGCATCTATTGAGATGATCATATGGTTTTATCCTTCTATTTGTTAATATGGTTTATCACATTTATTGATTTGCATATATTGAAGAATCCTTGCATTCCTAGGATACAACCCACTTGATCATGGTGTATGATTCCTTTAATGTGCTGTTGGATTCTGTTTGCTAGTATTTTGTTGAGGATTTTTGCATCTATGTTCATCAGTGATATTGGCCTGTAGTTTTCTTTCTTTGTGACATCTTTTTCTGATTTTGGTATCAGAGTGATGGTGGCCTCGTAGAATGAGCTTGGGAGTGTTCCTCCCTCTGTTATATTTTGGAAGAGTTTGAGAAGGATAGGTGTTAGCTCTTCTCTAAATGTTTGATAGAATTTGCCTGTGAAGCCATCTGGTCCTGGGCTTTTGTTTGTTGGAACATTTTGAATCACAGTCTCAATTTCAGTGTTTGTAATTGGTCTGTTTATATTTTCTATTTCTTCCTAGTTCAGTCTCAGAAGGTTGTGCTTTTCTAAGGATTTGTCCATTTCTTCCAGATTGTCCACTTTATTGGCATATAGTTGCTTGTAGTAATCTCTCATGATCCTTTGTTCTCCTGCAGTGTCAGTGTTACATCTCCTTTTTCATTTCTAATTCTATTGATTTGAGTCTTCTCCCTTTTTTTCTTCAGGAGTCTGGCTAATGGTTTATCAATTTTGTTTATCTTCTCAAAGAACCAGCTTTTAGTTTTATTGATCTTTGCTATTGTTTCCTTTATTTCTTTTCATTTATTTCTGATCTGACCTTTATGATTTCTTCTGCTAACTTTGGGGGTTTTTTGTTTTTCTTTCTGTAATTGCTTTAAGTGTAAGTTTAGATTGTTTATTTGAGATTTTTCTTGTTTCTCAAGATAGGATTTTATTGCTATAAGTTTCTCTCTTAAATTTCTTTTGCTGCATCCCATAGGCTTTGGGTTGCCATGTTTTCATTATCATTTGTTTCTAGGTGTTTTTTGGTTTCTTCTTTGATTTCTTCAGTGATCGCTTGGTTATTAAGTAATGTATTCTTTAGCTTCCATGTGTTTGTACATTTTACAGACTTTTTCCTGTAATTGATATCTAGTCTCATACTGTTGTCGTCAGAAAAAGATTCTTGATACGATTTCAATTTTCATAAATTTACCAAGGCTTGATTTGTGACTGAAGATATGATCTATCCTGGAGAACGTTCCATGAGCACTTGAGAAGGAAGTGTATTCTGTTATTTTTGGAGGGAATGTCCTATAAATATCAATCAATTCTATCTGTTCTAATATGCATTTAAGGCTTATCTTTCTAATTTTCTGTCTGGATGATCTGTCTATTGGTGTAAGTGGGGTTTTAAAGTCCCCCACTATTATTGTGTTACTGTCGATTTCCCCTTTTATGGCTGTTAGCATTTGCCTTTTGTATTGTGGTGCTCCTATGTTGGGTGCATAAATATTTGCAATTGTTATATCTTCTTCTTGGGTTGATCCCTTGATCATTATGTAGTGTCCTTCCTTTTCTGTTGCAAGAGTCTTTATTTTAAAGTCTATTTTGTCTGATATGAGTATTGTTACTCCAGCTTTCTTTCTTTTTTTTTTTTCCCTGTTACAAACAATAATAATACATCTTCAATGAATATCTTTATTCTGGTCTTGTTTGCACATGTTCAAGAGTTTCCCAGGGAATGGCTCAGAGAAGTAGTATAGATTTTTTATTGGGTACTACAAGGCCCTCCAAATAGTGATTATATTAACTTATATTTTTTTACAGAAGTAAATGGGAGTTCCCATGTCTTCATATCTTTCATTACACTTGGGACTGTTGGATTTTTAATGGATGCCAGTATGTTGGATGTGAAATGGTATCTTGATTTATTTTGCATTACCCTGAACACTGTTGAGGCTGTGGACGTTTAATGGCTATTTAGATTTCCTCCTTGTTGAATTGCCTGTTCATCCTTTACCTTCCAGCTTTCTTTTGATTTCCATTTGCATGGAATATCTTTTTCCATCCCCTCACTTTCAGTCTGTATTTGTCCCTAGGTCTGAAGTGAGTCTCTTGTAGATAGCATATATATAGGTCTTGTTTTTGTATCCATTCAGCCAGTCTGTGTCTTTTGGTTGGAGCATTTAATCCATTTACATTTAAGGTAATTATCAATAGGTATGTTCCTATTACCATTTTCTTAATTGTTTTGGGTTTGTTGCTGTAGGTCTTTTCATTCTGTTGTGTTTCCTGCCTAGAGAAGTTCCTTTAGCATTTGTTGTAAAACTATTTTGGTGGTGCTGAATTCTGTTAGCTTTTGCTTGTCTGTAAAGGTTTTAATTTCTCTGTCAAATCTGAATGAGATCCTTTTTGGGTAGAGTAATCTTGATTGTAGGTTTTTCCCTTTCATCACTTTAAATATGTCCTGCCACTCCCTTCTGGCTTGCAGGGTTTCTGCTGAAAGATTGGTTGTTAACCTTATGGGGATTCCCTTGTATGTTATTTGTTGTTTTTCCCTTGCTGCTTTTAATATGTTTTCTTTGTATTTAATTTTTGATAATTTGATTAATATGTGTCTTGGTGTGTTTCTCCTTGGATTTATTCTGTATGGGACTCTCTCCATTTCCTGGATGTGATTGACTATTACCTTTCCCATATTAGGAATGTTTTCAACTATAATTTCTTCCAATATTTTCTCAGTCCCTTTCTTTTTCTCTTATTTTTCTGGGACCCCTATGATTTGAATGTTGGTGTGTTTAATGTTGTCCCAGAGGTCTCTAAGCCTGTCCTCAATTCTTTCATTCCTTTTTCTTTTTTCTGCTCTGCAGTAGTTATTTTCACTATTTTATCTTCCAGGCCACTTGTCCATTCTTCTGCCTCAGTTATTCTGCTATTGATTCCTTCCAGAGAATTTTTCATTTCATTTATTGTGTTTTTCATCATTGTTTGTTTGCTCCTTACTTCTAGCTCCTTGTTAAATGTTTCTTGTATTTTCTCCATTCTATTTCCAAGATTTTTGGATCAACTTTACTATCATTATGCTGAATTCTTTTTCAGGTAGACTGCCTATTTCCTCATCATTTGTTTGGTCTGGTGGGTTTTTACCTTGCTCTTTCATCTGCTGTGTGTTTCTCTGTCTTCTCATTTTGTTTCACTTACTGTGTTTGAGGTCTCCTTTTAACAGGCTGTAGGTTCATAATTCCCATTGTTTTTGGTGTTTGCCTCCAGTGGCTAAGGTTGGTTCAGTGGTTTGTGTAGGCTTTCTGGTGGAGGAGACTAGTACCTGTGGTCTGGTGAATGAGGCTGGATCTTGTCTTTCTGGTGTGCAGGACCACATCCAGTGGTGTGTTTTGGGGTGTCTGTGACCTTATTATGATTTTAGGCAGCCTCTATGCTAATGGGTGGCATTGTGTTCCTGTCTTGCTAGTTGTTTGGCATAGAGTGGCCAGCACTGTAGCTTGCTGGTCATTGAATGGAGCTTGGTCTTAGTGTTGAGATGGAAATCTCTGGGAGAGCTTTCACCGTTTTTTATTACGTGGAGCCAGGTGGTCTCTGGTGGACCAATGTCCTGAACTTGGGTCTCTCACCTCAGAGGTGCAGGCCTGACACCCAGCCAGAGCAAACACAGCTCAGAGGAAAAGGGAGACCAAAAGAAAGAAATAAAGAAAAAATAAAATAAAGTTATTAAAATAAAAAAATTAAAAGTAATAAAAAAAGAAAGAAGGAAAGAAAGAAAGAGAGAAAGAAAGAAGAGAGCAACCAAAGCAAAAAACAAATACACCAATGATAGCAAGTGCTAAAAACTATACTTAAAAAAAAAAAAAAAAGGAGAGACAGAAGCTTAGGACAAATGGTAAAAGCAGGGGCTTCCCTGGTGGCGCAGTGGTTGAGAGTCTGCCTGCCAATGCAGGGGACACGGGTTCGTGCCCCAGTCCGGGAAGATCCCACATGCCGTGGAGCAGCTGCGCCCATGAGCCATGGCCACTGAGCCTGCGCATCCGGAGCCTGTGCTCTGCAAAGGGAGAGGCCACAACAGTGAGAGGCCCACATACCGCAAAAAAAAAAAGTAAATAAATGGTAAAAGCAAAGCTATACAGACCCAATCACACAAACAAACATACACATACACACTCACAAAAAGAGAAAAAGGAAAAGAAAAATCTATATATTAAAAAAAATAATGAGGAGGAGAGCAGCCAAATCAATAAACAAATCTACCAATGATAATAAACTCTAAATACTAAACTAAGATTAACATAAAGCCAGGAACAAATTAAATGCAGAAAGCAAACCCCAAGTCTGTAGTTGCTCCCAAAGTCCACAGCCTCAAGTTTGGGTTGGTTCCTTGTCTATTCAGGTATTCCACAGATGCAGCATTCATCAGGTTGATTGTTGAGATTTAATCTGCTGCTCCTGAGGCTGCTGGGAGGGATTTCCATTTCTCTTCTTTGTTCACACAGTTTCTGGGGTTCAGCTTTGGATATGGCCCCGCCTCTGTGTGTAGGTTGCCTGAGGGTGTCTGTTCTTTGCTCAGATAAGACGGGGTTAAAGTAGCAGCTGATTAGGGGCTCTGGCTCACTCAGGTCAGGGGGATAGAGGGGGATGGAATGCAGGGCAAGCCTGCGGCAGCCGAGGCCAGCGTGACGTTGCAACAGCTTGAGGCGTGACGTGTGTTCTCCCAGGAAAGTTGTCCCTGGATCACGGGACCCTGGCAGTGGCGGGCTGCACAGTTTCCCGGGAGGGGAGGTGTGCGTAGTGACCTGTGCTTGCACACAGGCTTCTTGGTGGCTGCAGCAGCAGCCTTAGTGTTTCATGCCCGTCTCTGGGGTCTGTGCTGATAGCCACGGCTTGTGCCTGTCTCTGGAGCTAATTTAGGCTGCACTCTTAATCCCCTCTCCTCACACACCCCGAAACAATGGTCTCCTGCTTCTTAGGCAGTTCCAGACATTTTCCCGGACTCCGTCCCGGCTAGCTGTGGTGCACTAGCCCCCTTCAGGCTGTGTTCAAGTAGCCATCCCCAGTCCTTTTCCTGGGATCTGACCTCCGAAGCCCAAGCCTCAGCTCCCAGCCCCCACGTGCCCTGTGGGTGAGCAGACAAGCCTCTCAGGATGGTGAGTGCTGGTCAGCACTGATCCTCTGTGCGGGAATCTCTCTGCTTTGCTCTCTGCACCCCTGTTGCTGTGCTCTCCTCTGTGGCTCCAAAGCTTCACCCTGCCCACGCCCCATCTCCAGCAGTGAAGGGGCTTCTTAGTGTGTGGAAATTTTTCCTCCTTCACAGCTCCCTCCCAGAGGTGCAGGTCCTGTCCCTATTCTTTTGTCTCTGTTTTTTCTTTTTTCTTTTTCCCTACCCAGGTACATGGGGAGTTTCTTGCCTTTTGGAAAGTCTGAGGTCTTCTGCCAGCATTCAGTAGGTGTTCTGTAGGAGTTGTTCCACATGTAGATGTATTTCTGATATGTTTGTTGGGAGGAAGGTGATCTCCATATCTTACTCCTCTGCCATCTTGAAGGTCTTCTCCTATCTCTCCATCTTAGAATTTCTCCCCTCTACAAATTTACTGGTCTTCTTCACCTCACTTGCTTCCCCCTAGTGTCCATTCATTTCTTTCTCTAATCCACTTCCAATACAGTAGTCAAAGAAATCTAAAATGCAAATTTGGTCGTGTCACTCCTCCATTCAAAGTATTCTGATGTTTTCCCATTGAACTTATTTAAAATATACAGTTCTATAGTACAGGGAACTCTACTCAGTGCACTGTGGTGACCTAAATGGGAAGGAAATCCAAAAGAGAAGGGATATATGTATATGTATAGCTGATTACAGCAGAAGCTAACACAACATTGTAAAACAACTATACTTCAATAAAAATTAACTATACTTTAATAAAATTTTTTTAAAGTTACAAATCAAAAAAAAAAAAAAAGCACAGTTCTTAGCATAGTATTCAAGGTTCTTTATGATCTGGCTACTACTAAATTTTCCGGTCTCATCAAGTGCTATTTTCTGCCCCAAGGTAGACTTCCTTAGATCTCCTTAACTTTATACTTTCCTCTAGGATCATTTTACATGTTGTTGCTTCTGCCTAGAACTCTTAGGCTGTCCAGATGTTATTCACCTTTTAGACCTCATTCTACATGTTACTTTATCAGAGACTGGTTATGTCCTCAACAAAATTTTGATACCATTAAAGCAAGAAATCTCCAAATCTTATTACATCATTATATTCTCAATCCGTTTTTTGGTATTTCACAAATATTTGTGTATTAATTGAAGAAGGCAATAAAAAGGATAAAGTGTGAAAGTCAAAGAGTAATGAGAGATATTTGTATTTTAATATAAACAACTGGTTTATCATCATTTTTTAATTATATTTTTACTCTATAGTGCCACAGTCAATTTATTTTCAGTACCATGTTAGTGCCAGTTAGTTATACTTATTAGTCTGTGTCCCAGAAGATAATGGATAGGCACAACAACAAAAAATGATAAATGATAAAATTGTAATAAAATGACTGATTACAAAGGTGTGGGACAATTTAATGGAAATCAAGAATCATGGCATACTCTCAGGGTAACAATAATCTTGTAACCACACCTACTGATGAAGAAGCAAAAAGGAGCAGGAGTTACCAAAACTTAGGGAAAGCTGGCATTTATTAGGAGAGGGCCATGCAAACAGAACCTACGACCTTAGTGGAGGACTGCAGCTACGGTCAACCCACAGTGGATTAGGTGAGAGAGAACTAAGACAAAACTATCTTAAGCTTCATGCTCCACCTGCCTTTGGTTCTCCTGCTGGTGCCTCTCATTAGTTATACCCACTCAGAAACCAGAGAGCAAGGGGATCCTACTGCTACAGTGTAACAAGCTTCAAAAATCTAGACCATAGTACTTGGTGGAAAACTGTGAAGAGTGAATATGGAGGAGGAAAAGGGTAACTAGGTGAATAGGATCAAAGAGAATGAAGACAGTCTGACTTTGTGGGAATATCTTAACTTGGCTAGCTTGTTAGTTTTCAGTTCCAATTAACAAATGATCTCAATTAGTGACTTCCGTTATTGTTTACTTTCCCAGTTCAATATTTTGCTGCCTCCTCATATTACATACTTGCAGAAAAAAGTGATTATATCTCTTGTTTCTGTATAGCCAAAAGAAATCATTTTAACCTTTAAAAGTAACATTTTATTTCAGTTATCTGGTGTGTGGGTGCGTAGGCATTGATTCTATTGTTAGTATTATCTGACCCTCACACTGATTGATTCATGCATAGTCAATAAATGATTCAGTTATTAAAATGGATGAAAATGCTAATATACTCATTTGATGTTGTTACATATCTCTGTTGCCAAATATGACGCCATCTGTAAGTTGATTATACAGTTTTATAATTAAACAGTTGGATTTTTATTTATAATGCAAGGATTCGAGCCTAGTGAAAGTATAAAGAAGAAAATAATTGTATTACATAAAAAGAATAAAATATCTCTATGTTGAAATTAATTTCTTTCAGGCTTTTCTCCATTTACTTAATGTTAATGTTTTCTATATTTATCATTAAAAATCAACAACCATGAACTAACTATAGAATTATTTAAATACATTCTACAAAAATATAATTATACTTGCATTATTCCTGTTTATATCCTTTACTTTATAAATACATTACTCAGTTTTTCTCACCATGCCAGAGAAAAACTATTGTTTTAGTTTTTATTTGCATTAGAAATTAAGCATTTTCTGCATTATACTGTATAAAGCAGTACACACAAATTAGCAGATTTGTAAATGGAGCATTTCTTTTTTCTCCTAGGTAGAAATGTGAAGTAATAAAAATTGATACTCCATTCAACAGTTGTATTAAAATGTGTAGTACATATCATTTAAGGGTGTAACATGATGTTTCATGAATGAATTAGTGGATTTTTTACCTACTGCTTAAAGATGTAACAATACCACATAGGCTTCTAGTTGCTGACATTTATTCTAGGCACTATAGAAAACCTGCTGCAGGCAGGTGCTAGCTTATGGAATTAGATGCAAAGTCTAATGAAAGAGTACATATTCTCTTAGAGTATGTTTGCAAAACAGCACAGAGATAAATGATTAAGGAGCAACAGATTGGTCAAAGGAATGGCCAGAGATAAAAATATTGCATTTCGGGGCTTCCCTGGTGGCACAGTGGTTGAGAGTCCGCCTGCCGATGCAGGGGACACGGTTTCGGGAAGATCCCACATGCCACGGAGCAGCTAGGCCCGTGAGCCATGGCCGCTGAGCCTGCGCGTCCGGAGCCTGTGCTCCGCAACCGGAGAGGCCACAACAGTGAGAGGCCCGCGTACCACAAAAAGAAAAAAATAGAAAATATTGCATTTGTTAGATATTGGAGGAAATCCTTGACATTGAAAATCCTTAAACGTATTCACTTGCCTATATTCTTTTTAAATTTCTTGTCTGGAATATTGTATTTGTGTCCTAACAAATTGTTTTTTATTTTGCTGTCCTCCAATATATTTTTTTTTTACTGTTCATAGAGTGGCTTACTAAAATGCAATAATATGTTATTTCATTGGTAAAAAATGTCATAGTCACTCTCCAGGACCTTCATGATTAAATGTAAACTCATCAAGTTGATAGTAAAGGCATTAGTGTAAACATTATTTCTTGCTATATTGTATACTACTTCAGAAAAATAATGTAATTCCACAAATACATATTTATGGATAAATTATTGATTTGTTAACAGAGGATAAAGAAGATAAAACAGTTTCCAGCTGATAAACTTGATAGTGATATGCTGAGTGGATTGGAAGAGAAGTGGACCATGTAGTTGACCATATTTGAAGCAACTGCATTAATTAGATTTAGTGTGAATAAAGGTGCATTCTAGGGAGTTGAAGAAATGAAAGGCAGAAACATTTCAAGAAATATTTCAAAGGAAGTATTAAAAAGCCTTAGTGTTTAATTGGATAAGAGTGGATCTTTAGAGAGAGATCACTACTTTGTGTTAAGATGAAAAGATTTAGAATGCAGGTGGAGGATCTTAGTAATGGAACAACGTGATCAGTCATGTTTTAGAAGCTTTTATTTTGAGGTGAAAATGAGACTTTCAAGTGGAAATTCACCCTGGAAATATAAAACTAGAGCTTGAGGCCAGAGCTAAGAATAAAAAGTTATTAGCATAGAAGTAATAGCTATTCAACTAAAGTAACAAAAGAGGAATATTTCTGTAACACAATAATAAGAGATTCAAAACTGAGAGAGAGGAACTGAGTCACATCTTCACTCTTTTTCATACTGCCTTTCTTTTGAAGTTTCAAGACCCACATCAAATATAGTGAAATCTTTTACTTTTTCTTCTATTTTTTCACTAAATAATAGATGATAGATGGATAGATAGGTAGATGACAGATAGATAGAAAATAGATGATGGAAAGACAGATGATAGATTTTCTCATTTATGCTCCCATAAAATTTTGTTTCTTCAATTAAATGCTTGTTCACAGTTATATATAAATTTTTGCACATATATCTCTGTTTCTCATCTTAGAGTAAACCCCTTAGAGTAAATCTACTTGAAATTTTACCCTAATTGTAAGCAAACCTGCCACATTTTGTGGATGCTGAGCCTTGTCTTACACACCTTTATCCCACTACTCAAGCGCCAGCATAGTTCCTTAAACAAGAAAAATACTTTTTTGAATTTGAGTCTACTCATCAATGAATATCAGAATAACTAGACCTGCCCTACACACACACACACACACACACACACACACACACACACACATTAATATATGTTAATTGGAATTTGTGACAAGGTCTCGCTGTGAGTCATGTTCACTCAAAAGTAGCCCATGTTTACAACCCTTACAAGATATGTTGCTTTTCTATTTTTTAAATGGCAATGTCTCTTCTTCTGTATTATTAAACCTATACTATATACTTTCTCCTTAACTTCATTGCAGCTGATGAACTTCATCTAAAATAAGACAATTAGACAAAAGCTACCTCATCTTCCCACCAACACATTTGCTAATCCATTTCCCTAATTTCTCACTTTCCTTAAATGAAGCAGATTAAGTACTTCCAACCCTATCTAAGGCTTCAATCCATTCTGGATCTTAACCAATTTCATCCCACTCATCAATTTCTTACTCTCTATTGGATCATTCCTATTAGGAAGCAAACATGGTATTTCTTTTTTTATAGTATTTCTTATATTAAAAATTAATTATCTCCATTGATCCTACATCCTCCTGCAGCTACGACATCATATCTTTACTCCACAACAAATATTCATGAAATAATTGAATAAATTCTTGCCTTTTCTTGCATTCTTCAATTGGATTATATTCCAGTAAACCCATGGCAATTTTTCTAGTAAATTATACAAGTGTCTACTACTCTTACTTAACCTCTCAGAAGAAATCAATATAATTGACATTTTACCCCTTAAAATTCATTCTTCTTTTGCCTGTGGTGATGCCACACCCTTCTGGATTTCTTTCTAATTCACAGTACACACTTGTTTATACTTTGTTGCTTTCTTCTCTCTTGGCTTGACCACTTATTGTCCTAGTGCCCTATAATCTTTGTCCTATGCCCTCTTCTCATTTTCTTTCTCTTGGACGCCATTTGATTTGAAGGTATTAAAGAAAATCTATTTCTCATGACTTCCACATGCATCTGAAGCCCTGGGCACACCCATAAAATCCAGACTGGTATCTCTAACTGCCTAACTGACCTGCTTATTAAAATTAGAAATGGTGTATTAAATTGAATATAATCTAATATTTCTTTACATATCCATTTTCTCCACAGCCTCCCAACTTCAGCAAATGTTACCATCATTCACCAAACTTTTTCAAGGCAGCAGTCTATAAGATATTTCTGATCTTTGGTTTTCCCTAATTCCCTACATTTGATGCAAATCCTATTTTGGAGAATGATTGTTCTCTCAAGATATGAAATAAATCAGTCCAAACTGTTTGTTCTGGTTTATAGATATCACCTACCTCATTCATTTTGCTCTAGTTACACAGCTTCTTTCGGTTTCTCTATTAAACCAAAGTAGTTTTTAAGGAACATCTATTCTAGCTGTTCTGTCTGTAATGTTCTTAACCTTGTTATTTGCTTAACTGGCCTTAACTGATATTTAGATATTAAATTAAGGTCTATATTAACTTAACTCATTTAATTTAAATTTAACCAGAAAGAGGTTGACAAAGACTCCATCCTTGATCAAACCTTAGATAGGCTCCTCTGAGCCCTCTTCTCAACTAGTCTTCAAATTGGCATCAGTCCTTGCCTGGCCTGCCTAGACCAGTTTTAGCAAGAATCCTACTAAGCCAGTTTAGACAGAATCACTGGACCTTGATATCTGATCATCCTGCCCTGCCTTCAACAAGAATCCTGTCATTTTAGCAATAATCCCCTTACCCTTGATGTCTAGTCTTAGTAATTTCCATCCACTGATCCCTTCACTCTACTCATTGGCTATAAATCTCCAGCTGTCTTTTCTGTATTTGTAACTGAGCCTGGTCTCTCTTCCCTACTGCAATATTCTTTTTAAATAATCTTGAATAAAGTCTTCCTGACTGTTTAAAAAAGTGTCAGAATATTTTTTTCTCTAACAAGGTTTGACTACATCATTCAATCTAAAGTAGTCACCCACTTACTATCCTTCTTCTTACATTAATTTATGTCTCTATACAGCACTTACACTGCCAGGTAGTTTTAATATTCTTTCCTACATTTGTATTATTTCCTTTATTTCTTCCTTTATTTCTCCCTTTCTTCCTTATTTCATTCTTTTCCTCATTCTTTTTTTTCTTTTACTTTGTTCTCCTTTACCTTTCTTCTTTTTTAGTTGCCTCTAACCACTATAATGGAAGTTTCATGTAAGCAGGCATGTTATCTCTCTTTTAATCACTGTATCCTCAGTGATTGAAGAGCAATTGGCATAGAGCAAGTGTATAAAAACTTATTAAATAACTCATTGAATTATTATAAAAATTTAAGCACATATTAAGGTAGAGATTAAGACAAAAGAGCTAAAATTTAGAACAAAGATAAAAAGGTATTTGTCTACAATGGAAAAGTACGACACAGGACATTATAAATGATATGATCCACAAGAGGGGTAGTGTATTATGGATTTAAGTTAGATATTAAGTGAATAAAAGCAAATAAGGTCATGTAAGAAGAAATAGAAATCACTAATTAATTATCACTCTTCAAATTAATCTAACATCTCCCAATACTATTCAAATCATGCCTTACATTTAATAACAATAACAGCAAGACATTAAATATGCTTGATTCTCTTCTCACATCTTACAAAGAGAATTAATACAAGAAATGTTTACTCCAGGGTTTTTAGTATATCTTAAAAATATTCAGTTTATAAAATGATTCTGTTAGCTACTGTTACAGATAAAGTAATATAGAAGGAGTTACCATTGATACATCAGACGTAAACTCAGTGATATCTGCTTCCTATTGCACCACAAGTCCATAGTTCTCTTTTCAGTTTTTTATGTCTGTGAGTATAATTTATACATTCTTCAGGCTGGTTAGCTCTGAGAGATTAATTGATGTATGGATCTGTTAGGACAATCTGTGTAATGATTTATTGATTTAAAATGAAAGTGTAACTACTGAAAGTACACAAATGTGTCTTATTTACCCCCAAATAAAATCTACTTAGGAAAGATATTATTTTGAAGCTTTCTCATTAAAGCTAGATTCAGAATAAATGACAAAAGACTACAATAGCCTGATGCATCTAGCTCCATGACAAGCCCCCCAAAACTAAAAAAAATAAAAGAATAATTTTATTGACCACAATGTAATTTTTCAAACATAAAGGTTTATTTATTTTTAAGTGTGATAAGAGGAAGAGCAAATTATCAAGAACATAATATGTAAATTTACACTTGGAAGTCAGTTCATGTCTAGGAACTTAAAGTGCAGTTATATTACTGAGTTTGTTTGGTTAAATGTACTGACATCTACACATCTGAATAACTCCTCAAAATGAGATTAATCTTGTAGGGTAAATATGTACTTGAAATGCTCATGTGGCCTAGTCAGAATTAGGTCAGGTTTGAAATACATCTTGTTGGGAATTTGTTTTTCTTAGGCTTAACTATGCCTTTTCAAAAGTAACAAGGAAGGGAAGAGAGTAGACCTCAGATGTCCTATGGAGTTCCAGACAGATTTCCCTGGTGGAGAGAAAGAATAAAAACAGAGTTGTTCAAAGTGATCTTGTTGATTTGCTAAAGTTTAGACTGTGCTGCTGCTGTTCTGCTGATTTGTTTCATTTTAATTCTATAAAACATTTAGTTTCTTTCCTATTTTTAAGACATTCTCAGGTCATGTATTTGCCAAGTATAATATCACAAGGTAATGATGTAGGGGCATTTTGTTTCTATTGCTTTAGCAAAATATTTTGTGTCTACTTGCTAAAGTAGAAAGTTATATTCAAAATCTTTTTCCAAAGAACTATGACTGATTTGAAAGACTCAAGTTTTTCTTCTTCTGGACAGCAAAATATAAGGCAAAAAGCCCTGATTATTCTTTCTTCTATCATCTGTTCCTTTGCTGCTACAATGAAGCTATCATTTTAAGCAAAATCATGACAGTAAAGCCAGCAGTCTAACAGCATCATCATTTAAGGTCAGGGTGCATGAAGTCTGTGCCAAGTTTAATGGAGACTTTGATGAGATATAAATCTTTTTAGCAGTATCTTACTGAACTGGTAGACTCCTCAGACAGTCTATCTTCAAGAGTAATTCCCCTAAGGTCTTCCTGAGTGTGGCTAAATTTGAACCAACCACATTTGTGGAAGCATGCAGCAGACCTAGGAGCCTAACAAAACATTGCCATAATTTCCAACAAAACTATGTCATCAATTCTGTTACAATATCTGTTAGTCTGCTATTAATATGTTATTAATTTATTTAAACGTGTTTATTGGGTACTTACTATATTCTACATTGAGGTGTATAGCAGGGTATAAGAAATCAAGGTACTTTACTTAAGATAAAGAAAAATACATTATTAATGAAATAAGATAATTTAAAATAACATTAAATGTTATGAAGGTAATCACACAGGATTGACATGGTGAGTTGGGATGACTAAATGAGGTCATCTACTTTAGATATGATGACAGATAACTTTAGAAAAAGTGACATCTCTGAAGGGGATCTGACCTTTTATCAGATCTGCACAAGGAGAATTGACCATGTGAAAACTTGGAACCAGAATATTCATGCAAATGGAGTAGCAGGTGAAAGTTCATAATGCAAGAGTGACATGAGAGTTTTATAGATTTGGGGAATAAAAGGGTTAATCTTACTATACCACAGTATACCAAGGCAAGTGTAACAGGCGAAAAGATCTGACAGGAATTCAGAACCCAAGTTATGTAGCATCAGGCTGATTATGAACTGGAAGTTTATTCTATGTATTCTTCCCCTTGTACATGGTAGGTACTATAAATACTATACTGACATGATCTTATGTAAATGTTTAAGAGACATACTTGTATTTGTCTCTGTTTCATTTCCTCCTTATTTTTTCTATTTCTCTATCCTCCTCAGACCTTGAGTAGTGTGTGTGTGTGTGTGTGTGTGTGTGTGTGTGTACGCCCTGGCATATGTGTACACACATATAAAACCAGCCTTGCAATGATCCATGGGCCTGTGAAGTCCAGCCATGTTGAACACTCAGGGACTCATCAACTTTTCTTTCGATTAATGATGTGATACATCCCAGATGTTAAGTGAACCCGTTCCCAGATGTCCTCCATATTAAGCAGTCACAGATCTAATGAATTGTAACTTTGTAAGGTGTGTTTTTAAGATTAGTGAAGTAAATGGAGTGCAGAGAGATTTAGTTAGAAGGTGGGAAACATATGCTTGTTTTAGGGTCACTTTTGAATATGTGTGAGGGCAATAAAGCCCCCAAATATATTTTTTGTCTGTTCTCATTGGTGGGGTTGTGTAAGTAGCCATGGGATTTTTCATAGGTTCTTTTTTTAAAAATTTTATTGGAGTATAATTGATTTATAACGTTGTGTTAGTTTCTGTTGTTCTTTATTGCCATACAAGTGCAGATTGCCATGTTACAGTAGGGTCTATTTTTTTGTAAAAGTAAATATGTATTTAAAAACCTTCTTTAATCAAATTTATCAATTCTAAGTATGAATCATTCAATTTCACAATCCTCCAAATGCAGTAAATATATGTTTTTATGTGTACGTGCGTACATGTGAATCATTGCTATTCAATTAAATCAAAATAGAAAAATTCAAAGTCCACAAATGTTGCGTTTCATTAGAAGATCAAATGCCTAACGATACCTGCTTAGTTTCTAATGAAAAGTTACAGTGACTCCAAACCTCACTCCCAAATAAGACCCACGGGAGATCTGGACCATCACTTACCCACGGAGTTGATCCTCCCTTAGAGAACCCTAGGCCCTTCTTTTTTACCCACCTCATTCATCAAATTTGGAAAAACACTCAAGGGTACAGTGACAAATAGGGATTACTAACATTGCTAAAACTTTCTCAGTCTGCTTCTCTAGTTCTAGACTTTAGATACACATACAAAATACTGAAGTAAATCTCAGGATTCTTAGGACCATTAATCACCAATGAACCAAATCTTTTATTGAAATCCTTAACAATTTCCAGTAGATCAAAACAAGAGATACTTATTATCAAGCTACAAGTAAGATTTGTAGTTCTTGAGGCAAATAAAGTATAAGTTAATGAAAGTCAAATCATATAAACAATGAAAAGTCAACTTACAAAACACATTTTCCCTTCATTTGACTTTTGGGGCATTCTGATTTTGTTATGAAAATATATGACATGTTGTCTTACTAACAACTTTTAAGCAATTCCAGAATTGTCACTTAAAATACTGTTCAATACAAAATGAATAATTTGATTCACAACAGAGATTTATCTGGAAAGAAAATTCTAATAAATCTTCCACCCCACTGGGATATTTTGACAAATGCAATAACAGAAGCTGTGGTTGGCAGTCTCTACAAGTGATATCTGGGCCTGTCACCATAACTCTGACCATAGGACTTGAATTAGCTTCTACACAGTTTAATAATAAAAGCTTCCATGTTTGACCCTTGAGGAGATACTCGTGAATAGGTGAGCCCTTTTGGTTATCTGAATTATAAATCATGTTTTAACATGATTATATATTTATATTATATATATATAATTATTATACATAATAATATTATTTATATATTATTTATAATATTATTTATATTATATATTCCCCTCAGGAATTTATTTTATATTATATTATATATTTATATTTATTTCATGATTTTAGGCATTCACATAATTGATACCTCATATCAGTTACATTGTCCTCCTGAGGAAGCATGCTCCCTGAATATAAGCAGTGCAGAATGTCATGAGCTGTTTCAAAAGTGGTTCTGAGTGAAAGTAAAAGGCGAATACAGTGAGTCTTAACAGTGTTTACCACTCTATCAGCAGAAATGTGAAGCATCTGAAGCTTCTAGTCACTCTGTATCGCCCTATGCCATGTTCAGGGATGCACAATAGAGGAGATATCAGCACCTACAGATCACTGTGAAGTTCAGTGGGCAGTGTTGCTTGCCATAATCTTTAGATATTCTACCAGCATGCAGGGAGCAAAGGCCAAGGATGTTAGATACACTGTGGGGAGTGGTCATGCTCCCTACCAACATTCAAGTAGATGCAAAGTCCATGTATAACTACAAAGTAATGTTAGCTGAATATTAATATACAGTAAATTTTCCCTGAAGACAACTGGCATGTATATTTTAGAAATTTTACATTATGTTTGGAATTTTGCTCTTAATTATTCACAACTGAGAAAATTTGGAGTCTTCAGTTTTATAAATTTGTTTCAGTCTGAGCTCATGGTTATGCCACATGTTGGTGCAAATATATGATTCCTTCAGTATATGTTCTAGTGTTGTCCTGTTTAAGTATATACATATTGAAATACACATTATTTCATTTTAACTTTATTTCTTCTGTATGATGAGGAGCATTATATAAATTATTTTGAAATTATGTGAGTACGTTCCTCATTTTGTTTATGAACGTCATTTCACCACAGTAAAGAAGGACTTTCAAACATTTTTTTAAAACAGCATCATTTTGTCTGATAGGGTTGAGAACCAATGTCAACAGAGGTTGTGCCGGGAATAGGTACTGCAAAGAGTCATGATTCTTAAGTTGAGTCAGAAGACCTGGATTACAATCTTGTCTCTGTTCTGTGTAAGTTTCTGTGTCTCAGGAGAGGTTTGAAGTATTGAGCATACAACTAGTCATCTGTAAAATAAGAATGATTACATAGAGTGTACAGATCTGTAATTTATGAGACTGATATTAAATCTTACATGTAAAATTTATTTTTTGTAAATTTTGAAGATTGATAGAAATAGAGGCTATTATTATTATTTAATAAATTTGCAAGTGCACTTCTTCCCTTCATGGTTTTATTTGATTTCAAAGATGATTAATCCCTTTTTATCATAGATATTGTGATTAACCACCATAAAGAGAACAGAACTTTCTTCATTCCTTAACAAGCATTTCCAAGCCCAAATTTAGTACAAGGTATTGTTCGAAGTCCAGAGGATGAAAGGAATGAGTATGACAAGTGTGTTTTGTAGTCTACATTTATCATTATACATAGTTAAATTTAGCATTTATACAAGAATATGCACATATAAATAGGAACTTTCAGTACCTCTTTTAAAAGTGAAATTCTTGATCTTTAATTAATCTACACATTATGGTAAAAATTTAGCTATGCAGATAGATGAAGATAGATTTAGACATAAATGTAGAGACAGATGTAAATAGAGGTAGATAGCTTTATCACATCCTTTAGGAATGACATTACCCTTTAGGCTGAACTGCTTCACATATTCACAAAACAGCATGATCCAAATAAAATACTACTTAAATATATGAATACAGCTACTTTAAAAAATATGCTTACATTGTACCCATGTAGCCGGAGGCTTTTTATCAATTGATATTCTTGGTTTTAAACAACACAGATTAAAGGACATTAATAATACAAATATCTGAGTGTTTCATAAAACTACTTAGGAAAATCAAAACAAAACAAAACATAAACGCTTTGTAGAAAATTTGCTGGAATATTTTGGAACTATTTACCCTTTACACAGAATACTTAATTAAAATTTCTCATGAATTCTAGAATGATGCTAATAGAATTTCTTCAAAAATCACAATATAAACAATGTTTCAGAAAATCTGTGCTTTGGATTTTGTCAATGAGAATGATCAGAACTGACTGGTGTTACACTGTTTCCATATGAGTTCTAAAGTGGTTATACTCATGTTTCTATTCCATTCTATTCTATTCTATTCTATTCTATTAATTTAAATTGCCAATGACTCAGACATATCAGTACAGAAATTCAATTTACCAGAGCACTGCTAGACTTCTTTACACCAATCTGAATTAGTCTTCGCAGTGGAGACATTTTTTTTTCTTTCTCCATATTTTCTGTCTTACCTGTTGAATCCCCACCAGAAAGTACAAACTGAAAGTATATGTTATGTCCTTTCTAGTCAATATGGTAGAATTCCATTTTAACATTAAGTTTATGAATTCAGAAAGTATTTATTCGGAACTACTTTATTCAAGACACTTTAAAAACACTGTATGAATTGAATTTTGTCCCCCAGATAAAAACACGTTGAAGTCCTTAACCCTTATATGTGACCTCCTTCCCATCCACCCTAAGCCCATCCCTAATGTATCAATGATCTGTCATTCATATCTAAAATTCTGTCCTTTGAAATGCTACTTGGATGAAACCTTACTCAATATAAGTTTTTTGGGAATTATCATTTTATTTTATTTTACTTAATTTAATTTATTTTTTAATTTAGAGTAATCCCCTGAAGATTAATTTTAAGGTATTATGTGGTATATCTAGGTGTATCCACATAGTTCCCTTTTATTACTGAGTAGTGTTCTATAACATATATATGTACCACAGTTTAACTATGGACCTGATTAAGGACATTTTGGATGTTCCAGTTTAGGAATATAACAAGTCGAGCTGCTATAAACGTTAGTGTACAGGTATTTGTGTGAACTACCTTTTTCTTTCTCTGAGATAAATACCCAAGTATGCAATTGCTGGATCACGTGATAATTGCCACTCAAAGTCAGCTAATTAGCAACCTTAATTCCACCTACAGCTTTAATTCCTTTATGCTATGTAATCCAACATATTCACAGGTTCTGGGGATTATGATGTGAACATCTTTATGCAGGGGTGAGAAGGACACTTTTCTGTTTAACATAATTATTTTAGTTATTCTCGAGTCTGTGCCTTAACATACAAATTTTATAATAAGATTGTTTGTTTCTACAAAAAGTCAGTTTGGTAATAACTGACTTATTTACTATGTTGAATTTTCCAATCCGTGAATATGGTCTCTCCATTTACTTAGATATTTCTAAAATTTCTTTCTTCAGAATTTTGTTAAATAGATACTATACATATTTTAAATAATACCTAGGTTTCATTTACTTGGAGCAATTGTAATAGAATTGTAGTTTTAACTTTGGCTTCCACATGTTCATTGTTAGTATAAGGATATGAAATTAAAAAAACAATAAACAGCTTTATTGAAATACAACTCACATAAAATTAACACTTCAAGGTGTACAATTCAGTGATTATTAGTATATTCACAGAGTTATGCAAAACAGAGGTAATGGCACTATATAATTTTAGAACACTTTAATCATCCAAAAAGGAACCTCATACCTTTCACAGTTAATCCCCATTCCCATCTCAATCCACTGCTTACGGCAACCTTATTGTACTTTTGTATCTATGGATTTTTCACAATCTGGAAATTTTATATAAAAAGAATTATATAATATGTGGCTTTCTTTGTATTGCTTCTTTCACTTAGCATGTTTACAAGGCTCATCCATGCTGTAGTATGTGTGAGTACTTCATTTCTTTTTTATAGTCAAATAATATTCCATTCAATATACCGCAATTTGTCTATCCATTCATATGCTGATGGATATAGGTTTTCATTGTTTTGCTATTAGGAATAATGCTGCTAGAAACAACTGTGTACATTTTTTTTTAAGTGCATTATCTTTTTTTTTTTAACACCTTTATTGGGGTATAATTGCTTTACAATGGTGTGTTAGTTTCTGCTTTATAACAAAGTGAATCAGTCATACATAAACATATGTTCCCATATATCTTCCCTCTTGCATCTCCCTCCCTCCAACCCTCCCTATCCCACCCCTCCAGGCTGTCACAAAGCACCAATATCCCTGTGCCATGTGGCTGCTTCCCACTAGCTATCTACCTTACGTTTGTTAGTGTGTGTATATCCATGACTCTCTCTCGCCCTGTCACAGCTCACCCTTCCCCCTCCCCATATCCTAAAGTCCGTTCTCCAGTAAGTCTGTGTCTTTATTACTGTCTTACTCCTAGGTTCTTCAAAACATTTTTTTTCTTAAATTCCATATATATGTGTTAGCATACGGTATTTGTCTTTTTCTTTCTGACTTACTTCACTCTGTATGACAGACTCTAGGTCTATCTACCTCATTACAAATAGCTCAATTTCGTTTCTTTTTATGGCTGAGTAATATTCCATTGTATATATGTGCCATATCTTCTTTATCCATTCATCCAATGATGGGCACTTAGGTTGTTTCCATCTCCGGGCTATTGTAAATAGAGCTGCAATGAACATTGTGGTACATAACTCTTTTTGAATTTTGGTTTTCTCAGGGTATATGCCCAGTAGTGGGATTGCTGGGTCATATGGTAGTTCTATTTGTAGTTTTTTAAGGAACCTCCATACTGTTCTCCATAGTGGCTGAACCAATTCACATTCCCACCAGCAGTGCAAGAGTGTTCCCTTTTCTCCACACCCTCTCCAGCATTTTTTGTTTCTAGATTTTTTGATGATGGCCATTCTGACTGGTGTGAGATGATATCTCATTGTAGTTTTGATTTGCATTTCTCTAATGATTAATGATGTTGAGCATTCTTTCATATGTTTGTTGGCAGTCTGTATATCTTCTTTGGAGAAATGTCTATTTAGGTCTTCTGCCCATTTTTGGATTGGGTTGTTTGTTTTTTTGTTATTGAGCTGCATGAGCTGCTTGTAAATTTTGGAGATTAATCCTTTGTCGGTTGCTTCATTTGCAAATATTTTCTCCCATTGTGAGGGTTGTCTTTTGGTCTTGTTTATGGTTTCCTTTGCTGTGCAAAAGCTTTGAAGTTTCATTAGGTCCCATTTGTTTATTTTTGTTTTTATTTCCATTACTCTAGGAGGTGGGTCAGAAAGGATCTTGCTGTGATATGTCATAGAGTGTTCTGCCTATGTTTTCCTCTAAGAGTTTGATAGTTTCTGGCCTTACATTTAGGTATTTAATCCATTTTGAGCTTATTTTTGTGTATGGTGTTAGGGAGTGATCTAATCTCATACTTTTACATGTACCTGTCCAGTTTTCCCAGCACCAAATATTGAAGAGGCTTTCCTTTCTCTACTGTACTTTCCTGCCACCTTTATCAAAGATAAGGTGTCCATATGTGCGTGGCTTTATCTCTGGGCTATCTATCCTGTTCCATTGATCTATCTGTTTTTCTGCCAGTACCATACTGTCTTGATTACTGTAGCTTCGTAGTATAGTCTGAAGTTAGGGAGCCTGATTCCTCCAGCTCCTTTTTTCGTTCTCAAGATTGCTTTGGCTATTTGGGGTCTTTTGTGTTTCCATACAAATTGCGAAATTTTTTGTTCTAGTTCTGTGAAAAATACCAGTGGTAGTTTGATAGGGATTGCATTGAATCTATACATTGCTTTGGGTAGTAGAGTCATTTTCACAATGTTGATTCTTCCAATCCAAGAACATGGTATATCTCTCCATCTATTTGTATCATCTTTAATTTCTTTGATCAGTGTCTTATAATTTTCTGCATACAGGTCTTTTGTCTCCTTAGGTAGGTTTATTCCTAGATATTTTATTCTTTTTGTTGCAATGGTAAATGGGAGTGTTTTCTTGATTTCACGTTCAGATTTTTCATCATTAGTATATAGGAATGCCAGAGATTTCTGTGCATTAATTTTGTATCCTGCTACTTTACCAAATTCATTGATTAGCTCTAGTCATTTTCTGGTAGCATCTTTAGGATTCTCTATGTATAGTATCATGTCATCTGCAAACAGTGACAGCTTTACTTCTTCTTTTCCAATTTGGATTCCTTTTATTTCCTTTTCTTCTCTGATTGCTGTGGCTAAAACTTCCAAAACTATGTTGAATAAGAGTGGTGAGAGTGGGCAAACTTGTCTTGTTCCTGATCTTAGTGGAAATGCTTTCAGTTTTTCACCATTGAGGATGATGTTGGCTGTGGGATTGTCATATATGGCCTTTATTATGTTGAGGAAAGTTCCCTCTAGGCCTACTTTCTGCAGGGTTTTTAACATAAATCGGTGTTGAATTTTGTCAAAAGCTTTCTCTGCATCTATTGAGATGATCATATGATTTTTCTCCTTCAATTTGTTAATATGGTCTATCACATTGATAGATTTGCATATATTGAAGAATCCTTGCATTCCTGGAATAAACCCCACTTGATCATGGTGTATGATCCTTTTAATGTGCTGTTGGATTCTGTTTGCTAGTATTTTGTTGAGGATTTTTGCATCTATGTTCATCAGTGATATTGGCCTGTAGTTTTCTTTCTTTGTGACATCCTTGTCTGGTTTTGGTATCAAGGTGATGGTGGCCTCGTAGAAGGAATTTGGGAGTGTTCCTTCCTCTGCTATATTTTGGAAGAGTTTGAGAAGGATAAGTGTTAGCTTTTCTCTAAATGTTTGGTAGAATTCTCCTGTGAAGCCATCTGGTCCTGGGCTTTTGTTTGTTGGAAGATTTTTAATCACAGTTTCAATTTCAGTGCTTGTGATTGGTCTGTTCATATTTTCTATTTCTTCCTGATTCAGTCTTGGCAGGTTGTGCATTTCTAAGAATTTGTCCATTTCTTCCAGATTGTCCATTTTATTGGCATAGAGTTGCTTGTAGTAACCTCTCATGATCTTTTTTATTTCTGCAGTGTCAGTTGTTACTTCTCCTTTTTCATTTCTAATTCTATTGATTTGAGTCTTCTCTCTTTTTTTCTTGATGAGTCTGGCTAGTGGTTTATCTATTTTGTTTATCTTCTCAAAGAACCAGCTTTTAGTTTTATTGATCTTTGCTATCGTTTCCTTCATTTCTTTTTCATTTATTTCTGATCTGATTTTTATGATTTCTTTCCTTCTGCTAGCTTTGGGGTTTTTTTGTTCTTCTTTCCCTAATTGCTTGAGGTGCAAGGTTAGGTTATTTATTCGAGATGTTTCCTGCTTCTTAAGGTGGGCTTGTATTGCTATAAACTTCCCCCTTAGAACTGCATTTGCTGCATCCCATAGGCTTTGGGTCGTTGTGTCTCCATTGTCATTTGTTTCTAGGTATTTTTTAATTTCCTCTTTGATTTCTTCAGTGATCACTTCCTTATTAAGTAGTGTATTGTTTAGCCTCCATGTGTTTGTATTTTTTACGGATCTTTTCCTGTAATTGATATCTAGTCTCATGGCATTGTGGTCAGAATAGACACTTGATACAATTTCAGTTTTCTTAAATTTACCAAGGCTTGATTTGTGACCCAGGATATGATCTATCCTGGAGAATGTTCCATGAGCACTTGAGAAAAATGTGTACTCTGTTGTTTTTGGATGGAGTGTCCTATAAATATCAATTAAGTCCATCTTGTTTAATGTATCATTTAAAGCTTGTGTTTCCTTATTTATTTTCATTTTGGATGATCTGTCCATGGGTGAAAGTGGGGTGTTAAAGTCCCCTACTATGAATGTGTTACTGTCGATTTCCCCTATTATGGCTGTTAGTATTTGCCTTATATATTGAGGTGCTCCTATGTTGGGTGCATAAATATTTACAATTTGTCTATCCATTCATATGCTGGTGCATATATGTTTTCACTGTTTTGCTATTAGGAATAATGCTGCTAGAAACAACTGTGTACAATTTTTGTCTTAACGTATATTTTCAATTTTCCAGATTATGTATCTAGGTCATATACCTGGGTCATATAGTAACTCAGTGTTTAACTTATTTATTCTTCAATTGAAAAGACTATTTCTTTTCTCTAATACAATGGTTTTGACCTTAGTCAGATGCTTTTACTCAATCCACCAAGATAATACTGTTTTCCCTTTCATTCTTTAATTATGGCTTATTATATTACCTGATTTTTAAAACTTAAATTAACCTTGAAATCTGTGAATAAACCCTGCTTGATCACATGATTCTTTGTGATATATCATTGAATTCCTTTACATGATATCTTCTTAAGCATTTCTATATTTATGCTTATGAATGGTATTGGTCTATAATTGTCTTTTTCTAAATTAACTTTGTCAGATTTTTATTTGTGGTGTCTAAAATATGATTCTTTATCCTATACTATCTGAAAGAGTTACTGTAATGGTACTGTTATTTCTTCCTTGTGTATTTGTCAGTATGCACTAGTGAAGACATTGAGTGCTGGGGGTTTCTTGGTGAAAAGATTTTAAATTTATGCACTCAATTTCTTTAATTACTGGATTATTTTGATTTTATATTTCTTATTTCATTTCGGTACACTCTACTTTACAATTAACTGTCCATCCTTGTTGTCTCATTTATTGAGAAAAATTGCTGACAGTAGCTCTTCTTTACCTTTTTTATATCTGTAGAATCTTTACTTTTGTCCTCTTTTTGATTTCTGATTTTGGGAATTATGTTTTCTCTCTTTTTTTCCTGATCAGTCTTACTAGGAGTTATATATTTTTAAAAGATCTTTCAAAAAAAGAACTTTTGTCTTTGGTGTCTTTCCTTATTATTTTTCTTGTTTCCTTTTTCATTGATTTGCATTCAGATTTATTGTTTGCATTTTTCAGTTAACATGGGTTTAATTTGCTCTATTTTGAGGGCTGGAATTTAGTTAGAAATCTGCTTAAACTCAGATCACCTCTGCTTTTTAACTCTTTGAAAACAATTTTAATTTCTTCTCTCCAATAAGGCCCTAAGTCTAATATTTCAAGGCTGTTAGATCTCAGCATTGAGTCTGCAAGACCTGGAAATTGTGAGATCACCTGACTACAAGACCTCCAGCATGCTATATATCAAAACTGGACACTTAACAACACAAGGACCTCCTTTTTCCATGGGTCCCAGATTAAGAATACCTGATACACAAATATATTGTAAGTTAAGACAGGATGCAATGTAGGTACATTAGCATGGGTTTGGTGAAAGAAATCAGTGTCATAATCGAAGCTGTGTTCTTTCTAATTAACTTTTAATTTACTTGTCCTGTCATGTTAGGAATTGGGTAGACAACGAGGCAGTGAAGAGTTAAATTTTCTTGGCAGGACTTAGTAATTATAGATATTGATTACTTTAAAACATCATTGAGCTGACAGGATAAGAAAAGCCCACTTGCCTCACTGTTTTGTCCTTTTATTTCTCACAAGATGGATGAGTTAATAAACAGGGAACAAGCACTCCCATAAATTCAGCATCTGTAATATTTGTCACCTTTGGAATTACTTGGATGAGAGGAACATCCTTTATGTGAATCACGGGAGAGGACTAGCAGACTTTCCCTAGAATCTGTATTCCACACTGTGATTAACACTATGTTGATATTAAAAAAGGCAGTGTCATTAGGAGGAAATGCAGTGAGCAAGACCTGTGCTTCCTGTAGCGTGCATCCCAAATGCTAAGCCTCTTTCTATAGGCTGTGGTTTTGTGCAATAGTGTGGTTTTGTTACTTCTTATTCCTAGTAGCATAGTTTAAAAGAGTAAGAAGTTAAACTACATATTACACACATAGACATAGACAGTTTCTTGAACAAGGGAGCCCAAATAATTGTCTTCAAGTTAGAAATAGAATGAATGGCTATTTATAATGTTAATGTAAAAGGTCGTCTTGTTATATTCCCCCACTTTAAAAAGGAAGAAAGTAAGACTTAAAGAGGAGATATGACTTTTCCAAGGCTACAGGAATATTCAGTGGCAGAGCCCCCTACCTATCCCCATTCAAGTATAGAGAAATTAGGCTTATTTAGTACATCATGAGAGCCTGCTCAGACTTTGGATAGCTTACTTTTACTTTTCTGTTTTATAAAAATGTGGTATTTGTAAATATCTAAATTCTATTTAGTCTGTGGATGAAGTTCTTTTTTGTAAGTAAGTAAATGTTCATGCTTCTACGTGTCTGGAAATTAAAATTTTTATAAATAGATACAGAAAACAGGGTTTGGTTTCTAAAACTTGAGCTCAGTCAATGGAAATCTTAATGTAAACAAAAAATAAATATTGTTCAATTTATATGAGTTATTTTTTAAACAATAGGAGAATCAGGATTTCTTACCTATAATGGTGCCTCTAATAAAGTAAACTGGTCTAGTAGATAAAACTATATATATTTTCTTCAATATTTGACATATTATTGACTTCTTATTTACCTGATACATGTATAGATTCTCCTTTTCAAGCCAAATCATTGTGAAACCAGATGTCTGGACACACTAAATATGGAGTTTTTTTGTTCCGTTTGACTGGTCATTGGCAAAATTCATTCAATAGTCAGTAACCATTACAATAAATGTAAATCTTTATTATCAGAATGAACTTCAGAATAGTGGACATGTAAAATGACAGGAATTTAGTATAGTCTATACTTCTAGTATTTTGTAATTTGAGGTGTTATTATCCCTTTTTAATGAGAAGCCCTGAAGATAAACATGTATATTTTAGTACCTGTATAATTCTAATTAAACTGATCAATATTTGTCACAAAAATAATCAAATTTAAGTTATTAGAATGCCTCATTGAATGTAAGAGTTAAAACTCATAATTTTATTTAAAGGTAATTTTTTTCTTCACCCAGAATCTCTTTCCAGCTTGCTTGAGGCTAGAAACATGCAGTAGGTCTAGAAAGGGTGTGATCAGCATCTTTTGTCTTTTTTTTCTGCTCTTCACCACACTTTCTTTAGTTGATGCTTCTGACTCTTCCAGAATCTCATGTAGGAATTATGTATAGAGAAGAGGTATAGAAAGGGGCAGGGAAATTCTTTCCCAAGCAGCCAAAGAAATATGGGGTTTGGTGAATCTTTAAAGCTAGCCTTTTTATTTTCTATGACCACATTTGTTACTAAGCAAGAAGACTAAAAACAAGGAATCCGGTTTTAATAGGTTGAAAAAATCCACAAAACACAGGTGATTATAGTCTGAACTGACACAGGAGATAGTCACAAGATCAAACTGACAGAAATAAGGGGAAGTATGCATCTCAGGAATCTGGCTTTTTGGACCGAGAGATATCTGGAAGTATAATCTGTGGCATTTATAGAAAGAAAAACCTCCTAGATAATGAGGCATTTTCTAAGGTATATTACTTATAATCACTTTTCTGGTGATTCTGACCACCAGAACAATAACCATAGTACATGCTTGAAATCTCCCTAGGCAACATACACTTTTGTTTAAATAGAGAATAAGAGGTTTGTTTTACTAAATAAGAAAGGTGAAATAATAAATATGTGGAACAAATGGACTCATGCTAAAGATAGGGAACTTGGATGAGTAGCTCTATTTTCAATTGTTGGGTGAGGAAATTGTTTCTCTATTTGTATGACCTTGTACATTTTACACTTTCTCTGAGCTTCCTGGAGCTCTATTTTTCTCTTCATTGCCATGGAGTTGGACAAGATGAAGACATAGGACAATAGTAGGGATGTTACTTATCCTTGGCTCCTACTAGTGGAAAGGACAACTTCTACACTGAGTCCAAAATGACATTTATTCTCTTATTAGGCAGATAGATGAATGTAGTGTTAACACCCCTTGTACGTTTTCACCAGCATAAACAATCACATTGTAACCAGTTCATGCTCAAACATCTAATGGTCACAAGAAAAGAAGTCGATTCATTTTATATTGCCTGAAGAACTACACATGACCAATGGCTGAAAATTATAGTTAGTTCAGCATAAAGAAGGGCTTTCCAGGTATATAACTAGAAAAATAAAGAATGAAAAGAGCTGTCTTGGAACAAATCTGTTTCTATTAAGTGAGTATGTTCTGCTAGAGACTGGATAAACACTTAAGGTGCTTTATAAGAACAGGTTTTTAAGCCTCCATATTTATGTAAAATCTTTTCAGCTATTCACATATTGGCATGCTATTTCTGCTATAAAAATTTTGCATTTAAAAATAATCAACTTTAGTTTTATTTACTTTAAAAAAATTGGCTTCAACCTAAGTGACCATACTCATGAAATCTAGGCATTTTTATGCTAGTAAGAGCTTAGTTTTCTATTGCATATTAAAATAAGTTGATAGCTATTAAAGTTTTAAATATCCATCTGTGTGGCTTCTAAATCATCTTACACACCAGTCCTGAAAAACAGTATTCTAGTTTGGAAGAGATAACCATTAAGCCCCTTCCAGCCACAGAATTTCATAGTTTCCTCAATTTTACATTATATATGCATTTTTATTTGTACATTTTATGTATTCATATTTTCATATTTATGAGCATAATTATGTATGGCATGTGTGATATTGGTGATTAATGTTTAGGTCTGAGCATAGTTGCCACTGTAAGTGTTTGGTAATAAAAACATATCTATTTTTTCTCATATAAACCATATAAAACTAGCTTGGCAGCACTTCACTGCTTTATAAATTAAACCCAATGGGCATTGCTGCTTTAAGCAACGTCTTCATGCAGTAAGATATATTGTAGTCCAAGTTAATTAACTTTTAAGAAAATAAATTTACCCACCAATAGTTTCACATGCTTTTTCTTGGTTTATAGGGTCTTTGAAGATCTGCTGTCTCCAACCTTTCCAGCCTTTTCATCTCCCTCTGTCACTTCTACTTTATGTTCCACGTATGCTGGTTTTCTCCAAATTTTCTAAATCTTCATTCTGTTTTAATTCCTGTATCTTTCCATTTGCCTGACAACATCTTCCTCACTCTTCCTCACAATTTTCACTCATTCCACAATGGGATATCTCTAGGGGAACTTCTTTGACTGTCTTTTCTAAATGCTCAAGGTATGTATTTTCAAATCTTTCTACTTCCTCTTCTGTAATAAGTAACATTTGTCTATTTCATGGGATTTTTTTTTTTTTTTTTTTGTGGTACATGGGCCTCTCACTGTTGTGGCCTCTCCCGTTGTGCAGCACAGGCTCCAGACGCGCAGGCTCAGCGGCCATGGCTCACGGGCCCAGCTGCTCCGCGGCATGTGGGATCTTCCCGGACTGGGGCACGAACCCATGTCCCCTGAATCAGCAAGCGGACTCTCAACCACTGCGCCACCAGGGAAGCCCTCATGGGATTTTTTTATTGAATTTATTTTGGTATACAATTTTATGAACTTAAACACATGTATAGATTTGCATACCATCATCACAATCAAGATAAAAAATAATTCAGTCCAAAAATCTCCTTCTTGCTGTCTCTATAATCACACTATCCCCAAGCCACTATCTCTTCACAACCACTGATTTTTTACTGCTGTGATTTTGTCTATCTGAAAATGATATATAAATGGGATCATAGAGTATATAAATTTTTGAGGCTGGTTTCTTTCACTCAGAATGATATCTTTGTCAGGGTAAATGCCAGTAGTGGGATTTCTGTGTCATATGGTAAAGACACATGCACCCCAATGTCCATTGCAGTGCTATTTACAATAGCCAGGACATGGAAGCAACCTAAATGTCTATCGACAGATGGATGAAGATGTGGTACATATATACAATGGAATGTTACTCAGCCATAAAAAGGAACAAAACTGGGTCAGTTGTAGAGACATGGATGGACTTAGAGTCTGTCATACAGAGTGAAGTAAGTCAGAAAGAGAAAAACAAATATCGTATATTAACGCATATATGTGGAATCTAGAAAAATGGTACAGATGAACCTATTTGCAGGGCAGGAATAGGTATGCAGATGTAGAGAACAGACATGTGGACATGGTGGGGGAAAAGAAGGAGTGGGATGAAGTGGGAGATTGGGGTTGACATATCTACACTACCATGTGTGAAACAGATAGCTAGTGGGAACCTGCTGTATAGTGCAGGGAGCTCAGCTCAGTGCTCTCTGTTGACCTAGATGGGTGGGATAGTGGGGAGGGAAGGGAGGTCCAAGACGCTAACACAATGTTGTAAAGCAACTATACTCCAATTTAAAATATATATATATATATATATATATATATATATATATATATATATATAAAGAATAATGCCTTTGTGATTCATCCATCTTACTGCATGTACCAACAGTTCATTCAATTTTTATTGCTCAGTTGTATTTATAGTATGGTTACACCACAATTTGTTTGTTCATTCACCTATTGAAGGACAATAGGATTATTTCCAGGTTTTGTGATTATTAATGGAGCTACTATGTTTTGTGTGAACATGAGTTGCTATTGTTTATTCTTCCCTACTGTAAATATCCCGGAGTGTAATTAGTGGCTCATATGGTATGCATACATTTAATGTTATAAGAAACTACCAAATGGTTTTCTAGAGTGGACATACCATGTTGTGTTCCCACCAGCAAGGAATGAGAGTTCCTGTTTCTCTGCAACCTCTCAACTCCTTGGTGTTCTCACTATTTTTTTAATGCTAGCCATTCTAATAGGTATGCAGTAGTATATCACTGTGACCTTATTTTACATTTCCCTGATGACTAATGATGTAAAATATCTTTTAATGTGCTGATTTGCCATATGTATATCCTATTTGATAAAATATCTGTTCAAGTGTTTGCCCTTTTTAAATTGGGTTCTGTTCTTAATCTTAGTTTTGAGGGTTCTTTAAAATTTTGAATGCAAATTCTTTGCTGGATATATGGTTTACAAATACTTTTCACACTCTGTAGCTTTGGGTTTTTATTTTCTTAGCCATGTCTTTGACAAAGAAAAACTGTTGAGCATTTAAATAAACTTTTTTACTTTAGAATACTTTCAGATTACAAAAAAATTACGGAGATAGTAGGGAGAATCCCCATATACCCAACACACTATTTCCCTGTAATTAACATCTTACATTTATATGGTGTATCTGTCAAAATTGATGAACCAATAATGACTCATTCTTATTAACTAAAGTCCATGCTTCATTCAGATTTCATTGTTTTTTACCTCACGTCTTTTTTCTCTTCCAGGGTCTCATCAAAGATACATTATATTTAGCCACCATTATTCCTTAGGGCTCCTCTTGATTGTGACAGTTTCTTAGACTTTCATTGATTTTGATGTCTTTGACAGTTTTGAGGAGTACTAGTCAGGTATCCTTTAGTATGTCCTTCAACTGGGATTCATATGATGTTTTTATCATGATTATACAGAGATTATTGGTTTTGGGGAGAAAGACTACAGAGGTAAAGTTCTCATCATATCATAAGGGAACATATTATCAACATGAGTTATTACTGTTCATATTAACCTGGACCGACTGGCTAAGGCAGTGTTTGTCTGGTTTGTCTCATGAAAAGTTATTCTGCTTCCCCTTTTTCAAACTTTACCTTTGGGAAAATGTCACTATGTGGATCCCACACTTAAGAGGTGGGTATATTTACCCCACTTCCTTGGGGGCAAAATATCAACATAAATTATTTTAAATTCTCCCGCAAGGAATATATGTCTATTCTCAGTATTTTTATCTGTGTATTTATTTATGTAATTTTGTATTTATATCTGTATAGGCTGTTGGGTATACTTTATTTATCTGGTGATTCAAATTGTTCCAACTTTGACAAATGGGAGCTCTTTCAGTTGGCTCCTGTGTTCTTTTGCCAAATATCAATTACTCTGGGATTTAGTAATAATTATAATAATAAAAAATAAAAGTTCTGTCTCACCAGGTACCTTGTCTTTTTACCTAATTATAACACAGTGACCAGTATGTGCTAGGAACTGTGACTATTTGTATACCTTTATTTAGTTTTTATTCCATTTTATAGATGAGGAAAGAACAAAGTAAGGCAGGAAAGGAAAAGAGTGTGGCCCCAATAATATTAAATTTCAAAAGCTTAGAAGGTGATTGTATTGGTAGGAGTGAAGTAGTGGCTAGGGTGAAAAGTAAGAGAAGATAGATTTTGACAAGGTGCACAAGAGGTGGGTATGCTCTTCTTGATCAGTGTTTCACATTCAGTTCCTAAATCTATTTAGACTCCCCCATACACTCCTTTCCATTCTGATCATCAGTATTTCTTGCTTGAATTCTCGAAGAGCCCATAACTTGTATTTCTATTTTTAGTCTTGCCTTTCTGAAATCCATTCTCCATCAGAGAATTTTCCAAAGGCACATTTAATTAAGAGAGACAGTTGAGCATTATGAAATATTACAGACTTTGGAGTAAGATTGGTATGGGTTTAATATCTTCTTCTACTCCCTCTTTGCTTTAGGCAAATTATTGAACTTCTCTGAGCTTCACCTTTCTTAAGTGAAAATATTTACTAAGCATAGGGCCATTGCAAATATCACAAAAAATAGGTAGCATCAGTGTCATTACTGAGTGCCTACTGTGGGACACACACGAAATTAAGTGTTTGGTGTGTACATCACAATATCCTCATGAGCTGGAGATTACTTGTAGATATTAAAACTGAGACACAAGAATTATGTAATGATTCAAGTTCATAGCTAGCATATGATGAAGCAAGGATTCAAACAGGGATTTTAAACTCCAGAATCCATGAGTTTTAAAACCACACTGGCCAATTTCAGACTGAGAAAGTTGTGGAGCTAAGATTGGAATCCAAGTTTTCTAATATTTCAAACTATGTAATATTATTTTCTAAAAGCAAAATATGTAAAAACCCTAGTACATTGTCCAAAATACACAAAATATTAATAAATAAAATGGCTCTCTTTATTATTACTTTTATAGCCATTATTACTTGACTTACTGTTTAATATCTTTTGTAGACACTGATCACATAACTTGGCATGGCAATCAAGAAACCATCATAATCTAGTCTTTGATTTTGTATTGAGACATTCAGATCTATCTTCAGGTTCGCCTTTCTCTGCTATCTCTCTCTGTCCATCTCTCACTCTGTTACAGACACACAGATACAAACAGATACACAAAGATACACACAGAGTTAAGACAATATATTTTTTATTCCAAAACTTGGCAGGCTGTTTTATTGCTCTTTTTGTTTATGCTAATTCCTTTGTCTGGAACAACTCATGACCCTTTTCAAGGTTGAATAATGCCTAATGTTCATTTAATATTCTTATGAAATGTTTCTTCCTCCAAGGAATCTTCCCCAACCGTCACCTCATACTTTTTCTTCCCATATTCCATTTTCATAGTACACATTACTCTATCTTACATTCTTTCATATGTCAGATCACCCTTTTAAGCAATAAGCTTTTTGAGGTCAAAGATTAAGTTTTACATCCATGCACCTCTATAGTTAAGACAACTACACAGCACATTAAAAACCACAATTATTGATAGCTAGTAAATGAACGGATATAATGACTCATTCTCTAAAATTTTCAGAAAAATATTTTAATCTGAACTTATACAACTGCATTACCAACCCCCCCAAACCCTTTCCCCCCCATTTTGTAAGATAGCAGCTAAAAATGCTTCCCTATATCCAGCTCCTCATCAGCTTTCCTAGTTAGAAACATGAATGGCTATACAGAGTTCAGAATATACTGGGAATCATACAAAATTGCAGTGATTCCTTTTTTCTAATACTAAGTGAACCAATGGCTCTGTAAATTCAGCTTAAATTTGAGTATCTCGTGGTTTATGAAAGGATGTGAGCCGAAAAAAAGTCCACTTTTGACTCAACCTAAAAAGTATATTTGACTGAAATCTTTGATTTCATGTCTTTGCTTTAGCAATTTGTGGCAGAAAGAATATGTGTAGACATGAACACACATATCCATGCTAAATATTATTACTTTATCTACTTTTGGCTTGAAATTCAATAAGTAGTCTTATTTGAACAAGTTAATGCTAATATCTACAGAAAAGATAATAGAATTCAAAGGGTGAATAACCTGTTATGAAGTCCTTCATAATTACTTATACACTGAGTTGGTAAAAAGTGAAACCAATCCAGGAGATATTAGTCTTTGTAATACAATTAACATCATCATTTTAAAAAGCTTCAGATTTGTCTGAGGAATGCAACAAATATTAGGATAAAATATTATTAGAGAAGCTAACAGAGGATAAGTGTTAATGAATATGCTAATTGTGTTCCAGTAATTTAGAATAAAATACTACCCTTTGTACTGGAATTCAAAATGAGGAATTATCTTGAAAGTATGCCATCACTAAAACAAATATGTACCATCACTAAACGCCTAGGCTGTGTGATAAAATTCTCTGTGGAATAGTGAATAAAAGTTGAAATGATTAAACAAACCTCAATATATCACAGTGGATTAAATCTTCAAGAGTGAATGGGAGGAAAATCCATTTCTTTTTTCAAGTAGAGTGATCATATATTTGAACATTGCCTCCCCTCACTTTAGTACATCGTTCAGCCTAAAATTCATAATTCTACTTAGTCCCCAGACCTGACCCCAGAATGAAATCGAATGGATTAATCACTATTAAAAATCCAGTTTGGAACTCCTCAGTTGGACAGATTTATGTTCTTTTCTTTTTTCTCTTTTTTATTTCCCCAGTAGAGTTAGGATTGTGTATGAAAAATATATAACATGCTGTTGCTTAGTTGAAATAGGGAATTAATTTTATAATTTAAAGGATAACAGCTTCCAAAATTAGTTTAACTGTATGAGAAAATAATTTTCATCAAACATTTATTTAGTATTCTTCAGTCTCTTTAATTAGTTATATAGTGCACATTATTAATATATGTGATATTTACATTCTCAGATAAAATCTCATTTTAATATTTTAACAGCTCATTAGAAAAATTACCACTAATGAAATGATTAAACAAATTATTGCAACTTGTTCCACAATTTTATTTAAAAGAGACTTCTCAATTTAGGTAAATAATTCTATAATAATAGTGTTTGGCCTAATTAAACTGTCTCTTAATTGAATCATTAATTTTTCCTTGCAAATATGGAACAAAAATTGTACAAAAAAGTACAATTTTTACTTGAAAATTGTTATAATTTTGAAAAATTTTACTATTATTTATATGAAATCTATTTCCCATATTAAAAACATAAAAGTAATTGAAATTGGAATAATTTTTAGTTTAAAAGTAGGATATACTTCTAGTATCATTTCTAATTCTTGTTCATAATGAATAGCTGGTAATGCACAAATTATAATCTATATATATAATCATAAATTTGATTTATTTGACACACTGATACCCAACCTGGCAGAGTAAAGTGGTTTCATGTTAGAACTGAGGATGAATTGGGATGACTTCTGAAACATTTGCATATTTGTTTGAGAATTTAAAAAAATAAAACTTCATAATACATTATGCAAATGCAGATTATGTGTAACATTTACAAATAAACTATAGCATGTTTTCAAGGATTTTCCAGAAAAACTGTTAAATAAGAATGTATTAGGTGAGAGACAACATGATACGTGAACATAGTTTTTCTAAAGAGTTGGCTAAAAACTTTAAATTTATACTTGGAATTAGGTATGAATATATGATATTCAGTAAAATAAATCTCTCTAATAGAGAAGTTTAATTTCAGTTAAAAGTACTCAAAAGATTACAAGAAAAAATACTTGCTTTGAATAGACACACACACTGAACATGTTTTCCTCTATAAGATCTAATAAAATACAGAGATTCAAAATTAGATCACTTTATTGTCCTAATGATGATGATTCCAAGTCTTCCATATGTGTCCTTCCTCTATGGAGTTTCCCTCTGATGACAAGACTAAGAACTTCAGATGTGATTACACCATTGAAGAAGTCACAACAACCACTGATTCACAGAGAGGGAAGTGAAATGTCTGGTCAGCCTGCCAAATGTGCTGCTGTCAGGATTACATGAGTTTTCTGCTAGGGGCCTCTTCCCCCAGCCAGGTACTGCTAAATGTAGGAGGTATCTCTATAGACCCTGTCTATTGCAGGAAGTGTTACACTCACTGAGATCTTATCCACCAAAAGAAACCATTATCTTTGATGTCTATTCTGGATGACAATTCTAAAGTAACATTTTAAGCTATTAGGATCAGAGGAAGACCTTGCCTTTTCCCCAGTGTTCCTATCAAAATGAGTGTACCATATTGAAACTAGTCAACATTACTGTTCTTTTTCGACGAAGAGTATTCAGTTTGCATCCACAACTGCCTATCATTTTTACCCAAATTTTTTCTGATGCTGAGGCGCCTTGAATGCTGGACTGAGACCTGTCCAGCTGTTGAACTCATGTTACCCTTATTAAGACTTTCTCCTTGGGGCCTTTGGGATTGTCTTCTTTGAAGTATCTTTGCTCAGTGTCACCCCAGACATCAGAAAATTTAAATACTTTTAAACCATAGTCAAAAAGTTAGAATACTAATATTTTTCTTGTCAGAAGAATCCTTGCCTCTACTCATATTATCCTACCCTTTAAATAAAATATTCCAGTGGATATTAGGAAATAGTTGAATGAATTTCCCTTCTTACAGAATAAGGCTCAATTCACTTCCTGAACATAAAATCCTCCCTTCACACTTTTCCTAGAATTGGTGCTCCACTGCCATACTCCACACATATACATCCATAAAAATAAGGAAAAAAAAAAAAAGCCACAGTAGAGATTCCAATTAGAATAGTGAGGATCCAGTTCTCAGGGACTTTAAACTAAAAATAGGAATGGATGATCATTATCAATATTCAGTTTTGCTGACAATTATTATAATAATTATAATAATATAAAATAAAAATTGTGTCTCACCATGTGCCTTGTTTTTTTAGCTAAATATAACACAGTTATCAGTGTGTACTAGTGACAGAGGTCATTCATATACTTTTACTAGCTTTGGCTCCATTTTATAGAGGAAACATAACAAAGTAAGGCAGGAAAGGAAAATAATCCAGCCCACATAATAATAAATTTCAAAAGCTTAGCAGGCCATTTCATTGGCTGATGAGGAATATAAAATTGGAATTATATGAAGCTTCTTAGTGTTTTAATGTCCATTCTAGGAAACAATTTAAATAAACCAGGGGGAAAAGCACATTAAAAACCTGAGAAGTTCTTCAAAAATACATAACAAACATGGGGTGAAGCCAGAGCAATTCCAAGAGGGTACTTATAGAGATAAACACCTACAACAAGAAAAAAATAGGATCTCAATCTAACATTACACCTCAGTGAACTAGAAAAGAAAAAGATCAAACAAAGCCCAAAGTTAGGAGAAGGAAGGAAATACTAAAAAACAGAGAGGAAATAAAGAATAAAAAATCAATGGAAAAGATGAATGCAACTAAGGTAGGTATTTTTTTTTAAAAGTTAAAGAAAATGAACAATCTTTAGCCAGACTTCCCAAGAAAAAAAGGGAGATGACTCAAATAAGTAAAATTAGAAATAAAAGAGGAATCATTACAACTTATACCACAGAAATGCAAAGGATTATAAAAGGCTACTACAAACAATTATATGCCAACAAATTGTACAAAACAGAAAGTGGATAAATTTCTAGAAATCTACAGTCTACCAGACTGAACCATGAAGAAATGGAAAATCTGAACAGTCTAATAACAACTAAGGAGTTTAAATCAGTAATCAAAAACTCCCAACACATCTATGTCCTGGGAAATCCCAGGACCAAATGGTTTCACTAGTGAATTCTACCGAAATTTAAAGAAAAGTTAGTACCAATCCTTCTCAAAATCTTCCATAAAATATAAGAGGAGGGAACTCTTCCAAATTCATTTTACAAAGCTAGCTTTATGATGGTACCAAAACCAGACAAGGACAACTAAAAGAAAATTATGGGCCAATATCCTGATTAATATGTATGCCAAAATCCTCAACAAAATCCTAGCAAACTGAATTCAAAGGTACATTAAAAAAAATCATACCCATTGATCAAGTGGGATTTATTGCAGAGATGCCAGGATGGTTCAAATCCACATATCAATCAGTGTGGTACACCACGTTAACAAAATGAAGGATAACAACCATATGATCATCTCAATATATGCAGAAAAAGCATTTGACAAAATTCAAAATCCTTTCACTATAAAACCTCTTAGCAAACTGGGCACTGAGTGAACATACCTCAACATAATAAAATCTACATATGACAAGCCCACAGCAAACATACTCAACAGTGAAAGCTGAAAGCTTTTTCTCTTATATCAGGAGCAAGATAAGGATGCTCACTCTCCCTATTTTTATTCAACAAGAACTTACTCACAGGAAAAATAAATACAAGACATCCAAACAAGGAAGAAATAAGACTGTCTCTATTTGCAGAAGACATCAAACTGTATTCAGAAAACCCTAAAGTGTCCACAAAAAAACTGTTTGAACTAAATCAACAATTCAGTAAAGTTGCTAGGTACAAAAATCAATACACAAAAATCAGTTGTGTTTATATACACTAACAATGAACTATCAGAAAGAAAGATTAGAAAAGCAGTCCCATTTACAATTGCATCAAAAAGAATAAAATACTTAGGAATAAATTTAACCAAGGACGTAAAAGATCTGTGCACTGAAAACTATGAAATACTGATGAAAGAAATGGAAGAAGATACAAATAAATGGAAAGATATCCAATGCTCATGGATTGGAAGAATTAAAATTGTTAATATATAAATACTATCCAAAGTTATCTACAGATTCACTGCAATGTTTATCAAAATTGCAATGATATTTTAAATAGAAATAGAATAAATAATCCTAAAATTTGTATGAAACCACAAAAGGCCCCAAAAAGCCAAAGCAGTCTTTAGAAAGAACAAAGCTGGAGACATCACACTTCCTGATTTCAAACTATATTGCAAATCTGTAGTAATCAAAACAGTATGTATTGGCATAAAAACAGATACATAGACCAATGGAACAAAGTACAGAGCCCCAAAACAAACATGTGCATATATGGTCAATTATTTTACAACAAAGAATCCAAGAATATACAATGCAGAAAAAATAGTCTCTTTAATAAAAGTGTTGAGAAAACTGGGCAGGCACATGCAAAAGACTGAAACTGGACCCTTCTCTTACACCATGCACAAAGATCAATTCGAAATGGATTACAGACTTAAATGTAGGACCTGAAACTGTAAAATTCCTAGAATAAAACATAGGCAGTAAACTCCTAGGCCTTAGTGTCTGCAATGCTTTTTAGGATTTGAGACCAAAAGCAAAAACAAACAAGTGGGTCTACATCAAACTAAAAACCTTCTGAAAAGCAAAGAAAACCACCAAGAAAAGGAAAAGGTAACCTACAGAATGGGAGAAAATATTTTCAAATCATAGGTCTGATAAGGGGTTAATATCCAAAGTATATAAAGAACTCATATCACTCTATAGCAAAACAAAACAAAACAAAAAACCAATTAATCCAATTAAAAAATGGGCAGAGAAACTGAACAGACATTTTTGCAAAGAAGCATAAAGATGGCCAACAGGTACATGGAAAGATGTTCAACTTCACTAATAATCGGTAATGAAAATCAAAACTACAATGAGATATCACCTCAGGCCTGTTAGAATGGAAATCATTAAGAAGACAAGAGTTGGGCTTCCCTGGTGGTGCTGTGGTTGAGAGTCTGCCTGCCGATGCAGGGGACACGGGTTCGTGCCCCAGCCACAGCAGTGAGAGGCCCGCATACCGCAAAAAAAAAAAAAAAAAAAAAAGACAAGAGTTAACAAGTGTTAGTGAGGATGTGGACCCTTGTGCATTGTTGATAAGAATGTAAATTGGTGTAGTCACTATGGACAACAGTATGGAGATTCCTCAAAATATTAAAAATAGAACTACCATATGTTCTAGCAATCCCACTTCTGGATATACAGTTGACCATTGAACAATGCTGGAGTTAGTTACAGTTGGCCATCACTGTCTAAGGTTTGTCATCCAAGCAACTGTGGAACCTGTAGTACTGTAGTATGTATTTATTGAAAAAAATCCACGTTTAAGTGGACCTGTGCAGTTCCAATTCATGTTGTTCAAGGGTCAACTGTATATCCAAAGGAAGTGAAAACAAGATATCAAAGAGATACTTACACTCCCATGTTCACTTCAGCATTATATACAATTGTCAAGATATGGAAACAACCTAGTCTCCATCAAGGATGAATGGATAAAGAAAATGTGCTATATATATAAACCAAATATTATTTAGACATGGCAAACAAAATAAAATCCTGGCATTTGCGGCAGCATTAATGGGCCTTCAGGGCATTATGCTAAGTGAAATAAACCAGACAAGAGAAAGACAAATTGCATGATATCACTTATATGTGGAATCTTTAAAAAATTTACACTCATAGAAAAAAATAGTAGAAAATTGGTTGCCAGTGGCTGGGGGAGAGGGGTGGGGATGGAAATCAAGAGAGGTTGGTAAAAGGGGAAAAAAACAGAATACCCTTGATTAATCAAACATTAATTTTTAAAGTAAATACATGATCTTACCTTTTATAAACCATACCAAGTTCACTTTATTGATTATATACCTACTTTGCGGTATGGTCAATATATTACTAAAGTGACTTTTAAAAGCATTTAGCAGAAAAGAGAATAAATATGATTTAACACAATTACATTTTAGATACATAGAACAGGTTGGAGGGTGAATTCGTTTTATTTAATAGATAATTAAAATCTATTGTATAATATTAACGTTATTTTACTAGTGGTTAGGATGAAGGGTGGAACAAGCCAAAGGGTACTTTTGAAAAATAATCAGATTACATTTCCTAATATCAGACAAGAGGAAATAGATAGATTGGAGAATTTGTTTCTTGCTCTGGCGTTTAAACCCAGATTTGGCCTTTTAAAATGCTAAAATGTCTGAGTGTTATGTTGACTCAGTTGCTTTGCTGGACTCTGTTGCTTAGAGGGAATAGAAGTCTTAATGGGAAGCTACCAAAGTCATAATTCATAACTCGCTTTTATCAGCAGACTGTCAAGGTGGAAGCGTAGGCTTGAAAAGTAAGTGTGTTTTGTCATCATCATAAAAGAAATTTTTGTTGCTGAACCTGAGGCTTTTGCACCCCACACATTATATCAAGCAATTTTGTTGGCCTTTTGATCTGTCACAACTAATAATAACTTTTCCTGTTAAAGTGGTACTGGTCCAAAACTTTTTGAGGAAATGGTATACAAGGACCATTCTTATTAACAGTTTTATGTTTTCCTGTCAACATCAGTGGGAGATGGGGTAAGCTGTAGTGGAAGTTTGCTATATCAAATATATCACAGACTTGCTAATAAAAAAAACATTTCATATACAGTAGCCTGAAGAACTCAGGTAGCAAATTATCATCAGCCTTTTCAGCAGGAATCTAAGTAAAGCAGAGAATACCCCTCTATACCAATATATTACTTTATTTTACTAGAGCAACTTTCAACCATAGCTCTTTTAATGCACTTAGCAGACCATATCTCAAGAAGTTCTGATTTCTCCTGTTGCTAATAGTAAATCAAACACTAAGTGACATTTGCTAACTCTTTCAAAATAAGGGTGGAAACATTTTTTGGTGTATATGGCCCTGAAGGACATAAAGGGAAAGAGTTCAAAAGAAGTTGGTCTGCCTTTATTCTCAATTCTTTAACTTCCATTCTGGTGGAAGAGAAAAATTGACCTTATGAAATCCCGTGAGGCTTTTTGTTAGATGTAGTAGAGTCTTAGCACTGTTACTTATTAAATACAGGAAAACATGCTATAGAGATGGGTTAGAAGGACTGATTGGAAAAAGAAATTCTCATCGTCTGTATAATGTACTCTTTAAGCATTCTGTAATTATCTTTTATAGAATTATCACTCGTAATTAACATATACACACAAGAATATAAGATTTATGAAAGTGGGAAGAACAACTGTCTGGATTACTGGCGTATTCTTAGTGTTTTGCACAGGGTCAAGTGCATTACAGGAGCTCAAATAATGTTCGTAAAATGTTTGAAAAAATAAGCAACCTATGGCATTCCTTTAAATACTTTTACACTTCCTATTGTATTTCATTTAGCTTAGAACTCATGAATTGGCCTCACCCTCCAGAAGCCATTTTTCTACCTTCCTTTTGTTGCAGGAGAAATTCAAGGAATCAGTTATTATAGCTACACATCAGGTGGCATCTTTCCTTAACAAAGCAAGATATTGAGATGTCTGATTATAGACTCTTTCCTTGGAAAGGCTGAGTAGAGGCTTTTGTACAGTATCAAAATTTTTACCAGTCTAGATAATTATCATGTATGTATCTGATTAGTCTACCAATTATGTGTGTGTATTTAAAACAATTGTCTGTTATGAGTGTATTTGACTCTTTCTTGACTAGATTGTAGATATATAGTGGGTGTACTTATTTAGCATATCTAGTTCTGAAAGATTATATCTTTTTAATTTACTTTCATAAAACAATGATATTAACAATATTGTATGGACTTATCCTTGCCACTTTTGTTTCTTTAAATCAATTAATCTTTCTGGTTATTATTCATAGATTCAACCACTGCACCACCAGGGAAGCCCCTTCCTTAACATTTTTGACATGCACCTGTTAATGGCATGTAGACTCAGTAATGATGAAGAAACCTTGCTACTGATTCATAATAATCATTATAGGTGAAATTGACTTGTCAAAGCTTAATCAACACTTGTATTTATCATTATTACTAAGTACAGTCTAAACATATCACTCTAAACTCATGTAAAGAAAAAATATAATTTCATTGAACTCCATTCTGAAGCTTTTTCTGAAGCTTCAAAAGAAGACAAACTCAATACAACGGTAGACGTTGCTTCCATCCTTACTCGAGGGCAATGCTGTGTTTGTCAGATACATTTTGTAGACTTAAAAAAGATAGTTTAGGGGCTTCCCTGGTGGCGCAGTGATTGAGAGTCCGCCTGCTGATGCAGGGGACACGTGTTCGTGCCCCGGTCCGGGAGGATCCTATGTGCCGCGGAGCGGCTGGGCCCGTGAGCCATGGCCGCTGAGCCTGCGCGTCCGGAGCCTGTGCTCCACAATGGAAGAGGCCGAGGCAGCAAGAGGCCCGCGTACCGCAAAAAAAAAAAAAAAAAGAAAAAGATAGTTTATCCTTGTCATTATCCTTATAGCCATTAACTGTATATATGCAAAATACTATATTAAATATTAACATGTTCTCAGACTGAACGTTCTCAGTCAAAAGATTTGAATTATCTGCAGGACGATGAAAACTGGAAAAAATTAAGCAAAAACTTAATTCAGAATTTGTAAATTAATGAACTGTAATTATTTTTAAATTGAACACTGACTTGAATTATAAACCTAAAAATGGTGGATGGAAAAAAACTTCTTTAATTAGAAATCTAAAATGTTTCTGTTTTAAAGGAATATAGTCTTCCAAGAAAAACAACATTTTTAATTGGTTTGAGGTGTGTGTGGCAGATGATGTCAATGCTCCACCTGTATGCTTTCAGATCTCTTTACTATTTTCACGCTGTGCTTTCACATCCAACAGCTAACACCTGCAAGAAAAGCTAAACATACCTGGGATTTACATCGCCCTGAGAAGAGCTCTAGCAAATGACTCCCTGCACAGAGTTAGAAACTACTCCAGCTTCCTCGCCCCTAGTCCAGACTGCTCTGAGGTAAGATTGTCCAAAATTTTTTGTGGAGTTGAGCCTAAATTGCCCTTCATAGGACTTTGTTTGATGTCCAGTATCTGCTTGGCTTCCTCCTCTTCCTGTTCTCTCTTCCCCACTCCGTACTCTTTTTTTTCCTGGCAACACTTCCTAATAAATTATTTTCATATGGATCCTCATCTTAGAGTCTGCTTCTGGGGAGTCCCTCTTAAGACACAGTATAGTTATTAACGCTGCTTATTAATATTTCTACTCTCTGCCTTCTGGGTACAACGTTAGGCTGTACTTCCTGGCCTCCTTTTGTTGGATGATAGGCCAAGTTACCAGCTCTAGCAGAGGTGCTGTACACTACTTCTGGGCTGAGCATAACATTCACAGGATGAAACCCTTTAGAGCTTTGTTGTGGTGACAAAGAATGTTCCAATTTGTGGCTGTTCGATCAGCCCAGGACCCAGAATCAGTGTGAGAAAGTGGAGAAGAGGCCCAGCCCTGATTCCGTAGTCAAAGTGAGTAATAAACTCACTTTGGAAGTTTAAAATAAGTTTAAAAATAAACTTCCATTGTGTTAAACCACTGAGAGTTTGGGAGTGTTTGCTGTACTGCAATATACCTAGCATATCCTGAGAGATATAGAGGGTAAAAAAAGAGAAGAACCAAGGATGACTAAGATTTCTGACTTGGGCTATTGGCTATAGATAGTGCTAATATTCTCTGGGGTTGGGAAGAGCAAGGAGGAAGAGCTGGCTGTTTTAACTTATTAATTTATTTATTATTGATGTATAACTGACATATAACAATGTCAGTTGTTACATATGCATATATATATTTCCCCATAATTTACTTTCATCCTATCTTTTTATTTATATTTAATATCATTTCTTCTGTAAATAGCATATGATTGGGTTACTTATCTATTTCAACAGTCTGCTTTCAATTGGAGTATTTATACCATTAATAATTTAATTATTGCTATGTTTCAATTGTCAACTATTATTTTACTCTTTTCTCTATTGTACTTGTTGCCTGCATTTCCCTGTCCCTCCTTCTCTTCTTATTTTGACTTATTTAAATATTTGAGGAGTTCCATATTTACTTATTTATGGCTTTTAGTGATACCACTTTACCCTTTTTGGTTTTTAGTGGTTTCTCAATCATTGTTTTTATATTGTTTACAAATCTAATAATCTTTATATAAACAGTACAGCAATCACTTTTTTTAGCAATCACTTTTTCTTGCTCTTTGATTATTTTGATTAAAATTGAACTGATTTAATTTTTAGTCCTAGTCACTAACTCAGCTAGTAGGACTAGTTTTATCATCTAGGATGGAGGGTGGGGTCAAAGATCTGGGTTGGTACATGATTGTGGTTTGGGCATAGATTTTATGTGAGGACACAGGATACAAAGATCATATGATTTCAGGATAATTTTACGTAGCTAGTGATATATATGATGATTCTTATTTTCTTAATAACTGCTAATATATTAGTTTCAGGTGTAGACATAATGATTTGATACTTGTATATATTGCAAGATGATCACCACAACAAGGCTAGTTAACATCTGTCACCACACATAGTTACAAAATTGTTTTCTTGTGTTGAGAACTTTTAAGATCTACTGTTAGCAACTTTCAAATATGGAATACAGTATTATTAACTATAGTCATCATGCTGTACATTACATCCCCATGACATTTTCTTCTTTTCAACTATACTGGTTATTATAGTTGGAAAATTTACTATAGTGATCTCTAATATATCTTAATAATACAAATTATAATTTTTAACAGAGATGTATGCTTTCTTCATGCTATTTATAATGGGAGTTAATATGACTGAAATTATTTTTAATTTCTAAAATGTGACGATTGACTTTTAAAACAACAGTAAGTCACTTAAATGTCTCAAACTTTTGTTTTTTCCACAGTTCTATTTGTAGTTAAATTTGTAACGAACCACTATCTTTCCCCTCCAAAAACCAGACAGCATTCTGTATGTTTGCCATTGTGTATTGTGCTTATATATATTTTTTATTTATTTTTGGCTGCATTGGGTCTTTGTTGCTGCATGCAGCCTTGCTCTAGTTGTCGCGAGCAGGGCTACTCTTCATTGCAGTGTGTGGGCTTCTTATTGCAGTGGCTTCTCTTGTTGCGGAGCACAGGCTCTAGGCACATGGGCTTCAGTAGTTGTGGCACGTGGGCTCAGTAGTTGTGGCTTGTGGGCTCTAGAGCACAGGCTCAGTAGTTGTGGTGCACGGGTTTAGTTCCTCCATGGCATATGGGATGTTCCTGGACCAGGGCTCGAACCTGTGTCCCCTGCATTGGCAGGCAGATTCTTAACCACTGCACCACCAGGGAAGTCGTTGTGCTTATATTCTTGATCTGGCATGTCAAAACTCTGAGTTTGATATAACTTATATCATGGTAATGCACAGATGATGTGCACAGATCTATCCAAATGAAATCTAGTTTTACTACACAGCGCTTGTGCCATCATGGAACTTTGGGTATGTTTATGTATGTGTGTGTGAAAGAGCAGGAGTGGGAGAGAGATGGTGAATAAGAGTTCATTCATATATTTGTATGCAAGATTTTAATAAGGAATAAGAAAGAAAATGTTGTAAGTCCAAGGAACAATATGACAGTCCCCACTCTATGCTTAAATGTCTGTTCCATAGGGGATACAGAAAGTCTGAGTTCCATAAGTCAAATAAATGCCAAACCACCTGATTGTACATTGGAAGCGATCTGGTACCCAAGGAAAAATGAGAATCCACACAAATTAGTTTCTTTTTTTTTTAAAAACATCTTTATTAGAGTATAATTGCTTTACAATGGTGTGTCAGTTTCTGCTCTATAACAAAGTGAATCAGTTATACATATACATATGTCCCCATATCTCTTCCCTCTTGCATATCCCTCTCTCCCACCCTCCCTATCCCACCCCTCTAGGTGGTCACAAAGCACGGAGCTGATCTCCCTGTGCTCTGCAGCTGCTTCCCATTAGCTATCTATTTTACATTTGGTAGCGTATATATGTCCATGCCACTCTCTCACTTTGTTCCAGCTTACCCTTCCCCCTCCCCATATCCTCAGGTCCATTCTCTAGTAGGTCTGCATCTTTATTCCCATCTTGCCCCTAGGTTATTCTGACCATTTTCTTTCTTTCTTTTTTTTTTTTAGATTCTGTATATGTGTGTTAGCATGCGGTATTTGTTTTTCTCTTTCTGACTCACTTCACTCTGTATGACAGTCTCTAGGTCCATCTACCTCACAACAAATAACTCAGTTTCGTTCCTTTCTATGGCTGAGTAATATTCCATTGTATATATGTGCCACATCTTCTTTATCCATTTATCTTTTCTCCAAAAGGAGCTTATTTCCAACTTCACTCTTACTGGAGGTAATTTTATTTCCATTAAGCCCTCAGTATATGTGTTTGCCAATTTGTGACACCTGTGCAAATTTAATTAAATAATCTTAAATATGTGTACTTAAAAGTCAAATGAAGAAATTAAGATCCAGCTGTTCACCTGCAACTGCTTAATTTATGCTGGCTATTTAATTGAAAGTCAATAACGTGGAAAGGAAAGCATATTCACTTGACATTATATTAGAAACTGTAAATCATGATCAATTGCATGATTCACAAGTGTATCTATTTACTTGAGCTTAAAATAATATTTTTTTCCTCTTCAAATATGTGTATCAAATGTATATGCCATTTTAAAGTAATATTAAAATTATTTATATTTAATATTAAATATTCTCATACATTTGAAAACAAAAGTAAATTTAAGCTACCAAAGGCTAAACTTATTAATGCCACACATATTTTAGTTTTACTTTAGTTATATTTTATTGTTGTGTGTATAGAAATATTTTAAAAATCACATTCATTTTTAACATCATATTAAAGAGATAACTACAGTTATGCTTTAAGCATGAGGTCTTTTACTTACACCCATATGAACACTCATTCTATATAAGCCTTGTGTTTGGTAATCACTCTGTATAATTTAGTTGACTCTTGTTTTTCATATCTATCATTTCTGCATATATTTGTGCTCAATGGAAGGTATAAGCAATAACATATTTTCATTTATTACAATTTTTTAAAATTATTTTAACTGCAAAGGAGATTTATTTAAGTGGGAAGCAGATTCTTACATTTAATTTGAGGGCACTGGAGCCTGAGTGCCTTGAGTTATGATACTTACCCTGTATTTACTGTGTGACTTTGAGAAAGTTGCTTAACTTCTCTGTGTCTCATTTCCTCTACTATCAAAATGACATAGCAGCCAGAATATATTATTTTTTTAAATTTTTATTTAAGGTGATTTTCTGGAATAATGCAGGAGAAACAAGGTAGTAAATACTTAAAGTTTAAAAAAAGAAACTGGAAGGGTCTTTATCATATATATGAAGCAGAGTAGGGAAATGAAAATCTGTAAGAGGAACCAAGATGTCATTTTTTGTATGGAACATTGAGTAAGAATTTTAACTACCTTAAACATTAGTTTCCTCCATTGTAAATTGGGGATGATTATAATTATTTTTCCTCATAGGTTACTTCTATCAATGAAATATTGCATTTTGGAATTCCTTATAATTTATAAAGTAATATACATGCTACTCTTTAATATAGTATTGTTAATGGTAATCACTGAGACCTGAATGAGTCATATTTCTTTGATAAGCAATCTTTTTCAGGCCTGTCAATTTACCAAATTTACTTAATATAAAATCACAATATCATAGACTTGAGATTCTGTCAAATAACATGTCTATTGTTTGATGAATTTACATACCGACTCAGCACATATAAGAGTCTTACCTACTAACACTATTACAGTAAAGCTGTTATGTCCTGCTATGTTCATTAAATATAAATTTTATCCTCACACAACTATGGCAATATAGCTACTATTATAATCATTGGTATCTCAAGTTTCAATTAATCATATATTCTAAAATTTCAAATTGTTTGCTTAAGAAGGGATGTAATTATTCTGAGAATGACAGCTACCAAGTGTTGATTTTATATATCACAGTTAATATATTTTTATTACATTCCAATCAATTGTACTATTTGGTTTCGTAAGGCACAAAAACGCAGAAAGCATTAGGGCTACATCTTACATTTGCCTTTGAGATTAAGTGGCAGATTTGATGAGTCTAACAACCAGATTTCTCTTCTGGGAGGACACAGGGAGAAATATTGAAAAATACAAAGCAGGAAATACTTTGTGATGTTTTCTAATTTATGCTTTCTATGAGTTTTCTTTAACACATTTTCCTTTTCACTTTTTAAAGAGGTAGACTTATTTTTGAAAAAAATGATGTTACCATTTGTTTTGAAATTCTAATTTTCTTGATCAATTTTAACATTTTGACTTATAAGCAGAATTAGTAGATTAAATGTCCCTAGCGAAATTAAATTTGTGGTGTACTTTTTCATGGGTGGAATAAATACATTTGCTCTAATATCTGATTCTATATTAGTAAGAGCAATGTGGAGAGTTTCAAGTAAAATGATGGACTGTATGCTGGTATCTACTTTCACAGTATAACAAAATCCTGAAAGAAAAGTTAAGGGGACTATTTTAAGGGCATGAAACTCCAGTGATGGAGAGAACTAGAAGGCAGACAAGAGCAACACATTTGGAAGCTAGAATGCAGATAGAATGGTGGTAAGTGAATTAACAGACCTGAATTGTCAGACCTGAGAAGTCCAAATTCTTAATCACTAGTGGTACAAACTGAGAATCATTCTTTCATTATGGAATTCCTCATAGCCTCAGGAATTGGAGAATCAGATACTGCTGGGAGTTGGGGCGAAAGAGATGGCTACAATGAGGAAGAGCAGTTGTAAGTTGTTTAAGAGGCAGTGGGATAGCTAGAGCTCCTTAATACTACACAGCTAGTAACAGCCTCTTCTAGAGGGAAATCTGTTCATTTTGTGGAGAGGTTGAAAGAGTGAGACTGGCCTGGGAAACAACAGGTATACTTGGGGACAAGGTTATCACAAAGAAAACCTTAGTGGCGCTGGTGATTAAGTAACAGAATACATAGTTTCTGCTGAAAACCAGGATCTTTTTCAATATTTGACGCTCAGTATTCAGACAGTCAGATCTTTTCAAATCAGAAATTAAAAGTGGATCAGTTTGATGTGAAAGTACAAAGAATTTGCTATCAGAGGTTTCATCCTGCAATAAATTTCATAGCTGGCAAGCCCCCAGTCATATGCTGAGAGTTCTCAATCAATCTTTTAAATCCCTACTTACAAGATGACCAGAAAACTGAAGAAAGTCTCTACTGTGAAAGAGAAAGCCTCTACTGTATGAGAGAGAGAGAGAGAGAAAGAGAGAGAGAAACCAATATGGGACCTTTGGTTTCCAGTACAGGTATAAGGAACTTAGAAGTTGCTGCTCTGTCCCAAACAAAAGCAACAAGTTGAACAAACTGAAAAACCAACAATCCTTCTTAGAAGTGTCAGAGAAGTGAAGTCACAGGGTAAACTGCTGATGCCAAAATTGGAGAGACAGGTGGATATAGAGAATCATATTTTATCAGAGCAGAAACTCACAAGTAGAACCTCTGTGGAAACCAATGATGGAGTAGGAGGCTGTAATTGATGAATTACTGGAAGTGCAATGTGGACAATTCTGAGAGTCAAAATTCTAGGAGGTTGTCATAGGAGGGTCCCAACACTTTTGAAAGTTTGACCTTCTGGAGGTCTACCAGACCCTCCTAGTGATTATCAGAGAAAAATCCCCTTGAGCTTCCAGCAGGAGGTTGGAGCCTAATCTACTTGAAAGAAAGGAAGTACACAACTCTAGCGCCTTCATCCACCCAGTCCCACCTAAGTGGAGGAAAAAAAAAACAAAACATGAGAAGCACTGGTGAAGTTCATGGTCCACAGATGCAGGTTAACCAAAAACTGAGACATACTCATAGGCTACATAATGCTTCCCCTTTTTCCACAACTTGCCACTACATTATTAAAGGCCTATTTATCACAATTCCTTTTTTTTTTTTTTTGTGGTACGCGGGCCTCTCACTGTTGTGGCCTCTCCCATTGCGGAGCACAGGCTCCGGACGCGCAGGCTCAGTGGCCATGGCTCACGGGCCCAGCCACTCCGCGGCACATAGGATCCTCCCGGACCGGGGCACGAACCCGTGTCCCCTGCATCGGCAGGCGGACTCTAACCCACTGCGCCTCCAGGGAAGCCCTATCACAATTCCTTTTACCCGTAACATTACATTCACCTTTCAACAAAAAATTTCAAAGCATACTGAAAGATAAAAAACAGTTTCATTGCAGTATATGTATGAGAAAAGTATTTTTATACAATTAATTGCTTCAGTTTGCAACATATAGAGATTCTAATTGCCCTTCTGATTTAACCTTTTTTTCCTATTATATCCTTTTAATTGATGAAAATATACTAATTAATATATGTTTACTTGACATAGTCACCACACCAGACCACAGGGTTGTTTTGGTGATCAAGATGTGTTTCCACTGGATTTTGTTAATTTTTGATCACACTGTCCTAGGATGGCATGTTTGAATATTTGTTTTTTAAATTGGACAGAAATCCCCTTTTCTCTACTTACCATGTTATACTTATCTCCTACTGAAATCTAGGCGCTCAATAACTATGTATTAATTAATTTCAGTTCATGGAACTTGGTACTAACATTGCTTTGTCATGTCTGTCCAGAGGGGCTAGAGGCATAGGCATCAGGTATTAGAAGAAATAACTTTCTGTTATTTCTTTAAAGTCATATCGATTATCACATATTTTAACAATCTAAAGAATCTCAAAAGAAAACCTTCACACCTCCTTAAAAATTTCCCCATTCTTATCTTATATCTCCTCTTTTCCTTGGGCCTGGGATAGTACAAGTAATAAAAAAAAAAAGTGCTCCAAAGTAGTGCAACAAGGTACATTGTAAGTGCCTAGAGGCAGAAAGAAGACAATTCTGTGACACGTACTTAAAACAGCTTGAGATATCAAATGCCCTAAAAAATCTGGTCTCCCCATCCATTCAACAAACATTTATTTAGTTCCTACTGTGCTCAAGACACTGTGTTAGGCATTATTCATGAACAATAGATGAATAACACAGATTTTTTGCCCTTATGGAATTTATTTTTTATATAGTAGCAAAACATATAATAAAGAGTATGCTATAAAATGTTCGTAGAAGCTATAATAAGCTAAGATTTTTTAAGCTATTGGATGTATTAGCGTTAGAATATTATCTTCCAAGAAGATTTAAATAAAAATTAAGATGCTATAGGTGCTTATGGGTGAAATCAAATTTTGTTGGGGGGAAAACATTAAAATAAGAAGAGACATTGAATTATCACCAGCAGAAGGAATTTGACATTTCTTACGTTTCTAGTGTTGTGTTTTATGTTCAGTTGTGTATAAAATTGCACATTCTGTTCATTCTATTTTTTTTCTCTTTCCTATTCAATTTCGTTTTTTCTCACCATGTGCAATGTTAGTATTTTCTTCTCTCATAATTTCAACACAGGAATTCTCAGTTCACCTTTCTGTATTGTAAAGCTCTTAATTATCATTGACTTTCGCACTTCAGTATTTGTAGTAAAATATCATTAATTGTGCCCAATTGGGAAATAAAAGTTAAGTCTGAATTATGGAACATTTAAGAAGAAATGATGCAAAAAAAAAAAAAATAAAATAAAAATAGAAGAAATGACATGAAATAAAATATACATATAATAATCTGCTGAGAGCAATTGAGGAATGTGAGAATCAATCACAAATGTGGAGGAAAAAAACTGTTTTGAGCCTAAAAATACTCATAGACAAAATTTATTTTATTGCCATATACAATATTTGAATAAAACCACTGCTAAAATGGATTAAAATAATTTTCTGGCTTTTACTTGAAAATAGGCTAAATAGTACCTTGATTTGCACTCTAGAAAGTAATCTTTTGAGGGTGCACATATGTATTTCAGTTAAGCTTACCTTAATTATCATAATTTCCAATTTTTAATTAAACAAGTTTTTATTGTTTAAGGAGTAAATTCATCTCATAAGACAAAGACTATAGCATACAAACTTCTTGTCCAAAAGAGTAAATAATTTTAATTTTGTAGACACTTGAACCTGATAGTAGATAGTACAATTTAGGATTGATACCACTTGCAATATTTTTGTCTTCTGAGAACACATTTAAAATTGCATTAAAATTACAAAAATTTTCCAAGTTCATTAAAAAAAATAAATAAGTGAACAAAGATGTGGCTTATGTTTATTTACCTATTGGTTATCTCTTCATTTACTTTCTTTGGCAATATTTCAAATTTCTGGTTCACTTGCTCACTTCCTGCTGAGTGACTCTAAGTGTAAGCAATTGTAGCTCATGCTGAAATAACAGAAGAATTTACTCAGCAGCAAACACCATACTTTTTGAAACTATTTCTAGGAAACATTTTATTTAAATAGGAATATGGGAGAAAAGTTTAAGGAAGGGTCAGTTTTGTGCAAACACAAATCTACTGAGTTTTGGAAAATAGGAGAGACCATAAAAGAATGGGATAGAATTGACAGAAGTGCCACCTAAAGACTGAGCTGAGGCAGTTATTGAAGTAGGATAAAGTCCGTAAGAGAGGGTTTTAGAATGGAATGAGGCATCAGTAGTGCAGAATATCTCAGGCACCTAAAAGCTCAATATAAAACCATTTTCCTGGCCAGAGGAATTGTAGAAAAGAAGTCCATAGAGTTTGGGGGAGATTTCCCAGTTTTTTTCCATTTTCTTATAGAACTTATCTACGAGTGTAGCTCCAGAAGAATGGAACTACTTTGCAGCATGGGAAGCTAAATTACCGAGGAAATAAACAGAAAATATATTTATCCAGCAGACAATGTAAGGGGCTTTAAAGGATACAGAGAATGTGGGGCAAATCCTGAAGAGGAGTGAGCAAGAGCAGAGAGCTCCTGAATTGTCTGTAATTGTAAACAAGTCTGGGCTCACCCTGATGGAATTAATGGAACAATTCATTGAAGCACAGCAAAGGATTTGAAAACCAAATTGACATTGGAACCACTGCAGATGCCAGTTAAATTGTAAAACTGATAAACCTCTAACCAGACTAACTATGAAAAGATAAAGAATCCTTTCAACCTAGAATTCTTATTTTTTAAATTGAAGTTTAGTTGGCTTACAATTGTATATTAGTTTCAGGTGTACAACACAGTGATTCAATATTTTTATACACTACACAACACACAAAGTTATTACAATATTATTGACTATATTCCCTGTGCAGTACATTATATCCCTGAGGTTTATTTATTTATAATTGGTAGTTTGTACCTCTCAATCCCCTTCACCCTTTTCATCCATTCTGCACTGCCCCCCTCTGGCGAGTACTATTTTGTTCACTATAACTATTAGCCTGTTTCTGTTTTGTTATATTTGTACATTTTTTATTGCTTCCACTTATAAATGAAAACATACAGTATTTGTCTTTGACTTTTTTCACTTCGCATAATACCCTCTAGCTTCATCCATGTTGTCACAAATGGCAAGATTTCTTTCCTTTTTATGGCTGAGTAATATGGACACTTATGTTGCTTCCATATCTTGACCATTATAAATAATGCTACAGTGAGCATGGGGGTGCATATATCTTTTCAAATTAGTGTTTTCCTATTCTTCAGGTAAATACACAGGAGAAGAATTTTTGGATAGTATGTTAGTTATATTTTTTATTTTTGGGGGGGACTCTTCATACTTTTATCCATAGTCGCTGTACCAATTTATTGATACATTCCCACTAACAATGCAGAAGGGTTTTCTTTTCTCCACATCCTTGCTAACACTTCTAATTTGCTGTTTTTTGGATGATAGTCATTCTGAAAAGTGTGGTGGTATCTCACTGTGGTTTTGATTTGCATTTCCCTGATGATTAGTCATGTTGTGTATCTTTTCATTTGCCTTTTAGCCGTCTGTATGTCTTCTTTGGGAAAATGCCTATTCAGATCCTCTGTACCACTCCTTTTTTGATGGTAACTGGCCTTATTGTGGTGATAATATCCTAATTAATAAAAATATGAAATTACTATGTTGTACACCTAAAACTAATATAATATTGTATGCTAATTATAACTCAACCTATTTTAAAAACACAGTCTTTTTTTGTATATTGACTTGTGTAAGTTCTTTATATTTTGGTTATCAATACTTTATCAGACAAATGATCTGCAAATATCTTCTCCCATTCAGTAGGCTGCCTTTTCATTTTGTTGATGGTTTCCTTAGCTTGCAAAGGCATTTTAGTTTGATGTGGTCCTATTTGTGTATTTTTACTTTTTTACCCTTGCCTGAATATACAGATCCAAAAAAACATTGCTATGACTGATGTCAAAAAGCATACTGCTCTCATACTTTTACATGTACCTGTCCAGTTTTCCCAGCACCACTTATTGAAGAGGCTGTCCTTTCTCCACTGTGCATTACTGCCACCTTTATCAAAGATAAGGTGTCCATATGTGCATAGGTTTATCTCTAGGCTTTCTATCCTGTTCCATTGATCTATTTTTCTGTTTTTGTGCCAGTACCATACCGTCTTGATAACTGTAGCTTTGTAGTATAGTCTGAAGTCAGGGAGCCTGATTCCTCCAGTTCCTTCTTCCATTCTCAAGATTGCTTTGGCTATTCGGGGTCTTTTGTGTTTCCATACAACTTGCAAAATTTTTTGTTCTAGTTCTGTGAAAAATGCCAGTGGTAGTTTGATAGGGATTGCATTGAATCTATAGATTGCTTTGGGTAGGAATTTTATGATTTCAGGTCTTATATTTAAACACTTAATCCATTTTGAGTTTATTTTTGTCTGGTGTGAGAAAAGTGTCTAGTTAATTATTTTACATGCTGCTGTCCAGTATTCTCAACACAGCTTATTGAAGAGACTGTCTTTTCTTCTTTGTATATCTTGCCTCCTTTGTTGTAGATTAGTTGACCATATATATATGGGTATATTTCTGGGCTTTCTATTCTGTTCCATTGATCTATGTATCTGTGTTTTGTGTCAGCACCATACTGTTTTGATGACTCAAGCTTTCTAGTATAGTCTGAAATCAGGGAGATTGATACCTCCAACTGTTCTTCTTTCTCAAGATTACTTTGGCTATATGCAGTATTTTGTATTTCCATACAAATTTTTGGATTATTTGTTCCAGTTCTCTGAAAAATGCCATCGGTATTTTGAATTTGTAGATTTCTTTGTGTGGTATAGACATTTCAACAATATTAATTATTCCAATCCATGAGCACAGTATATCTTTCCATTTATGTGTGTTATCTTCAACTTCTTTCTTCAGCGTCTTATAGTTTTCAGAGTACAGGTCTTTCACCTCCTTGGTTAAATTTATTCCTAGGTATTTATTTACTTTAGACATGATTGTAACTGGGATTGTTTTCTTGATTTCTCTTTCTGATAGTTCATTATTAGTTTGTAGAAATGAAACAGCCTTCTGTATATTAACTTTGTATTCTGCAATTTTACTGAACTTATTCCAATAGTTCTAATAGCTTTTTGGGGATAGCCTTTAGGGTTTTCTATATATAGTGTAATATTTAGAGTGACAGTTTTACTTCTTCCCTACCAATTTAGATGCCTTTTATTTCTTTTTTTCTTCTCTAATTGCTGTGGCTAGGACTTCTAATACTATGTTGAATAAAAGTGGCAAAGGTGAGCATTCTTATCTTGTTCCTGATCTTAGAGGAAAAGCTTTCAGATTTTCACTATTGAGTGTGATGTTAGCTGTGAGTTTTTCATAAGTAGTCTTTACCATGTTGAGGTATGTTCCTTCTATATGCACTTTGTTGAGAGCTTTTACTATGATTGGATATTGAATTTTGTCTGATGCCTTTTCTGTGTCTACCAAGATGATCATATGGTTTTAATCCTTCATTTTGTTAATATGACATGTCACATTGACTTGTTTGCAGATATTAAACAATTCTTGCATCCATGGAACAAATCTCATTTGATCATGTTGTATGATCCTTTTAATGTATTGTTGAATATGGTTTGCTAATATTCTGTTGAGGATTTCTGCATCTATGTTCATCAGTGACATTAGGCTGTAATTTTATTTGGCAGTGTCTTTGTCTCGTTTTGATATCAGGATGATGATGACCTAATAGAATAAGTTTGGAAGTGTTCCATTCTGTTCAGTTTTTTGAAAGAGTTTGAGAAGCATAAGTATTAACTCTTTTTTAAATGTATAGTTGAATTCCCTTGCAAAGCCATCTAGTTCTGAAATTTTGTTTGTTGAGAGTTTTTTTTTTTTATTATTATAGATTCAGTTTCATTACTGTTAATCAGTCTGTTAAGGTTTTCTATCTCTTCCTGATTCAGTCTTGGAAGATTATATGTTTCTAGTAATTTATTCATTTCTTCTACACTGTCCAATTTTGGTATATAATTCTTGTATTCTTTTGTGATTGTTTGTATTTCTGTGATATTGTTTGTAACTTCTCTTTTATTTCTAATTTTATTTACTTGGGTACTCTCTCTTTTTTTCTTGATGATTCTGGCTAAAGGTTTATCCATTTTTTAAAATCTTTTAAGAAAACCAGCTCTTAGTTTCATTGATCTTTTGTCTTTTTTTTGTATCAATTTTATTTATTTCTGTTGTGATTTTTTAATTTACTTTCCTCTACTACTTTGTTCATTCTTCTTTTTTGAATTCCTCTAGGTGTAAGTTTAGATTGTTTATTTGATATTTTTCTTGTTTCTTGAGGTAGGCCTGTATCACTAAGAACTTCCCTCTTAGAGCTGTTTTTGGTATGTCCCATAGATTTTGGAAAGTTGTGTTTCTATTTTTAATCATCTCCAGGGGGTTTGCCTGTGCAGTCTTGGCAAGCTGACTAGAGTGCCAGGCACTTTTCAATTTGCTGCCTTTGCTTTGGGACTCAGAGCAAGTAAATTTGTGTGTAAGCCCTTTAAGAGCAAACTTGGTTTCCTACAGACCTTCAGCTCTCCAGGTCAAAAGTCTTGCTGTTTTTCAGAACCATTTAAGGGAGCTCATCTTCCTGGTGCTTGTCCCCAGGGCAGGGGTGCCCAATGTGGGGTTCAAACCCCTTTCTCCTAAGGGAGGACCTCTGAGTTTGTGATATTCCCTTCCTTTTTTGGGTTGCCTACTTGGGATGTGTGTCCTGACTAAATCATGTCTCTGCTCCTCCTACTCATCTCAATTATTTTTTTTTCTATATGTCCTTAATTGTAGAAGAACTGTTCTACTAGTTTTCAGGTTGGTTTTAGAGAGAGTTATTCTATATATAGTTTTAGTTTTGATGTATCTGTAGGAGGAGGTGAGTTCAGGATCTTCCTACTCTGTCATCTTGATCCCACTCTCTCTTGACCTAGAATTCTGTGTCCAGTTACAATATCCTTCAAAAATAACAGTGACATAAAGACATTCTTAGATTAAGGAAACATAAGATTATCTGTCAGTGGCAGAATGCCCCCCCAAAAAATAATTTAAAGAAAGTTTCTTAGGCTAAACAGAAATGATTCCAGAAGAAATCATATAACTTCAGGAATGAAGAACAAGCAAAAGAAATAGTAATTATTTTAGTTAATAAAATAAATACCATATAAAGCATATTCTCTGACCATAATAGAATGCTAGAGATAAATAACAAAAAGATATCTGGAGAAAGACAAATACTATATGCTAACACATATATATGGAATCTAAGAAAAGAAAAAAATGTCATGAAGAACCTAGGGGTAAGACAGGAATAAAGACACAGACCTACTAGAGAATGGACTTGAGGATATGGGGAGGGGGAAGGGTAAACTGTGACAAAGTGAGAGAGTGGCATGGACATATATACACTACCAAATGTAAAATAGATAGCTATTTAAAAATAAATAGCAGCCGCATAGCACAGGGAGATCAGCTCAGTGCTTTGTGACCACCTAGAGGGGTGGGATAGGGAGGGTGGGAGGGAGGGAGATGCAAGAGGGAAGAGATATGGGAACATATGTATATGTATAACTGATTCACTTTGTTATAAAGCAGAAACGAACACACCATTGTAAAACAATTATACTCCAATAAAGATGTTTTAAAAAAAAAAAGATATCTGGAAAATCCCCCAAAATCCCCAGAGTTGGAAATGAAACAATACACTTCTAAACGATCTATGGGTGAAGAGGAAGTCTCAGGTATGTAAGAAAACATTTTGAATTAAATAAAAATATACTATAGCAATACCTGTTGGGTATAGCTAAAACAGTTCTTAGAGGGAAATTTATAGCATTAAATGCATATATTGGAACAGAATTATTATCTAAAATCCATAATCTAAGTTTTCACCTTAAGAACTAGAGAGAGAAGGACAAGATAAACCTACAGCAAACAAAGAATATAATAATAACGATTAGAGCAAAGATCAGTGAAATTAAGAACCAAACAGTAGAGAAAATCAGTAAGCCAAATGTGTTGTCTTTTTTCAAGATCAATTAAATTGATAAACCTCTAGTAAGGCTAACAAAGAAAGGAAAGAAGACTCAGTACATGCCCCTCTGATATTAAAATAATAGTAGGACAATATTACAAGTGATTATACAGCAGTAAATTTGAAAAAATTAGATGAAATGCACCAATCCCTTGAAACTATCAAAATTTTTTCTCAATGAAATGAGGCACAAGTAGTGCAATGTCTAACAAAGTAAATCTCAGTCTCTGATGGTTTCACTGGTGAATTCTATCAAGCATTTAAGATAGAAGTAATATATTTTCTACATAATGTCTCCAGAAAATTGAATGGGAGAAAATATTTCCCAATTTATCAGTCCAACATCCTGATATCATAGCCAGATAAAGATTACAAGGAAAGAAAAATGCAAATATTCATCCTGAATACACAAAATCCTCAGCTAAACATTAACAGATAAAATCTAGCAATAAATAAAGGGATAATATATTACAGCCAAGTAGATTTTGTTTCAGTAATGAAAGACTATTTCAACATTTCAAAATCAAACAATGCAATGCACCATACTAACATACTAAAGAAGAAAAGTAGTATAGTAATTTCAAAAGAAACACAAAAATACATTTTATAAAATTCAAATGTATTCATTAAAAAAATACTCTCAGCAAAATAAAAATAGAGGAAACTTCTTTAACCATCAAGAATGTGTACACTTCAGGGCTTCCCTGGTGGCGGAGTGGTTGAGAGTCCGCCTGCTGATGCAGGGGGCATGGGTTCGTGCCCCGGTCTGGGAAAATCCCACATGCCGTGGGGCGGCTGGGCCCGTGAGCCATGGCTGCTGAGCCTGAGCATCCGGAGCCTGTGCTCCACAACGGGAAAGGCCACAACAGTGAGAGGCCTGCGTACTGCAAAACAAAAACAAAAACCAAACAAAAAAAGAATGTGTATTTCTACAAGGCAAGGACTATGACTTGGTTATTTTTTCACCCATGCTTAGGATAGTCCCTGTTACAAAGGTGAAAAAAGATTTATAAATAAATTATTTATAAACACATAAAGTAAGAGTGCCTGATTTAACATAAACACACACACACACACAAAGTCTGGTTTCTACAAATAGGTTTAATCACTTTATCAAATCTAATGAACATCATCTAGGAGTGAAGGCTCAAGATAGGAGGACATAAAATGTGTTTGTGTGTTGTGTGTGTGTATGGATTTGTGAAAGTAGGTGTTTATTTGCAAAGCAAGGTTTGATCCTGTAAATAATTTATCTTGAGGAGTTAGATTGTTAAGAAAAAAGGTATTTCTTTATTTTCCCAAACAACATCATGATATCTAAAATTTGTTTTAGGAAGCTGATGTGTTTTAATATGCTTGGGTAACTTAAAATGGGTTGGTGAGGGGGCTAAAACCATGAAGCATTTTATTTCAGACATGATGATATGGGTCTTTATAGTAGTAGATTTGATAAAGATGAATAGATAAGAAAATTATATTAGAAATCTTTGTTTCTTAAAATTTCATGAGGTAAATAAATCAGGCTAAACTTAAATATGTGTTTTCAAGAAACAGTATTAGAAATCACTCATTTAAAATAATTATTTTGTTTTTTGGTAATAGTTAAATTCAGCTACAGTAACTGAAATTATATTGTAGTTATTTATTCATTCATGTATATTAATTGATACATATACTTATAATACACATCTATATTTACATTCATATTTATCTTATCTAATATCTTCTAGAGTATGCATGGATTAATATCATTTATTAGACCCACATATCCCATATTTTTCCTAATTCGGTACATTGACATTAGAAGATATTCAATACCATCACATAGAAGTACATGGTAAATGAATTAGTGATCAAGCAGGGTTACTTGTTGCAAAGAACTAAACAGTTCTGTTTACTCTAGATGTATCTTGTCAGTCAGGATGTATTTCCTAAGCTTACTGCACATTTAACTGGGCGTGATTAAGAGAAACATCTGTTTTATAAAAGAACATGCTTAAGGTGAATTCTATTATGGGCCAAAGGTTTTCATTGCACTGAGAGGGCAGATGGATAAATGTTTGGTTTATGGTAGATAAACTTCTGAATTAGAGATTTCAGTTCATCTTATCTTCAACTGGATAAAACTCCATATGCTTCAAGGTAATACCCTGATGTAGTTCTACTTAGCCTTGTCTTTCCTGTCCATTATTTAAAATTGTGCTTCACAAGGTAAAGATAGATTTATAATTTATGTTTAAATTCTGAATGCAGAAGTTGAATCTTTCATATTGTTACTTTATTAGCATTGTTCTTTACATTTATTTTCTCCTTTAATTTATAAGCAGGACAAAACTATGTAGAATATGAATATATGCATGGCTTTAAGGAAACTATGATAATGTATCAGATTCAGATACTAAAAGGAATATTTTAAGACCACAATTTTTCTGAATTCAAGATCATAATACTCTCCATACTATTTTTTGGTTTGCTTTTTTGTGACTACACAATTCATTGCACAAAAAGTGAGCTAATAGTAAATGAGATGGTGAGAGTCTGGACTGTGTGATGTTCATATGGTTTACACAGCAGAGGCAGCTGTTAGTGCCAATTATGGAATAATAAGCTTGAGCAGCTGCCAAAAGAATAAAACTAAGTTCGACTTGAAAGCAAGTAAGTCATGCTGCTCGAAAGCTTCTGTCTCCCAGGACACGTAGGTGCCCATTTTTAATATGTAGATAGAAATTGGAGCCAATAAATCAAATGGACAAGGACATACTGGCATCACTTATGATTATTTTAGCCATAATAAAATTGTACTCTTTGGGCTTCCCTCGTGGCACAGTGGTTGAGAGTCCGCCTGCCAATGCAGGGGACACGGGTTCGTGCCCCGGTCCGGGAAGATGCCGCAGAGCGGCTGGGCCCGTGAGCCATGGCCACTGAGCCTGCACGTCCGGAGCCTGTGCTCCACAACGGGAGAGGCCAAAACAGTGAGAGGCCCACGTACCGCAAAAAAAAAAAAAAAAAAGAAAAGAAAATTGTACTCTTAAATTTCTAAATTTTCAAAAATTCTCTGAACTTTGCAAATGACTATTAAATGTATGATTTAGATCTATAGGCCCATTTTTATCAAATCACCATGCTGAATATACACACACAAGAAATAAGCTAAACATACAGATTGCCTCACTTATAATAAAATGTAGCCACTTCGTCAGGGGAATTAAGCAGATGTTTAAAATTTTTCAACAAATTTCAAAAGTGACTTAAGGCAGGAAATGAATAAAATTATATCAAATTTAAGCTCTAGGAAGTGTGTAGACAGACTATAATTATCTATTATTAAGGCAACTGGTGTAAAAGATAGAAAACTTCTATCTAGAAAGAAGGTTTCTTCCACTGGCTGGTCCTTTGGAATTTCAGCAAGATGACAAATGAGGAATCCTTTTATATTCTATCATCATCCATCTCCTTTCAAGCTCTGGTCCTTTCATTCATTAATTTATTTGTATAAATTCAAACTATTTTTAGATAGTGGAAAAAAATTCAGATAATTAGCCAAGGAATGGAGGCTGATTAATAGTTGGTAGTCTAAAAAATATTTAGCCATTTGTGTCATATATTCCTATCTGTAAGTGATGAAAAATAGTATAAATTCAAAATGTCAAATTCTAGTGGATGTTGTAGGAAGAGAAGAGTTTTATGTTTTTGTTTTTTTTTAATTAAAGAGGCTCTGTAAGTTTCCACTTCTTCCATTGTTGGGAGAGACAGCAGCCTGATGGCCTTTGAAAAGCCCACCACTCCAGAACTGGACAGCTTTGAGGGCTTGAGGTCTTCACTACTTTAGAATTTTGAAAGTGAAAAAATTTGCTGCAAATACTGAACAGAGCCTTTCCTCAGGGTGTTCCAGAGGATGGACTTTTGGCCGAAGGAATCCTTCATACTCTATTCTCTGCCCCCTAAACTGAGAAACCCAGACTTCACCACTTAGAAGACTCCTTAGTCAAGTCTCCCACCTTCTACAGGTACTAATAGCTTATTGACTAGTAAATCCATGGCTAGAGAGTAATTAATCATCATTACTATCTTTCAAGTAACCCAAGGAGATAAAGCAATGAGCAGCCAAAAATATAAATTGATAATAACAAATCCAAGAAGATCCAGTAACCATGTGAAAAATACAGCCAAAGCATATGGATTAGGCAACTACTAATGAAATAGAACAACTGGGAAGAAATATACACTTAAAAGAATAATAGTAAGAGCACTAAAGAAGATTAAAGTGTAGCACAAATACAACTCAAACTGAAGAAACAAGGACAAAAATAATAGCAAGCTAAGATTTGGGAACAAATTTCTTATCAATACCATGCTTCATTGCCTGTTTTCAACTTGGATTCACCAATAACATCTTCTAAAATTTCTTCTGTGTATAGAAGAGAAGCTGGAAACTATTTTCCAGAATCCCCTTTGCTGTGCAATAACCGGAAGTACATGAGATTTGGAAAGTAGAAGGGGAGAAGCTATGATTTTCCAGAGGCATTTGTATCCTGATGTGAAATTCACTTTGGCTTCCTGGTAGTTTCTTGAGAACCAACTGCTTTGCTGCCACAGACTGAGGTAGTTGAATAGTCTTCTGTATTAGTTTGCTAGGCCTTCTGTAATAAAATACCACCACTGAGTGGCTTAAACAACAGAATTTATTTTTCTCACATTTCTGGAGACTGGGGGCCCAAGGTCAAGGTACCAGTATGGTTGCTTTCTCCTGAAGCCTCTCTCCTTCACTTGCAGATGGCATCCTTCTTGCTGAGCCCTAGATGAGAATGGAAGCCCCTGCCAACACCTTGATTTCAGCCTAGTGATATCCTGCTAACTCAGACTCCTGACCAGGGAAATTGTGATATAAATTTATGTTGTTTTAAGCCAATAAGTTTGTGGTAATCTGTTGCATAGTATTAAAAAATAAAACACTTCTTTTCAGACTAGACCAGTTGGCAATGTTTAGATATATTTTGGATCATCACAATTTGAGGGAGGGTCCTCGATAGAGGCCAGGAATGCTGCTAAATATCTTACAATGCACAAGGCAGCCCCTCAAAGCACTGGATTATGCAGCCCTAAAAATTAATAGTGCCATGGTTGAGAAACCCTGGACTGAGCTATTTTATTAGAATCATCTTCAACTGGAAGAGGAAAACTGTATTGGAGTTAGAATCTTGAGAATATATTGGACATGATAAATTAAACATTAAATAATTTTAGAGTCCATTTTCTTCAGTGCTGTTCTTAAGTTCTTGATACTCAGCAAGACTCTTTAGGATTATCACAGTTTCTTTGAGGTGAATTTAAAATAATATAAAAAACACTTGGAAAGCACAAAATTCCTGTAAGTTAATGCCACGTGTCAGTCAATGAGATTCCACAATACAGATCTTCTGTCATTTGGTATGAATTCCTACACTATCTTTCTGACATGAACCATCAGAACATTTAACGGAAAACAGATAAATGAGTGTGAAGAAGGCATTGTGACAAAACTGCAAAAACATGTTGAATACCAAGGGGATATAAACAATATAGAAAATCTGATCCTAGTTGTTCATAAGTCTCTGTCTTGATGGAGTATTCACTATCAAATTAGTATTAAAAAATAAGATCTCCCTGTCTTCTCAGTCGTATTCTCAAATCTCTCCAAAGACAAATGTCTTGTGTTTTGCAGTTATTCTTTCCTATTTATAATTAGAGTAGCCTGCAAAGAGAATAGAAAGGCAAATAGCAAAGAACTAAGTAAATGTGAAGTTTTATCCAGAAGTGATTTATCTGATAAGCTCATCTATCTCAAATTTACTAAGAACATAAAGTATCAAAAGATTTACCAGAGCAACCAAAACAAATGTTAGCATATCCATACATGAATAATATGGACAAGCACAAATAGTGTTTATTGTACGTAAGATCCAGCTCAGAGTGCTGTTCTTGGATACTAACTAATTTAATCCTCATAGCAACTTTATGAGATAAGCACTATATTTATCTCCATCTGACAAATGAGAGAACAGAAACAGGAAGAGTTTAAATAACTTTTTAGAGGAAGTTCAGCCAGCAAAGGCGTTAGTAAGTATTCAAAATAGAATCCTTACTGTTAACCACTTCAAGTGGTTAATCTCCAAATCTCTATTTATTCTTTACTCAAGCATTTATTTAGTGTTTAATGTTTGCAGTACCCAGAGCTGCTTGGTGTGAATAAAGAGAAATAAGACAGGTACATAAATCAATAAATCTCATTTAACATGTGTTGTGATATGAACACAAAGAGGGGATTACCACTTGACAAATAACAAAAGGAAAAACAAGAAGGAAGTTAGATTAACAGTAAACGGTTCTATATATTTCAAGTTCACATTGTTGTATAGCCACTTGTACTTATTTATGTTGTCAATTATATTCATAATCATGGCCTCAAGTTGCCAAAGAAGATTTAATATATGTTCACAGAATTTCAGTTAAGAAGGCAGTACGTTTATAAATGTTTATTCTGGATAGCTTATTTATGTTTTGGAGAAAATACTTACTTTTTTCCTTATATTTTGGAATTATTTTCTTTATGGTTGCTCCAAGGCTTACCACATACATTTTAATTTATCAGAATCTACTTCAGATTTATACTAAATTCCACTGAGATGTAGAAATGCTACTCATATATAGCTCTATTCTGTCTTTTTTACTTTTATCCTATTATTATTATAAATATTGCATTTACATATGCTACAAAATTAACAATACACTGCTATGAATTACTTTGCATAATTTCATGTAAATTATAAAAGCTGAGAAAAGAAATAAGAGCAAGTATATATTTATAGATTTTATTATATTTACCTTCTTAATTACCATTTACATTTCTCTTCACTTGTTCCTATGGGTTTGAGTCATCATCTTGCTCCTACCCACCTCTTTTGTGCTTCTTTGATACACTACATTTCTATATGGTACAGACCAAACAGTACCATTTTATACATGCAATTGCTTTTCAAATCAGTTAAGAGGAAAAAAAGAATAAAAATATGAATCTACATATTTTATGTAGATAAATTATATTTTATAATTATATAGTTACCTTCACCAGTACTCAATTTTTCACATGGATTTGAATTTCTATTTAGATTTCCTTGCTTCCACTATAAAGAACTTCTTTTATTAGTTCTTGCACACTTTCTTTGCAATTACAAGAATTGTCTCAGTTTTTGTTTACCTGGGAATGTCTTTATTTTACCTTCATATTTGAAAGGTAGTTTTGCTGGTTTTAAGATTCTTGGTTGACAGTTGTTATTCTTCAGCACTTTGACTATGCTTTCCCATGCCTTATGACCTCCATTGTTTCTGATTAGAAATCAGGTGTTAATATTATTGTAATTGATGAGTGGTTTTTCTCCTGCTGCTTTCAAATTTTTATCTTTGTCTTTCAGTATTTTTACTACCATGTATTTGTGTATAGATCTCTTGCATTTATCATATTTGGGATTGGGAGTTTCTTAGGATAAATATTAACCTAATGTATAGGTTAACATTTATCAGCAAATTCAGGAATTTTAAACCAATATTTCTTTGAATATTTCTTTTTCAGGTCCTTTCTCTTTCTCCTTTCCTTGTGGTACTTCCATTATGCTATGTTGGTGCACTTAAAGTAATCTCACATTTCTCTGAGTCTCTCTTAATTTTTCTTCATTATATATTCTCTCTATTCTTCAGGTTGAATAATCTCCATAGAGCTACCTTTAAGTTTGCTGATGCTTTCTTCTCGTTCAATTCTATCATTTTGTTCCTCTAAAGAATTTTGAATGTTAAATATTGTACTTTTCAACTCCAGAATTTTCACTTGCTTTTAAAACTTATCTCTAATTCTTTATTCATATTTTATATTTGATGAAGCATTGTCTTTATATCTTCCTATACTTCTTTAAGCATGGCTTCCTTTAGTTCCTTGAACATATTTATAATGGTTACTTTGATGCCTACCTGTTAAATCTGACACAGTTTCTGTTGTCTTGCTTTTTGTGTGTTTGTTTGTTTGCTTTGGTCACAGTTTCTGCTCTTTGCCTGTCTCATGATTTCTTGTTGAAAACAAGACATTTTCAGCAACTCTGGATACTGGTTTCTTTCCTCTCCAGGGCTTGTTTTCTTATTATTTGTCTGTTTATTTGTTTTAGGACTTGGCTATTCTAGTGAAATTAGTTTCTACCATACTGTGCAGCTTTTGGTGTCCTTGGACGGTACAGCCTTGAGCATGCACACAATCACCATGAGATGACAGTGTTATGACCCCAACAGGACTATTCTTAGCTTTCTTTGTTCTCTCTGGTAAACTAGATGGTCTATGGTTTAGCTTGTTGTTCTTAATTAAGGTATTCTTTTCGGTGTCCTTACAAGGGAACTTCCCCAAACTTTGTTTCAAATAAAGTCAATAACCTTGGGGATAACTTTACAGCTCTCTATTTTTGTGGATTTCCTCTCCTTTTGGGAAGACTCTCTGAGCCACTACTATGTGCTGGATGTGGCTATAGCCTCTGGTTCCGCCAGCTTGCCTTGTCAGCATGGAACATCTGCTCAACAAGCAGGCTGGAGTGAAGGCACTTGACTCCAACATTTTTGGATAGCCATGCCTGATGTAGAACCTCTATCCAATGTGTAGGGGATTGGTAGATGAGGGAGCTCCTGACCTATTGGACTTACTAGGCACTTAGCTCCTTCAACTTAGTGTTGAAGGGGATAAAATATGTTGGTGACCTGACTTTCACAGATATGGCAACTCTTGACTGGGAGATGAGGACCGAAAAACTCTGTCTTCTTGGCCACACCTACCCAAGTATAGCCTCCATCAAGTTGACCTGGGTGATGGGAGGGGGGAAGAGGGTTGTGACTCAAGTGCATAGACTTCCACTGTTCTTGCAGAGTTTTAGGAGATTTTCTTAAATTAGTATTTGTTTCCTTTAATACAGTGCCCTTAGTGTTTCCCTAGGTCAATTTTCAGAAGCTTTATTTATTTGTATCAGTGGTTTTCACCAGATTTGCTCATTTCTCTAGAGAGAAGTTCTGAAGAGCTCTTCATGGCGCCATCGTGTATGTAGAATAAATACTTATTTTTTAAGGATACTTTCAGTTATCTGATTATTTCATTAATATAAATAACAATATCCTTCCTCAGTAATGTGAGATAAATGAGGTATAACCATAAATGCTTAGAATCAATTTAAGAATATTCTAATTCTCTTTCTCTTGGTCAAAAGACAACTTAAAATGAAAGACATAATAACTCTCTAATCCAGTTTGTTTTTGCCACCAATTGGGTTGCATATTTACAAATATCATTTATAAGGTCCACAACACATCCTTGAAAATTCATTACTTGCCTATTATTATAATTTTCACATTACATTGCCTTTTATCCCCAACTGCCCACCCTCACCCCTGCCATCCCACCAGCCCAGAGAGTTAGTTTCTTTCAGAATACTTGGAGGCATTTTTTAATCATCAACAATATCATTATAATAATAATATTTATTATTCTTTTTATCTCCAGAATTTCAAACTCAATTTATTTTTCCCCTGGGTTGAACATCAAGAACACTGGTCCAATTTGTTTGATAAATGGATTAATAAGTACTGGTTGGGAATTAATTTATTCTATGAACAGTGATAGACACTTGCTTTCTGTCAATTACTATTCTAAGTACAGGAATTGAGGAAACTTAATGGGAGATGAGGTATGATTCCAGCTTTCAATGAGTTTACCATAATGTTGTGGCTGAAGAGAATTTAGATGCTACGTAAATGGAATATTTTTATTATGAAAAATAAAGCATTTTAAAATTTTATAGTTGGTGCAAAATGAGTTGCCAGTTTTAATTGGACTGGAAAGCTGCTGGACAGCATCCCAGTGTTGGTATATCTTGACATATGATTTCAGTACTCTAGGCATAGTTGCAAAACACAGGTAGTTTGTGATGAACAACTAGTTCCATTTGACTGATATCTTAGATTTATGGAAGTAGAATGTGAAGGCAATAACTCTAGAGAGTTCTGCAGGGACCAGATTATGGTGAACTCTTCATACTTTGCTAAGGATTCTTTATCTAGCAGGCAACAGGAAGCAACTTCATGAATGGTTTGAAGTTAGGATATAATGGGGATCACATTTTTATTGTTGTTATTAGTTTTAGAAAGATTTATCTGCCAAATTTTGAAAGAAAAGGCATCTAGACTAGTTAAACGACTAGAGTGACAGTCTATATAAGAGATGTTTGCCTGAAATAAAGCAGCATCAGTGGAGATAGAGCAGGAAGATATAAAAGTTGTTAAAAAGATAGAGAAATAGGGCTGTGTTACCAATTATGTACAAACTGAGAGGAATAAAATATTTGAAGACAAATTCTAGGTTGTATGATTGTGTAACCCCAGTGATGGTGATATAATTGAGTTTTGGAGGAAAATTAATGCTTTCAGTTGTAGACACTATGGTTTTGATACATCCATGGGACACCAGTTATTCATGCCTGGAAGGCAGTTCAGTATATGTGTTTGAAGTACAAGGGCAAGCTCTGTGCTAGAGATTTTGGTGGAAAATATTCACACATAGAAATTGATGAAGTCATGAAAGTGAAGAAAATCTCAGCCTAAAAATTTGAACTCTGAATGATAGAACTCTGTGGGAAAGAAACCTTTAAGGAAAAGGCAAACGAGAACTCATTTAGGAAAGTAGTCTACCTTTCCTACATTAACAATTATCTGAAGCTTTGGGTTTTTTTTTCCCTTTAATTCCCTAATTTATAAAATGATAATTTAAGGGTAACAGATGTAGCTCCTGGTTTGTTCTAATGTGGAGAACCATGGTGATACATGCTAATGCAAGCAAATAACTCAGAAAACACTTATATGGAAACTATTCAGATTTCATCAGAGAAACAAATTAATATAAGGGATTATTTTTTAAAGTATAAGTACATGTATGTATCTGATTAAGTAGCTGTTCTAAAAGGCTTACTTGAGTAAATTAACAGATATATCTAATGCATTTGCCAAGACTCCAGTTCAAAATGCCTTAGTAAATTCTCCTAGACAAATTAAAGCATATGTTGATTTTCATTTATGGTCATTTATTAATTCTTTGAAGATTTATATTCTCTTACATTCTTATCAAAGTTTGTATTTGTGGAGATTATGTATTCAGGAGATTAGATAAGTCATATGAGGCCATGTAATTAGACAAATAAGCTTTTAAATTTTTTCCAAATAATCATTTTTAGAGAATCTTGTAAACAAAATAATTAAAACATTTTGTCTATAAACTAGGCCCTTGCAGTGTGTGAAGTTCCATTCTTGATAATTTACAGTTCTTTATAATTTACAATACTTTATAATTCTGTGAAAAATCATTTTTTAACTCCTCTAGACTTTGAAATTCATAGAATTCAAGTGTTTTGTCTATGTTCAACACATACAAAGAGAATAGAGGCGATGTTAACCAGTTGTGTTTAATTCCTAGCCCCGTCTTTTTTTCTGTAGTGTCCTATCATCTTGCTGGGGGGTCTGGCTCTAGATAAGACCAGAAGACACAAAGAGAATGTATGTAAACTTTCCTCAAAAAACAATCCCTTATAATGCTCAAAAAGTTCATTACATATGGTTTTGTATTAATTATATGGTTTCTGAATAACTCCAACATGGCCAAATATTTCTTCACTCTTTGAAGAGCTAGTAGATTAAAATTGGATTTGTTCTTTGAGACTAGAGAGATAAACATGCATACAGATACGCAAATACTTTTAGATATCCATATAGACACACACAGACATACATACACATAAATATAGGCATAGATTTAAACAGTATCTTTGTTATAGTCTTTGCTAAGTAAAAATAATTAAATGCACAGAAGTTTACTCCATTGTACACTCTGCCAGACCCTGCTTTTCCTCTGAAGAACTGAAGTTTATGTATCAAATGTTGTTAAAAGGAAGTAACACTCTGTAAAAAGGCTTTCTAAGTATTACAAAGTAGAAAGTGAATTAGAACAAGAAATGAGAGATAGAAGAGATTTTTCTTTCAGGCCTCTGCTGAAGTCCCCACTGTTCTTCTAGTGACAATTCTAAGACACTAGTGACATAATCTTGAGGCAGTTATTTTGAAATGATCTATGTTAAAAAGAACACTACCCTTAGTGCATTCATTTTTCATATAAGAGTTTTACTTTCAACATGAGCATTGGTAATGTTGGATTAGAATAAGTTATGCCCCCAGTTATTCTCTTATATAACTAAATTCAATAGAGCTAGTCACATTAGGGGAAAAGTGTGTGTGTGTGTGTGTGTGTGTGTGTGTGTGTGTGTATATATATATATATATATATATATATATATATAGAGAGAGAGAGAGAGAGAGAGAGAGATGCTGTAATATATCAAATGTTCCTATATATTTTTAGTGTCTTGCAGCTGTAAAAATATAGGTATAACTACTTTGTAAATGTTTTGAAATTTTACTTTTGTATGTAGGCTGTACACTAAAAAAATCATCATTTTTTTAGTTAAAACAGAACTCACGACTGACTAAAGGAAGTGTCATGTTTTGATGAACATTCTGTTTGCACTAAAATACATGATATGATCATGGATGAAAATTTGAGAGAGTTGAACTTTTAACAATAAAATAAATATACTTAAGTTACTGAGACTTAAGCTCCTTCCTTTTTGAGTTGGAAGATTTCCATAACTATGCTTGAATTTGAAGACCTCACAACTAGGAACCGTTTTCTACAGAGACTTTCCCGGAAATTCTACACAGAAGAAAAACATTGCATGCCATATATGGTGATGCAGCATAATTCCTATTTTTGAACCAGATAGATAAAGATAAAATGATGAAATGCAAGTTCCTCTTTAGTATAATTAGCAATATGTCAAATAAAACTATTGATATATATTCATCCAACTATCTTTTATGTTGAAAATTATTATTGCTGGGACAAATGGGTTTGAAAAACGGGACCTGGCTATAGAGGTTTATGAAAAGGCAACATTTTTACAACTAGTGTTATATCCTTCATCTCACCAACATGAAATGATGAAACTAGGGATTATAGGCTGCCAAAGTTTTCCCAAACAATGGTTAGGACAAGGTAGAGGACAAGGAGCAGTAGTACTGTGTAGCCAGAGACATTATTTCTTGTTCCCATCCAATGAAGTATACATATTTTTTTTTTAGGAAAATATGACTTCCCTCCCTCACTGTGCATACCATATATTTTTTAAATTACCAGATGAAATAGCAGCATTAATATATCTTGAAAGAGTGCTTTATTAGAATTCCCTTAAAGACTTTAAAAATCTTTCTTTTATAATTGATACATCATATCTATATTTTCTTTAGATAAATATTCAGTTCAAGAAGACAACTCGATTCTTTCCTTTGCACCTAGAAACGCTTTTTCATTTCTTGTCCTTAACTTACCTCTCTTCCTTTCAGTTAGTAAAGTGCTAAAATGATGTCTATAAATTCATCCTCAGGTCTTCATGATTAACACATTCATACCAAATAATGTATGATTCCAGCATTATTGCTTGTAGACTCATTCTACCCTTCCATAGTTTTGGGGCCTTTCACTAGTTATTTTCTTAGCTGAAGTTCTTCTACTTTACTTGTCAAGTATTTTATCAAAAGCCACTTCTATTATGAGGATTTCCAGGTTTTTCCAGACAGAACCAGTTGTCTCCTCTTGTGTGGTTCTACAACACTTTACACATGCTGCTATTTTAGCATTTTTATGCTGTGCTGTCATTATGTGTCCAGGTGTGTCTAGAACACCTAAGCACCTAGAATACGCACTCTAATCCAATCACCAAGCTAATTCTGTGTACCAAATAAGCAGTGAAAATGCTCAATGAATGAATGAAAGAGAACAAGGTATATTTAGAGAGATAGGATTGATGTGCTGTGATGAAGATTTGGAGAGCACTAATAAAGGAACTAGTTTTGAGAGGGTGAAGCAGGGGAAAATAGAGTCTGTCCAGTATTGCCTATTACCCAGATTTGTCTATGGAGAAGAGGCTATTTTAAAACAGAAACCACTATTATCTTCTTACACACATACCTTTACCTTGTGTGATCTTTCTTGAATCTAAGACTATTCAAGGAAATAATATTTTAATCAATCAATAATGTGTATAGGAAATTCATTGAGTTAAATAAATATTTTCCCTTAAAGGAAGGAAATTTTAAAAACTAGATTGGAATGAAAGTACATTTCTATGATAATTTCTAAAGACCTATTTTATTAAGAATGATTCATAATTTGGTCCATATATTTAAAAGTGGAATTACAATGGCCTATATATTTTAAAGTCTAAAAATATTGTGCCAAATACATTGCTAACCTAATGGAATATTCAAGAAATGTTAATTTAAATAAAAAGATTTTGAAAAAAATTCAGTGACCCCCCAAAAGACACAAGCTGTGTTTTCCTTCCATTTAGTTATCTAAGCACACCTCATGTATTCTAAACTCTGAATACAATTTGATCTAAGCCTATAATAGAAATAAGAATGCATATAAACAAACTTAATATAATTTGGTAGTTTCAATGCATAAAATCTAGAAAATATGTATTATGTATACATATATATCTAGTTTCTATGGTGACCTGGGCACTTGGAATATAGTTTTGCATGAACAATTGTACACAGTCATCACTTTGAATTTCTTGACCTATCTTTTCTGCTTAAATGCTGCATTAGCAGATTTTAGTAGCTACTGTTTAGCATATCTTGTAAATTGTATTAATGTTGTCTGACTGGAGCTCAACAGTTACTTCAGAAAAAAAAAGTTGTTTTAGTTTTCTTTGAAAAGTTTTATTTTAGCTTTAAATAAACCTTGAGATTACAGAAAAGCAAAACAATTATGAAAGATGCAGTAAATTATACATTTAAAAAAAATTACCCATAGCTTTTAAGCTAAAAATAAGGAGAAAACAAGCATTTCTATACAGTATCTATAAAGTTATGGATTAAGAGGCATTTGAAACATTCATTAAAATTAACATGAAATTTCTATAGCTAGCCTAAAGCTACCATATTTATAATGTCAATATAAAGTTTACAATGTCAGAGAAAGAACACTGAGCCAGGCACCTGGGGTCCTAATATCAGGTCTGTTAGTGTCACTTATATTTTATTACACAAGATAATAAACTTTTCAAATTCTCAGTTACCTTGACTATAAGATGATGAGCAATAAAAACATAAAACTTTATTTTCTATCTCTCTAATTCTGTAAGTCTAAAGGTCTATATAAACTTCAAGTGAAAAAAAAAGTCATGTATTATTAAAAATCCTAATGATTGCATGTTTAATAATAGCAAAACTAGATTAAAAATAAATAGTCCTAGCAATTGAGGAATGTTAAATGATCTATGACATATGGTGCAATAAATATTTTGTTATAAATATGTGGACTATGTATATTAAAAGAAATGTTTGTATACAATAGCTTGTTAAAATGCTACAAAAATTGCACTGAAGGCAGTTGTATAAAAAATAAGAGCTCATATACTAAGGTTCAAAGATGTCAGGTTAAATTAAAATAGTGTGTTAAAAGTATCATTAGCTTTTTGCTGCTGCTGTTATCTGTTCTGTTATACTTAGTTAAATACGTAGTTTTTTAAAAGAAAGATATAACTGATGCTTTTTTGCATTCCTAATATAGCAAGAAATAGAGGCAAAAGAACTTAACATCAGTTCTTAATTGTAAAAAAGAGTACTCTGAGCTGAGTTTACCCTTGACTGGGGTACATGCATAGGAAATTAAAATATCCTTGAGATCCAGACAAGTTAGTTAATCTCCATAAAGATTGGCTATGTCATATGGAAATGTGGCAAATAACATAAAATGTCCCATAAAATCAAGTTGAAGTTAATAAGTAAATGCATGTGACGTTTTTATCATAAAGCCTAACTAGTAAATACTAAATATTCAATAATATCACACTACAATTTATTAGATGGAAGATAGAGGATATTTGTTCTTGCTTCTAGATTTGTAGAAATACAAAAGTTGTGATATGGTCATCCTAATATTAAAAATATCATGTGTTTCATTCAGTTTTAGTGGGTTTTGCTACATGACTTTATAGAGAAATGGATGAAGTTAAAGGGGGATCATTTAATGCAGTGTAACACACAATGGATTTTTTTGGTTTGGCTTCTCTGGATATTACCAAGATACATAATGTATTTAAAAAGCAGGGAAATAGGGGCTTCCCTGGTGGCGCAGTGGTTGAGCGTCCGCATGCTGATGCAGGGTATGCGGGTTCGTGCCCTGGTCCCGGATGATCCCGCATGCCGCGGAGCGGCTAGGCCCGAGAGCCATGGCCGCTGAGCCTGCGCGTCCGGAGCCTGTGCTCCGCAACGGGAGAGGCCACAACAGTGAGAGGCCAGCGTACCGCAAAAAAAAAAAAAAAAAAAAAAGCAGGGAAATATGTGAATACAATATCTGCAGCAGTTAGTCTTAAAGAAAGATGCCAGAATTCTCAGAATTTGAATGATTGCCTTAGGAATACTGGATGAAGTGAAATGGTTATAAATTACAATAAAGGGGACTTAGCAACAAGAATTACTTGACACCAGGACTATATAAAAATGTCATGAATTCATTTAATCCTGAAGTTTTGAAAAGAGTAAATGAAAATATGTTATAAGATTAAGAAAGAGTGACCTAATTTTTTTAATGCATTCATTATTCTGGAATGAGAGTGTTTATGGGCGGATTGGCATAGATGGTTAGGAGAAATAAATGAGCTAAACTAAGAGTATCTACCTATACCTGACATTGAACACCAAGCATCTAATATCTTTATACTTTTGTTATTTAAATCTTAACATAAGGAGTTATGTGTATGTGTGTGTATGTGTTTGTAAAATAGAGTCCATTTATTAACTCGAGGAAATCAGCCACCTTTTAAAGGAGAAATGGAGAGGAGAATAGATAACATTACAATTTAGCACTTAAAAGTAATCTTTCTGAAAGTATGACTACAATTTGGGCTGCATTCATCATTCTTTGTATAAGAGAAGCAAAGGAAGAGAAATAGACACATTGGAGATACTAGAGTATATGTGATAAGCAGAAAAACAAAAGTGAAGAATTTTGCATCTCTTTCCACATGATGCATTTGACAGAATGACATTATTAAATTTTTATGAGGAAGAAAATTCATAAAGCAATTAGGAAAGACAAGGTATATAAATTAGGTATCTATATAATTTTTCCAAATAGAAGAGATTTAATATTTATTTGCTGGGATTCAAGGAAGAAAGAGGTAGGTTAGGTAGATATTCCTTGTTTTGACTAATATTGGTAGAGCCTTCTGGGGCTCTATGGGTGTCTTCAAATTCAGAAGTTACAAAAATGTCCTACTTCGTGTGTAGATAGTCAAAGAAAGTATTGCACAGGTCTACATTCTTGTTGCTAACACTATGTGAGAGTTAAGTGACATTTCAGGTAATTCAAACGGAGGAAAGGTGTATTATTAGTTTTAGATCTTTGAAAGTTGGAACTTGAAGCTCCAGATCAGCACTATGTGTTTGTACTCAATTTAGAGTTCTATACCAACAGACTAAGATCTCCATTGAAACATTCCTTTTATAAACAATATAAGAGCCATACCCCATTAATTTATTTGCCAATTACTTTATTCTACTAATTCTGCTTGTTAAATATTGTCTTATAATTTAAATCTCTAGGTGGAGAATATAAAAACCCAATTCATAGGAGATCATCATAGTGATGGTGTTGTTAGTATTTGGCTTATTTTTGAATATTGAAGATTCAGTGGTCAAAATGTATAAAACTTTTCTTTAAGGGAGCATTAATATCTATATTGAGAACCAGAAGGAACTGTATGAATTTTGCCTAGAGAGTTCAGAGCACAAGTGAGGTATAGAAGTATAAATATAACACATTAACTCTCTCTTTATCCAAACTCTGAAAGTGTTATTTCCTTCATCCCTATGCAACACAAAGAAGCCAGAATCACCAAGAAGATATTTACTGTTGTATCTACATTGTTTAGCATCATGATCTCTTCAATAAATGGTACTGTATGGGAAAAACTGGATATCTACATGCAAAAGAATAAAACTAGACCCCTATCTTACACCTCTCACAAAATTAACTTGAACAGGATTAAAGACTTAAACATGAATCCTGATACTATAAAATCCTTGGGGAAAACATAGAGCAAAACCACCGTGATATTGGTCTTGGCAATGATTTTTTTTTGGTATGTCACCAAAAGCCAGGTAAAAAAGCAAAAATAAACAAATAAAACTATATCAAACTAAAAATCTTCTTCACAGCAAAGAAAACCATCAACAAAATGAAAAGGCAGTCTATAAAGTGGGAGAAAAATATGTACAAACTATATATCTGATAAGGGGTTAATATGCAAAATATGTAAAGAATTCATACAACTCAATAGCAAAAAATAAATAATACTAATACGTGATTAATAGGCAAAAGACCTGAATGGATATTTTTTCAAAGAAGACATACAAATGGCCAGCAAGTACATGAAAAGCTGCTAAACATCACTAATCATCCAGGAAAGGCAAATTTAAACCACAATGAAATATCACTTCATGCCTGTTAAAATGACTGTCATCAAAAAGACGAGATACATTTTGGCAAGGGTGTGGAGAAGAGGGAACCCTTGTACGCTTTTGGTGAGAATATAAATTGGTGCAGGCATTATTGAAAACAGTATGGAAGTTCCTCAAAAAATTAAAAATAAAACTATTCTATGATCCAGTAATCTCAATTCTGGATACATATCCAAAGGAAAAGAAATCAGTATCTTGAAGAGACACCTGCACTCTCATGTTCATTGCAATCTTATTCCCGGTAGCAAAAACATGGAAACAACCTAAGTGTCTATAGATAGATAACTGGGTTAAGAACATGTAGTATATATACATAATAGAATATTATACAGCTGTAAAAAGAGGAAGCCTTGCCATTTGCAACAACATGAATGAAACTGGAAAAATTATGCTAAGTGAAATAAGCCAGACAAAGACAAATATTGTATGATCTCACTTTTATATGTAGAATCTGTTTTTTTTTTAAAGTCAAATTATAGAAATAGTGGTTTCCAGGGGCTAGGGAGTAGGGAAAATGGGGAGATGTTGATCAAGAGTACAAACATTTAGTTATAAGATGAATAAGAAAAAGAAAAGCCCTAAATAAAATCTATAAGAAAAAATAAAAGAAAAAAATAGTGGGTTTTCTTCTTTTTGATTTCATGTAGAGATAATTTTAAATTGATGGACAATTTTTTTAAACATTTTATTTTTAAAACTTAGTTACCTCTTATGTGCCACTAACAATATTTACTGTTATAGAAGAGAAAAATAAATGCAGAATATTTGAGTTCCTTTAAGATTCCATGACTTAAGCTTGTATACTAAGAAGATTTAAGAACTTAAAATATGTCTATATTGCTCAGAAACTGCTTGCAGTAAAAAAATTTTTTTTTACATTTTTATAGAATTTGAAAGGAGAAAATTGCTGGGCACTTTGATGGACTCTGCTTTTTAAAGATTTTCCTAAATGACAATTTTATATTCTCCATTATTAACAAAACAATTTTATATTCTCCATTATTAACAAAGAAAATTGCTGGGCACTTTGATGGACTCTGCTTTTTAAAGATTTTCCTAAATGACAATTTTATATTCTCCATTATTAACAAAGAGGTTGCCTTCCTCCTCACTTCTGAGACCGCAGAGTAGGAAAAAAATTCCTTGGAAAGGAAAGAATCATATATTACAATATTTTATAGTATTGATTTATATTTTGGAATTGAATCTAATGAGAAAAAAATGAATGATTATATGAAGTCACATTTGGAGAATTTTGCTTTACAGTATAAATATGAAAGAATTCAGTTTTGACCAATAAAGTTCTTTTGAACTATTCCTTGCTTGAACTAGATGGAAACTGATATTGCAAGAGACAATAATATTAGTGGGGGTAAAGTGGGAGGAACACCTCTTTTCTAAACTTCTGTTGCTAGGATTTTTAGATTTTCTAGTTGTCCTGACCTACATTTTACCACATTTTAAACAGTCTATGTTGTTCTGTTTGTTAATTTGTTTTGCTTCTTTTTAAACACCCACACTTGAGAAATAAAAATTGAGAATGTTTATTTCTTCTTTGCTCATGTCTTATTTTAGGCTGAGTAAAAAAGTTACATCAGGCAGTAGTTTTTCCTCAAGGCATTGGGTAATTTTCTGAAGTTTTAGTTTATTCCAGTTATAAAGTTTTGATTTTTTCCAGTCTCCTTTGACCTAAGTTGTAATATTCAAATTATGTTCTATTTGAATGACACTAAACTCCTGAGTGTTTAATTACTCCTGATGTTTAGCTGATATAATTTTTCTTTATATCAAAGAGTTATATGATTTAATTATCAGCATTTATTCCCAAAACTACAACATAAACAATAGTTCCTAAGTAACTGTATACTTTATAAAGACTGGTTATGGCTATCAAAGAATGAACTTAATTAAAAGCAATATCTCAAAGCTGTAATGTAAGTGGGTGGGAAGGGATATAAAAGCCTTTTACAAAAGTTATTATAACAAACTCATCTCTTTAAATCAAACCAAATAGTTCTCAGCATGAAGCGTTATTAAAAAACATCAGCTCCAAAGACTAATATTCATTGAATATAGGAAACATGCCTTACTCAGATATATTGGTGCATAATCTAACAACCAGAAAAGAAGTCAAATTTTATGTCAATTAAAAAATTTAAAAAACATATGAGCAAGTGCTGAAATGCTTGTCTTATGAAATGTTAATCATATCCACCCTTTAGGAATGACAGGACTATGTCATCAGATATTAGTTCTGTTGAAAAATGTCATATCTTAATGTTGGTCAAATGGTTCAGATGAATTAAAACACACACACACACTATACAAAGTTGAATAATTCACTTGAAATAGCAACACTATATTGGCCTAGTATGATGAGGATGAAATTTTTGCTTCATGTAAGAGTAGAAAGGTATTTAGGGAGCAGCATTGTCCAAAGAGAAGGCATATGATTAAAAATGATTAACCCTTGGGCAAGTGACATCACCTTTAACACTCATCTTTATCCCTCTTTCTCACAGCTGTAAAAAGGGAAAATAAAAATCACCTTTTATAAGAACTAAAAAATGTAAATTGGAAATGCAGAAAATGATATATGACATTTATATATTGTTTAAAAATTGGTAATTGCTTTTACAGCTGTTGTTACTTCCCTTGTAACTGTGGCTACAAGTGTTGCTGTTAGTGATGTTGACTGCCACTGTTTTGCACTGGAGGACCATTTCTTTGTAAACTAACATTTCTTTGCAACTAAAATGGATAATAGCTTAAAATTAAAACAGTCAAACATAGTTGTAGGTCTATCCTTCAGCCCTTCTTTTAAAATGCTTTCTAAAAAATGACATGAAGTTAGTAGGATGGTTTTCATACTTCCTTAATGATCTTCGAGTGCTAAAATTAAAGTCATGCAAAGATCTGCTGTGTTAAGATAAATTTTATTCTCAGAATCCATGTAGCTTAAAGATATATTCCAAATTATGACTTTGAGAGATACAGAATAAAGAGTGTAAAATGAACTGCTCTTCCTACTTCTCAATTTTATGAAAGAAGAAACAAGATTTAGAGTTTAGTCACTTGAACAAAGTGACTATTTCAGAGCCAAAGTTAGAATTAGAACCACTTCCCTACAAGTTGCTTCTCTCAAATAACCCAGTGACTGCCTAATAATATGACATTTTGTTTTCATCCACTTTGTTCCTCATGATTATGCATTGTCTCAGACTATTTCTGATTCATCACTTCCCAATTAAAGAATAAGATAGTTATAACTACTGCATTGAGTAAGAGAGACATCAACCATGTTCCTAGAGCTATTTATCATCAATATCTTTGATGATACCGTGACCCATACTTCCTAGAGATATGACATCCAGATATCAACAACAAACAAAAAGATCTCCCTCTAAATCATTGAATCTTTCAATGCTCTCTCCATTCCCAAATTTTAGGATTCTTCCGGCTTTCATAATTCTCAAATCCTTAGTTCATTTCCAACTGAAAATATGATTTGTGTTATTGCACCAGATGAAAAACAAATAAAAGTTTAACTTACATTTCTATAAGATATCAGTTTTTCAATTGTTTTCAATTGAGAAGAGGGTGTTGGAGAGGACTTCAATCATAAATTAATTTTAACCCTAACTAGTCACTTTACACATTGCTTATTAACAACAAATAAGACCCATAATTTTAAAATATTATTTTGAGTCATATACTTGCATTGTTAAAAATATAGTACATGTATAAACAAAAGCATTACCTGAAATCTCAACCAAAGAGATATGGTATGTCATTTGTAGAGACCACATTTATGGTATGCCATTTTTAGGCACAATATGGATCAAATAATGTTGATAATTTGTTATATGCCCATGCCGTGATTGTCAGTTCATGCCCTCCTTGACTTGTCTAATTTTTTAAAAGTACATAGTTAGATAAATAGATGACAGGTAGATAGATGATAGATAGATAGATAGATAGATAGATAGATAGATAGATAGATGGATAATTTTCTTCAGGTTCCTCCAAATTCTTCACTTATTTCAACCACAGAGGTAGAGTTTTTTTTTATCTTCTCTTGTCTTTGGACTTGTAGAATTTCATAGTCGTATATAGAATTTCATAGTCGTATATATACTTTGAGCAGATTCTTCTACACTCAATACTTTGAATAAAAAATGTGAAATTTCCTAAATCTTACAATCCAGATAGAAACTTACATTTTTCCGCTTTGTTACTGTAAAAAGTGACTATAAACAAAATTCCCACTGACATTAATGAAAAATAATTTTAAAGTTATAGGTTGGGAATTAAAAGCAGGAATGAAGTGTAACAGTAGTGGCTAATTAAAATAATCCCTATTGATCCAACTAATAGGTTAGAGGTGAAGATTTTGAAAGTTTCATGCCTCTGCAGATTTATTTCTAATTCTATAATAATATTAAAATCCATAAAATTCATAGGTTTACCTGAAAATTATATTTCTAACATATATGATATTACACTTAAACAAATATCAGGGTTGACTAGATTATGTTGTGATTAGAACCACAGCATTTCAGTTCTTTAAAAGACCAAAAGGTGATTCCTTGCTTAAACTATATGTCCATCACCAGTCAGCTAGAAGGTTGTTACTCCTATACTTTTCTTCACTCTGGGATCCAAACTGACAGAATGGCCTTTATTTCTTGGGTAGAGCAAAAGAGGGTGGTGAAGCATGTGCTGGCTTTTTAAGCTTCTGTCTGGAAGGGACACACATCATTTCTGTTTATGTTCAATTGACCTTATAAAGTCATATACCCTCACTTCAAATGGGAAAGAGAGATGAATTCTACCATGTGCCTGAAGAAGAGAAAGCCATAATATTTATGTATAGCCATACATGTAGGTAGACAGCATGATATATTTAATCTGTTTTTCTCATAATTTCATTGTTTTACCCATTGCTATTATTTTTACCTACTCAATCATGGTATTTTTATGAATATATACCATAATTTACCAGATTTCTTAGATTTTTCTCTAAATCTCATTTATATTCTTATAAATTATAAACAATACTGCTGCATACTTTCTCTCATATACATACGATTATATAAAATTATTTTTGGGGCTTCCCTGGTGGCGCAGTGGTTGAGAGTCCGCCTGCGATGCAGGGGACACGGGTTCATGCCCTGATCCGGGAAGATCCCACATGCCGCGGAGCAGCTAGGCCCATGAGCTATGGCCGCTGAGCCTGCGCGTCCGGAGCCTGTACTCCGCAACGGGAGAGGCCACAACAGTGAGAGGCCGCCGTACCAAAAAAAAAAAAAAAAAAAAAAAAAAAATTATTCTTTTAGGCTATATAGTTCTAGACAAATTGCTAAATTAGGGAGTATTATCCAAATCACTCTTCACAGTGAACCAATTCATGTCCTACTGCAAGCAGTATCAATTTTTAAATTTTTTCCTCCAAAAATGAGCACTCTGTTTGTTATCTTTGTCACTGCAATTTGTAAGAAATGTGATTTCATTTTTTAATATTTATTTTGTTGATTACTTGGAAGGTTTATATGATTAGTTTTGTTTTATTAATTTGGATTTCCTATATTGTGAATTCCCCCAAGTTTAAAAAACTAATTTAAACCAAGAATTAACATAATTTATATTTTCTTGACATAGAGATAGGTATATAATAACAAAGTATTGAGTGCAGGCACACCATATTTACTAATTTTTAAATTTAAATAAAATTAAATCACATGAAAGAGTATATTTTCTACCCAAAATAATAATTTAAAAAATCACTTTGAAGTAAAGTTCACCATGAAAATTTTACTGCTTCATCATTCCATATAAGTCTAAGTTTACTGAAGAAACTTTAAAATTACAGGTGACCCTTGAAAAACATGGGTTTGAACTGTGTGGGTCCACATACACATGGATTTTTTTCAATAGTAAATATTTTGGTACTATACCAAAATGGTTGGTTGAATTCACGTAGGAGGAACGACAGGTGCGGAAGAAACATGTACAGTACACAGAGAAACCACATATACAGGTGGCTGACCATAAATTATAAGTGGAGTTTTTTTTTTTTTTTTTTGTGGTACACAGGCCTCTCACCGTTGTGGCCTCTCCCGTTGCGGAGCACAGGCTCCGGACGCGCAGGCTCAGCGGCCATAGCTCATGGGCCTAGCTGCTCCGCGGCATGTGGGATCTTCCCGGACCGGGGCACGAACCCGTGTCCCCTGCATCGGTAGGCGGACTCTCAACCACTGCGCCACCAGGGAAGCCCCTATAAGTGGATTTCTGACTGAGCAGAGGGTCGGCACCCCAACCCTCCTTTTCTTATCTAGATGTGACTACCTGAGGATACATTAGAATGAGGGATACTAATGCAGAAAAAACTGTTTTGTTATACTTATGTGATTCCTTTTGTTTATAATTGTTCAAAATTGTGTACTTTTGTGCTTTTAATCTTTTTGGATTTTTTCAGGGAATCTATTTTAGACAACATAAGAATCAGCTTTTTGCCCCCTGCTACAGAGACCGTTGACTCTTAAAGTTTAATCCATCTCCATTTATTGCGTCACTGATAGACACCCTCCCATACTATTTTGTTTTTTATTCTTATTTTATAGCTTTCCCTTATAGCCTTTTACTTGAGTGGTTATGGTGGAAATTTGTCTTTTTTTTTTAATGAGCATAATGGGTATAAGAATTTCTCGATTCTTTCCTCTGTTGTCTGAAAGTTGAAATTGTTATGCAGATTCTTGTTTGAAACTTTAATCTGAAATGTAAACTTCTTAGATTTCTTAGTCATGGAAAGGGAAAAGAATAGAAACAATGAAAATTATAAAAGAATCTATAGTTTCTATGTATCTACCAAAGTGTCCTGATCTTATGGGTATTTTCCAGATTTGTAAATTTAACTTGAATGTCTTATCTGACTGACAGGGGCCTTATATCTTTGAGACATTTTCATTTTTGATTCAATAATTTTTTTTGAGTTCATTATTGGCTAAGACATTGTGATAGGTAAAAAGACACTGAGATAAAGTTATAGAAAGAAGTTTCCTTTGAGAAGCTTGAAAGCATACAGTGACACCATAAAAATTCCTAACTTTATGCATTTTGTAAAATTCGTTCTAAAATTTTTTCTGTATATCTCCTGAACTATGTTGAAGTTTAAATAATTTGAAATTGCCCTAAATATTACAAAACAAATAATATATATTGAGTCATTTTCATATGCATGGTCAACATACTAAAAAATGTTAGTTGTTCAATAACTTACTTGCCCATAAGGCCTCAGTTCACCATCAAAGCTGAAATTCACAGACCCTTCTTTGAAGCATATGTATATGTGCATATATTTGGGTGCAACCTCAGGAGTATCAAGAACTGGAGTTATAATAACTGTTTTCTTAAGAATCATGTACATGCTGAAGATAAAATTACCATGATAAACCACAAAATATCTACATAAGAGGTTTTTAGACCACTATCATGTTGCAAAGCCGCTTCAAAAGGAAAACTGCATAGCCAAAGTGCATTTTGAGCAAGAAATCTACATGATTTTATTATTTTTTTCTAAAAATTTTGGAGAGATAAAAGTGTTCTAATACAATTTGGGGCTTTCATCACACTTCATAAAATTTGTTGAAGTGTGTTTAATTACAAAGTACAAAAAATATGCACCATGTTTATAAAAATATTAACAAAACTATTTTACATGTGTAAATTCATTTTGAAACATGATAAGCATAAATATGTGCAAATTAGTGATTTACTTGCTTTTTATGATCATTATGTCTAGCTGAAGACTTGGGTGCATTATATCAAGCTAAAGACATTTGCTAAAGACTTAGCTACTTGTGTGGTAGAAACCTGTTTTTTTTTTTTTTCTGTCTCTCCAAGTCTAGAAATGTTATCTATGAAAAACATGAGAAACTACTCAAGATTTACCCATTTGTTTATGCACATTAATGATTTAAAGGAGGAAGTAGACAGTGAGTAAGTGAGATTGGCTCATACAATTAAAGTGGTTTCTACTAGTTAACATTTTCTTATTTATAAGAGGTTGCAAAAAGTCCAAATAAAGCCAATAGTATACGCCACATAATAATATAAAAAATCCTATTATATATAGATACAGACATGTTGTTAAAAAATAGTTTAGTGATTTTTTCCACAATTAGATTCTGATATGTAAAGATCTATTAAAAGAAAAAAAGTTTTGAAAGGCTTTATGAAATGGGTTATGGATATTATAGATACGTCTTAGAATATAAAAAACAAAACTTGAACTTAATGTAAAAACAAACCAAAGCCAATGTACTGCATTTAATTTGGTGATTGCAGTGAAGGAATATGTCATAAGGAAAAAGACATCCTGAAAATGTCAGTACTCATAGTACCATTTATAAGAAAGTAAGTATAGAAATATATTAGAGACAGTATTTTCCTATTTTCCAGATACAGGAAATGAAGTGGAAATTGAATGAGTCATGAAAGTTTAAGAAAGATGTGGTAAAAATTGATCCATATTGTTTCTTTACTATTTTAACAAAGTGTATATAAACAACTTAGAAGAAATTTATATCAAGTGCTTTTGAGCAAATAGAAGGAAAAGAGCATTGTGGAAATATATTGCTGTTAGAAGGTTACAGAGCCAAAAACTGTAACAGATTAATAGGACCAATAATAATATTTGTATTGGCCAATGTGAGGAAGTTGGGGCCAGCTCCATGCTAGCTTCAGGGACTTTTCTCTGAATGGCATCCAAAAGCACTTTCTAGCTTGGGGGCCCTGAGTGTGCTTAATTATCTCCGTCTGACCCAGTCACACAGAGTAAAGTCATCAGTCCATCAGATTTGGCTCACTTTCTTCCAGGGAGTTGTAGATGAAGGTCTTCCACCTATTTTTGAACTAACAAAAGCAAATCTCTACTCTTCCAACACACACACACACACACACACACACACACACACACACGCACACCAAAGAAGAAAGCATGGTGTGGTAAACTCAGCAGTTTGACCTATACTGACGAGTACATAAAATTTCCTATCCTGACTCTATGGAGACTATGTAGTATAACAGACAAAATATAGAATGAAGAGTCAGAAAATCGGACTAAAAATCAGTGTCTTCCTTTATTATGTGACTTTGGGCAAATCACTGAACTTCTCACAGCCTTAGTTTTCTCTGTTAAAAACATGGAAACAATCATAATAAAACTCTGCTAGGGATATAAACCCTAGGTCATTAATAAAAATTAATTATTTTTGTTGAAAAATCTATTCATGATTGAGGAATTTTCTACCACATATGAATATAAGACAAAGCTTATTTTGGATCCTTCCTGCCTTTTTTTTCTTTTTCATGTAGTTTCACTTTTCCTCAATATTAATGCTATTCACCATATGCCAAAGTCCGTACTGCTTCCTGCTCCACCAGTAGATGTGCACATTTATTTCACATTATTTTATTTTGGCTCATTCAAGAAAACTGCTGCCTTAACCAATAAAATAAAGTCAAGTAAATGAAGGCTGTTAATGGGAAAAATGACCCACCAAGAACGATGTTTGACTTGGCCTCATAGTCTCATTTCTCATTCCCAATATTCACTTCCTCCTTACATATTTCCCCCTTTTTACCAAGATGGCTTCAGGGATTGCTTGTCCCAACTATAGGTCATGGGAAAGTAAACTATAGGTACATTGTTTTGGTATAGACAGTAAAATGGACAACAAAAAATTGTGCTTTCTTCCATAATATAGGTGAGGCAGCTACCCAAACATCCCTCCTCCTTATGGCTTCCTGGCATCCAGGTGTAGTGATGTGATAGAAAAATCATAAAATGGAAAAAGCCTGGTCTCTAAATAGCCACATAGAGGAAACCTGCCTGCCAACTATAACGTTTATATTGAACTGCTTTAAGAGTTAGAAATAAACTTATATTGTGTTAAGCCACTGAAATTGTGGGGTTTATTTTTTAAACCTACAAACATTACTCTACCCAATTATGCAGATGAAAAACATTTAGACCATGCAAACAGACATTTATAAGTGCTGAGAATAACAGAAAAGAAAATGAGTGTGAGAATAGACCCTGGTAATCTGAACTCCCACAATTGCATTTTACTAGGAGTTACAGATAGTACACTGCATCCTGTATCTCATTCAGCTTCCATATGAAGGATGCCATCTTAGCACTTTCTATTCAGAGCCAGACATCTGCTCTCCAAAAGACAAAACCCAAAAGAGGGAAGGCCAAAGAGAAATGGTTATTTCTTCATCTCGCAATATAAAGCTTACTTTATGCACTTTCATTTTCTTTCTTATTAGCCTCTTCTCAATGTGAATGAAAGGAGAGACAATTACCCCTTAAAGGAAATACTAAGCCTACTCACAAGGTTATGTTCTAACCTACAGATAATGATAATTACTATATCAACATCTCTAAAAACTCCAAATTCAAGTAAGGGAAAGGTTTAAAATGTGCAGTGTCAGGAGCATAATTTCATTACAACTCATTTTCCTTTTATCTTCTAAAATTTTCTGATCCATAAGACGAAAGTCAGAAAACTTTTTCTGTAAAGCGCCAGATAGCAAATATTTTAGGTTTTGCAGGACATACTGCTTCTGTCACAACTCTGTCACAACTACTCAATCTTTCCATTGTAGCACCAACACAGCTATATACAATCCATAAACAAATGAGTGTGGCTATGTTCTAAAAAAATTTTATTTACAAAAACAGGCAATGAGGGCTTCCCTGGTGGCGCAGTGGTTGAGAGTCCGCCTGCCAATACAGGGGACACGGGTTTGTGCCCCGGTCCGGGAAGGTCCCTCATGCCGCGGAGCGGCTATGCCCGTGAGCCATGGCCGCTGCGCCTGCGCGTCCGGAGCCTGTGCTCCGCAATGGTAGAGGCCACAACAGCGAGAGGCCCGCGTACCGCAAAATAAAATAAAATAAAATAAAATAGGCAATGGGCTGAATTTGGTTCTCAATCATAGTTTACCAACTTCTGATTTAAGAAATTATTATACACAGTGCTCTAATTTTTAGCTCCTTTTCTTTTCCAGTGGCCTCTCTGTAATCACAGATTGATTTCATAAAACTCTAATATCTTTTCAGTGAGACAAATTATTATGAGTGGGTAGCAACTGGTAACTTTTAAAATTATACAACTGCATGGATCAAATGAAATGTTTTAGTAAAATATTTTTTTGAATTCTCTTGTTCTGCCACAGTACCTTGTCATCTAATATTTTAAACCAATGTATAACTAAAGAAAAGGAAAAAAATACTAAAAATAACTCTTGGACACTGTTTTTTAAAGTCATTCTTGGTTTTTGGCCTGATACACATGCAAATTATGAATGTTCATAAATAGTGATGTCCAAGATCTATGAATCTTATGCTACAGACCCTGGCATGGAGTCGGCAGTCTACAGCCTCTTCTAAATGATCCTCACCCAACTCATTCACTGCCCCTAATCAAAAACTGCTCATGACCACCTCATCGTAACAGTGCAGCTGGACCAGAGGTGGACACCTAATCCAAGAATAGCCAGTTAATATATCAGCCAGTCCCACTTGATCTGGTCTGCAAAACTGGCTAAGTTAATCAGACATCCTTTCAGAAATAGAAATTAAGCAGTTAGGAATGGAGTTCAAGGTAAAAATGTTATAAGTATTCATAGAATTCCAAATTTTTGAGAAAACACAAGTTATAATTATGAAGAGGCAAAATCTATGAGTGAACAGAAGCTGTAAATTAAATACATGTCCTCACACAGTGGAGAAAAAGGAGTTGTAGCACGAGAAGAAATAAGTGTATAGGGAATAGTGCAGGATGTTAATGGTAGACATTAGAGTGAAAACCTATAGCTCTGTTCCAATCCTGTTATTGCCCTTCTTGAAGCTAGGATGTTTGGCTTGCTCTTATAATACATACGAAATTCTGTTTTTCACAAGCACATGAATTTAATTAGATAAATGATAAACGATAGATTTCTTTGAAGTATAGGATAAACAAAACAAATAAAACAAAGAAACAAAAACCTTTGACTGCATCTTTAGAAAAATGAAGTGGAATGGGGAAACTGTCTTTTAAATTAACTAGACAGAAATTATAGTATAGTAAATACAGCAAGTTTTGGTGCCAACCACAATCTTACACTTTTTAGCTGTGGGATCTTTAGAAAGTTACTTAACTTCTCCTGCATTTATCAATACTTCAATATCTACCAAATGGAGGTAATGTACCTGTCTCAGAGAGTTAATGTGATGTATAAATGTTATTACGTCTAAAGTGCTTAGAGGAGTTCCTGAGGCATAGTAAGATTTCAGTGAATGCTGTCTTTATTTTTATCTTATCATATGTTATCACATGCTTTAAAATACTTGTCATCTGTACATTTGACCACAAACACTGTCCTAATTTATTTTCATCAGAAGATGATGCTCTTGCATAGTAATAGTATAGAGATTGATAATGTGTGTTTGAGTCTATAAAAATTTATTCACATAAAATAAGTTTGTATAGTTTATTTGAGTGTAAATAGAGCCAAGATGCAAATTCTTTGCTTTTCTAGTAGAGTTGACCATGGAAATAGTACTTTTAACTCAACTTTGTAGAGGAAGTAACTATTAGCTGTAGTTCAAGTCATGAACAGACAGGTTGAATGAAAGAACTGCAGAGTATTATCTTTTAGCCATTTCACTCCATGGAACGAATGAAGTCAAAGGGAACATTTCCACAAAACCTCACTTATTGCGAGGTTTTGAACTAGTCTGGATTACTTCCTTCTAGGAAAGCATAGAACTTGAAAGTTAAAAATTTCCAATTTACTGTTGAGTGTATGGTTGCCATATAGTCCATAATTTAATTTTAAAGGTCTAGAATTTATGAGTCAGAGTTAGTGAATTGGATAGAAGGACAAGAAAAGACAATAAACCAGACTTTATTTTTGGTTACCTTTAATATTTTCCATTAAGAGATTTCTTCTATACATCTCCCATGTTTTTGTTCTTGGACTTTTATTTCTTCAGTTAAGTACATTCAGCAAAGTCACTGGAAGGAAAGCACAACAGTTGTGAATGACTACTACTGATAAATGTCCTCTCCATTTGTACCAGAATCAGAAGGAGGCATTCCTGATCTTTTGGGGTGTTTCATCAGTTTAGGGACATTTTAAAGAAATGAATTATTTGGCACAGTATGGAAAACAAATTTATCATAAAGTTTAAATATAATAAATTAGAGCATACTCAATTTTGAATATATATATATTTATTTTTTTAAATAGATCTTTATTGGGGTATAATTACTTCACAATACTGTTAGTTTCTGTTGTACAACAAAGTGAATCAGCCATATGCATACATATATCCCCACATCCCCTCCCTCTTGAGCCTCCCTCCCACCCTCCCTATCCCACCCCTCTAGGTGGTCACAAAGCACTGAGCTGATTTCCCTGTGCTACACTGCTCCTTCCCACTAGCTAACTATTTTACATTTGGTAGTGTATATATGTCGATGCTACTCTCACTTCACCCCAGCTTCCCCCTACCCTCCCCATGTCCTCATGTTCATTCTCTATGTCTATATCTTTATTCCTGCCCTGCCACTAAGTTCATTAGTACCATTTTTTTTTTTTAGATTCCATATATATGCTTTAGCATGCAGTATTTGTTTTTCTCTTTCTGACTTACTTCACTCTGTATGACAGACTCTAGGTGCATCCAGCTAACTACAAATAACTCGATATTGTTTCTTTTTATGGTTGAGTGATATTCCACTGTATATATGTGCCACATCTTTATCCATTCATCTGTTGATGGACATTTAGGTTGCTTCCATTTCCTGGCTATTGTAAATAGTGCTGCAATGAACATTGTGGTACGTGTCTCTTTTTGAATTATGGTTTTCTTAGGGTATATGCCCAGTAGTGGGATTGCTGGGTCATATGGTAGTTCTATTTTTAATTTTTTAAGGAACATCCATACTGTTCTCCATAGAGATTGTATCAATTTACATTCCTACCAACAGTGCAGGAGGGTTCCCTTTTAACCACAACCGTTCCAGGACTTATTGTTTCTAGATTTTTTAATAATGGCCATTCTGACAGGTGTGAGGTGATATCTCATTGTAGTTTTGATTTGCATTTGTCTAATTATTAGTGTTGTTGAGCATCTTTTCATGTGCCTCTTGGCCATCTGTATGTATCCTTTGGTGAAATGTCCGTTTAGGTCTTCCATCCATTATTTAATTAGATTATTTGTTTTTTTGATATTGAGCTCTATGAGCTGTTTGTATATTTTGGAGGTTAATCCTTTGTCCATTGTTTCATTTGCAAATATTTTCTCCCATTCTGAGGGTTGTCTTTTCATCTTGCTTATGGCTTCCTTTGCTGTGCAAAAGCTTTTAAGTTTAATTAGGTCCATTTGTTTATTTTTGTTTTTATTTTCATTACTCTAGGAGGTGGATCAAAAAAGATCTTGCTATGGCTTATGTCAAAGAGTGTTCTGCCTATGTTTTCCTCTAAGAGTTTTATAATGTCTGGCATTACATTTAGGTCTCTAATCCATTATGAGTTTATTTTTGTGTATGGTGTTAAGTAGTGTTCTAATTTCATTCTATTACATGTAGCTGTTCAGTTTTCCCAGAACCACTTATTGAAGAGGCAGTCTTTTCTCCACTGTATGTTCTTGCCATCTTTGTTGTAAATTAGGTGACCATATTTGCATGGGTTTATCTCTGGGCTTTCTATCCTGTTCCATTGATCTATATTTCTGTTTTTGTGCCAGTACCATACTGTCTTGATTACTGTAGCTTTGTAGTATACTTTGAAGTCGGGGAGCCTGATTCCTCCAGTTCTGTTTTTCTTTCTCAAGATTGTTTTGGCTGTTCAGGGTCTTCTGTGTTTCCAAACGAATTGTAAAATTTTTTTTTCTAATTCTGTGAAAATTGCGATTGGTAGTTTGATAGGGATTCCATTGAATCTGTAGATTGCTTTGGATAGTATAGTCATTTTTACAATGTGGATTCTTCCAATCCAAGAACATGGTATATCTCTCCATCTGTTTGTATCATCTTTAACTTATTTCATCAGTGTCTTATAGTTTTCTGCATACCGGTCTTTTGTCTCCTTAGGTAGGTTTGCTCCTAGGTATTTTATTCTTTTTGTCTCGATGGTAAATGGGATTATTTACTTAATTTCTCTTTTTGATTTTTCATTGTTAGTGTATAGGAATGCAAGACATTTCTGTGCATTAATTTTGTATCCTGCAACCTTACCAAATTCACTGATTACTTCTAGTAATTTTCTGGTGGCATCTTTAGGATTTTCTATGTATAGTTTCATGTCATCTGCAGTGACAGTTTTACATCTTCTTTTCCAATTTGTATTCCTTTCATTTCTTTTTCTTCTCTGATTGTCATAGCTAGGACTTCCAAAACTATGTTGAATAAGAGTGGCGAGAGCAGACATCCTTGTCTTCTTCCTGATCTTAGTGGAAATGCTTTCAGTTTTTCACCATTGAGTACGATGTTTGCTGTGAGTTTGTCATATATGGCCTTTACTATGTTGAGGTAGGTTTGCTCTATGCCCATTTTCTGGAGAGTAGTTTTTGTCTTAAATGGGTGTTGAATTTTGTCAAAAGCTTTTTCTGCATCTATTGAGATGATCATATGGTTTTTATTCCTTAATTTGTTAATATGGTGTATCACATTGATTGATTTGCATATATTGAGGAATCCTTGCATCCCTGGGATAAATCCCACTTGATTATGGTGTATGAGCCTTTTAATATGTTTTTGGATTCTGTTTGCTAGTATTTTGTTCAGGATTTTTGAATCTGTGTTCATCAGTGATATTGGTCTATAATTTTATTTTTTTGTGATATATTTTTCTGGTCTTGGTATCAGGGTGATGATGGCTTTGTAGAATGAATTTGGGAGTGTTCCTCCCCCTGCAATTTTTGGAAGAGTTTGAGAAGGATCAGTGTTAGCTCTCCTCTTCTCTATAAATGTATGATAGAATTCTCCTATGAAGCCATCTGGTCCTGGACTTTTGTTTGTTGGAAGATTTTTAATTACAGTTTCAATTTCATTACTTGTGATAGGTCTATTTATATTTTCTGATTCTTCCTGGTTCAGTCTTGGAAAATTGTACCTTTCTAAGAATTTGCCCATTTCTTCATGGTTGTCCATTTTATTGGCATATAGTTGTTTGTAGTAGTCTCTTATAATCCTTTGTATTTCTGCAGTGTTGGTTGTGGTTTCTCCTTTTTCATTTCTAATTTTATTGACTTGTGTCCTCCCCCTTTTTTTCTTGATGAAACTGGCTAAGGGTTTATCAATTTTGTTTATCTTCTCAAAGAACCAGCTGTTAGTTTTATTGATCTTTGCTATTGTTTTCTTCATTTCTATTTCATTTATTTCTGCTCTGATCTTTCCTTCTACTGACTTTGGGTTTTCTTTGTCCTTCTTTCTCTAGTCACTTTAGGTGTAGGGTTAGATTGTTTATTTGAGATTTTTCTTGTTTCTTGAGGTGAGATTGAATTGCTATAAACTTCCCTCTTAGAACTGCTTTTGCTGTGTCCCATAGATTTTGGGTCATCCTGTTTTTGTTGTCATTTTTTAATGTATTTTTTATTTCTTCTTTGCTTTCTTCAGTGATCTCTTAGTTATTTAGTAGCACACTGTTTAGCCTCTATGTATTTGTGTTTTTTACAGTCTTTTTCCTGTAATTGATTTCCAATCTCACAGCATTGTTGTCAGAAAAGATGCCTGATACTATTTCAATTTCCTTAAATTTTGCAAGGCTTGATCTGTGACCTAGGATGTGATCTATCCTGGAGAATGTTCCATGTGCACTTGAGAAGAAAGTGTATTCTGTCACTTTGGGGTGAAATATTCTATAAATATCAATTAAATCTATCTGGTCTATTGTGTCATTTAAAGCTTGTGTTTCCTTATTTATTTTGTTTGAGTGATCTGTCCATTGGTGTAAGTGGGTTGTTAAAGTGCCCCATTATTATTATGTTACTGTCAATTTCCCCTTTCATGGTTGTTAGCATTTGCCTTATGTATTGAGGTGCTCTTATGTTGGGTGCATAAACATTTATAACTGTTATATCTTCTTCTTGGACTGATCCCTTGATCATTATATAGTGTCCTTCCTTATCCCATGTAACAGTCTTTATTTTATTTATTTATTTATTTTTGCAGTACACGGGCCTCTCACTGTTGTGGCCTCTCCCGTTGTGGAGCACAGGCTCCGGATGCACAGGCTCAGCAGCCATGGCTCACAGGCCTAGCCCCTCTGCAGCATGTGGGATCTTCCTGGACCGGGGCACGAACCTGTGTCCCCTGCATTGGCAGGTGGACTCTCAACCACTGTGCCACCAGGGAAGCCCACAGTCTTTATTTTAAAGTCTATTTTATCTGATAAAAATATTGCTACTCCAGGCTTCTTTTGATTTCCATTTGCATGGAATATCTTTTTCCATCCCTTCACCTTCAGTTTGTATGTGTCCCTAGGTCTGAAGTGGGTCTCTTGTAGACAGCATATATATGGGTCTTGTTTTTGTATCTATTCAGCCAGTTTGTGTCTTTTGGGTGGAGCATTTTATCCATTTACATTCAAGGTTATTATCAATATGTATGTTCCTATTACCATTTTCTTAATTGTTTTGGGTTTGTTATTATATGTCTTTTCCTTCTCTTGTGTTTCCTGCGTAGAGAAGTTCCATTAGCATTTGTTGTAGAGCTGGTTTGGTGGTGCTGAATTCTCTTAGCTTTTGCTTGTCTGAAAAGCTTTTGATTTCTCCATGGAATCTGGATGAGATCTTTGCTGGGTAGAGTAATCTTGGTTGTGTTTTTCTCTTTCATCACTTTGAGTATATCCCGCCACTCCCTTGTGGCCTGCAGAATTTCCACTGAAAAATCAGCTGATAACCTTATGGGGATTCCTTTGTATGTTATTTTTTGTTTTTCCTTTGCTGCTTTTAATATTTTTTCTATGAATTTAATTTTTGTTAGTTTGAGTAATATATGTCTTGGTATTTTTCTCCTAGGGTTTATTCTGTATGGGACTCTCTGCACTTCCTGGACTTGGGTGACTATTTCCTTTCCTGTGTTAGGGAATTTTTCTGCTAAAATTTCTTTTCATATTTTTTCAGACTCTTTCTTTTTCTCTTCTTCTTCTGGGACCGCTATAATTCGAATGTTTGTGCGTTTAGTGTTGTCCCAGAGGTCTCTGAGTTTGTCTTCAATTCTTTTCATTCTGTTTTCTTTATTCTGCTCCTTGGCAGTTATTTCCACCATTTTGTCTTCCAGCTCACTTATTCGTTCTTCTGCCTCAGTTATTCTGTTATTGATTTCTTCTAATGTATTTTTCATTGCAGTTATGTTGTTGTTCATCTCTGTTTGTTTGTTCTTTAGTTCTTCTAGATCTTTGTTAAATATTTCTTGTATTTTCTCAATCCGTGCCTCCATTCTATTTCTGAGATTCTGGATCATCTTTACTCTCATTACTCTGAATTCTTTTTCAGGTAGGTTGCCTATTTCCTCTTCATTTATTTGGTTTTGTAGGTTTCTACCTTGCTCCTTCTTCTGTGACATATTTTTTTGCAGTTTCTTTTTTTTTTTTTTTTTGATGACTGGAATTGTATTCCTGTCTTACTGGTTGTTTGGTCTGAGGCTTCCATCACTGGAGTTTGTAGGTTGTTGGGTAGAATTGGGTCTTGATGCCAAGATGAGGACCTCCGGGAGACCTAACTCCTATGAATATTCCCCAGGATCTGAGGTTCTCTGTTAGTCCAGTGGTTCAGACTCAGAGCTTCAACTGCAGGAGCTTTGGCCCAACCTGTGGCTGGTGAACCGAGATCCTGCAGGTTGCGTGGGGTGGCACAAAAAAAAAAAAAGAGAACAATAACAAATTAAAAAATATAATTAGGGTAGGAAACTAACCGATATGTTAGAAAGAATATAAAAATAAAAATATAGATGAAACAACTGGAAGGTAAAACAGAACCACAGTAGTCAAAAAAGAGGAGGAGAAAAAAAAAGGTAGAAAAAAGCCTTGGTGGAGGGCGGGGCCTAAGCAGGGGCAGGGTTTGGGCAATGGGCAGGGCCTATGCTTAAGACCCATAGGGCTGGAAAAGGCCCTGGGTTCTGTGGGGGGTGGGGCTTAGACTCAATGGAACAGGAGGGGCCCAGGCGTGCCTTCCACCTCTGGACTCAGAGGGTGGGGAACCCCACCTGGGAGCTCAGCGGGACCAATGTCCTCTGCTCCTTCCCCTGCTCCTCCGGTCCTGGGGGGTCTCTCCTGCCTGCCTCTTCTGTTCTCCCCTGACCTCCCTCCTATGCTCCCAGGATCAGTGTAGCCTGGAGGGGTCCTCTGAGTGTGTAGGACATAGCCGGAGAGCTGGGCAGACTTCCCCAGTCGATTGGGTAGGGGAAATGCTGGGCATGTTCCTCCCGATCCGAGTCCCAGAGGGTCCCTCCAGGCATGGAAACCCCTCCCCCCTCTCACCCACCCCCTCAGGGGTGCTGGTTCTGTCCAGCTTCCACTTCTCCTCTCCCCCCATCCCCCCACATCCTACCAGTTTGATTGGGGGTTCCTCCTGTGTCCTTGGGTGCCGAGGTCCCCCACCAGTGTCCAGCAGGTGCCCTAGTTGTGGGGAGACATGAACTCCATGTCTTCCCACACTGCCATCTTTACTCCACCCCTGAATATATTTTTAAAAGGCTATAGCAATGAACATGTTCCAGGAAAGTTTTCCATTTCCCCTGTTGCTTGATTTTACACTCTTATTGGTTAAATTAATCTTCAAATTATTGATTACCAAGTAACATTGTGAATTGGTCTTCTGCAGCATGAATCTAACTACTGTGTTTGTTTTATCATTAATCTTGTTGGTCATTATATCATTTACTGTTCATTATAGCAAGAGATAAATTGCACAAATGCTTAATATTGTTAGTTCAGCTTGGCTGCCTTCTTTAGTGACACTAATTCTACAGAGCAGTTGGGCAAAATCAATGTCTTATGCACCATTTATATTAAATTACACTTGTTATGTGATTGAATCAACACTACACAGAGTTTTCTCAAGTTAATTGATCAACTCCTACAAAACAAATTAATATGATACATCAGTTATGGAATTGTCTTCCAGAAAGAACATAATAAACATCAGTGCTGAAAGAAAACCAGTATTCCTCCTGGATACTGAAATTTGCAGCCCTAACCAAATGGCTGGCTAAAAGTAATAGAAGAGAGAATGCTAATGGAAATTCAAAGGGAGACATTTTTACTTTTCTAGAAGGATTTAAGATATTTATGTCAAGTAATATAATTGCATTTGTTGAAACATTGCAGTGTTGTTTGATGCCCCTCCAATCCCCTGCCCCTAATCAGTTAAGAAAAAAATGGTATCTAAAATATCACTTAAAACGTTTCTTTTTTTTTAACTTTTCTAGTTCAAATAGCTATTATTTACCATTATTAGCCATCTTCCTAAAGTTAAATCTTAGTAAATATTTCATGAGCAACCTTCCATGTTTTATATTATATCAATATTAATATTGTTAAAATACATTTCTGAGAACAGCATGTCAAATTTATCCAACTGTGCTAAATATTACTATGTTTTATAATCATTAACGTATTCACTAGAGTTCCAATGTGGATTAAAGGTTATTTTAGAAAATAAAAATATAAATAAATATTATGTCAAGTTTTTGAAATAGTGTAGTCCTTATATTTTTGTAAACTTGAGATTTTGAAATTTTGAGCAAATGCAAAATATACACACACACACATTTGACATTTTGAGCCCCATTTAGATAAGTATTATATAAATAAATTTTAAAAGAACATGTCAATCCTATGTGTTTATTATATGTGATTTGAAAATATATTTAATACTACAGAAAATATTCTACTTTGTTGAAGTACAATGTTAAGTTTAATCATCTGGGTGTACTTAAAGTAAGAGTAATAAATAAGAGAAGAAATGAAAGTATTTAAAATAAATAAACAATGGTATCCAGCCAACTACATGGTTCCTCACCAAGGAAATGAATTTAAAGTCAGAAGAAAAAATATGTTAGGCTACTTTAGCTATGTTTTGTAAAGATGAGTACATTGAACAGTATTCTGTTTATCTATGTCCAGATAAAGATAGTGCGCCTGACTCTATATATTTATTTAGAGTATGAGTCTCTCTTTCAGTTCTTTCCTCTACTCAGTGGCATGCCATCTCCTTCCTCTCCCCAAGTGTTCCTTAAGTGTTTAGATATAACCCTTAGAGAAGGATGATAGGCTGACCTTGGTAATGAATTAGTCCTTTCAATATTTTCTGATTAATATCAAGTTAAAAAGTGTATGTAAGTTTTCTGAACAAACACAAAGTAACTATATATTCAATATCTTCTTTTTAAAATGAATGACAGATTGTTAATATGTTCCTTCTGTTAACTGGCATCTGTTGAGTGGAAGTATTAATTCCAAGCTATGGTTTTTCTGACTGTGTTTCGGAAATTTTACAGAATTAAATTCCCAAGGGACACTAATTAAAATTATTTTAAGTAATTGAGTCATCAAGAAAATATTTTAAAGTTTCTATATTTTAAAAACTAAAAATAAAATATTTTACCATGATAACATCACATCCTACATATTGTCATGTATTTCAGTAAAAATTGAATGGACATAATCCTTGTACCTTTAATTTACATATTCAGACTTCAATTTATTAGGCAAATTATGTTTTGTTTATTTTAAAAGTACGCTTTAAGTTTAATGATGTTATAATCATTTAAATTGTATTTTATGCAATATAAAAATATAGCTAATATATTTATCAAAAGAATTGACCAAAATATATCTATACCTGTAAAATAGTAACTGGTAATTAAAGATATAAATAAGAAATGCTGTCAATGCTGTAAAAACATTCTGCTAAATTAATGGTACCTTTATATAATTTTGCTATGAAATATTGATATTCTTATTTATATAGTAATGTTTCCATGGAATTATATAGAATGTTTACTCTTATTCACCATAACAATTAATTGCAGAAGGTTGAGGTACCATGGCACTTTACTTTCACAGTGCCTGTGACCAGTTGTATCTAATTCATAGACATTGTAGGATGATGGAATAAATTAGGTCATTCAGGACCCCAATACTTTTATCCCTGTAGTATTTTCATCATTGTAACTAACTTAACTATATTTCCTAAAAATGGCTTTTTTTCTTTAAGATGGTTAGTGGAAATATGAAGCAAGTATTAATTACATGATAGAGAATGAATCTTATGTGTGTATCTTTATAACGTTAAAATTCCAGGTATTGAAAAAACAGAATTGTTTGAATCACCTTTTTTTTTTTTAACTTTTAACTTTTGTCTGGATGTTTTTTGCCACATAAACACAATGATTAAGAGATAGCTTTTCTTGTACTTTGGCATATAATTAAGGGTTTTATTTTAGTCTATAAATTGCAAACTCTGAAAACAATTTTGGCTTGAGTAATTAATGTATTATCTTTTTTTGTCCTTGTTATATGAGAAATTTGGCTAAAGGTAGTCTGAGTATGTGGTGACTCCACCATGCTGTCAGAGATCTAGGATCCTTTGATGTTTTAATCACTTATTCCTGAGTTGTGACAGTCGACTTGTAGTTCCAAGATGGTTTCTTATTTCTGGGCATTGCATCAATTTTCCTGACAGCAAGAAGGGCAAGGTGAAAATGTCATGCAACTTTGGAGTCAGCCATCCTCCATCCCTTCACTCATATAATTTAAAGAGTTTGTCAAAGGTATAGTCAACAACTTTTTTTTTTCATGGAAAGGCATTTTATTTTAAATATAGCAGTGTGCACGTGTCAATCCCAAACTCCCAATCTATCCCCCCCACCCTTCTCCCTGGTAACCATAAATTCATTCTCTAAGTCTGTGAGTCTGTTTCTGTTTTGTAAATAAGTTCATTTGTATCATTTTTTTTAGATTCCTCATATAAGCGATATCATATGATATTTGTCTTTGTCTGACTTACTTCACTTACTATGATAGTCTCTAGGTCCATCCGTGTTGCTGCAGATGGCACTGTTTCATTCTTGTTAGTGGCTGACAGCTTTCATGTATATCCCATTGATGAGAGCTATGTTACGTGGGTACTCCGATCTACAAGGGAAAGTGGAAAATACAGGCTTATTACACCTGATGAAATCAGAATTACATTTGTGGGTGAAAAGGAAAAAATGGGTATTGGCTATGGAAATTGCAGTCTTTGCCTCAGCCTGTGGTACAGTTTTACAGAATAAATTTATCATCAGTATTGCTATATAAAATCATTTTCAGGGCACACTCTGTCCAGAAGCCAGAGTAACATCTGAGAGATTTTTGCTTCTGCACGGAAGTATTTAATTAGAGTAGAATCAGTATGGATATTAAGGTCAAGCAGATGAGTTTGATTCCTTACTTTGTCTCTTACTCAGATGTGTTAACTTGGGCAAATGCCCTGACCTGAAGTTGCCTCAATGACCTTATACTGTTATTGAATGAATTAAACTATGAATATAATGAGCATGGCACATCCTTGGTACTCAATACTTGTTAGTTCCCTCCTCCCAACATTCTATCTGATTTTCCTTTCTAGTCTAGATAGGACATTTAAAATCTTTCCTTCCAAAAGTCAGTAAGATACTGTTTCCAAAAATGCCATAAGAATGGAAAATATTTCACAGAGATGAACCTTTATGACCTCCAACACCATGATTATTATTATTATTAGAATTTTCATCATTATTAATAAATTAACTTTCAATATAGAAACCAGAGCTGTATGTCAGTTTGCCCACTTATCAATACACCATAACTGACAGAGTCTTTCAAAGTCAAAATTAATTTACAAATGTCTTTTTAGATATTTTGCTTTCCCAGGCAACTTTTGTAGTCTTCTGGGTCCCAAATTTTCTGGTAGCTGTTCTTTGTCATTACTGGGGTTTTTATTTGCTTGTTTTTGTCATTATTGTTCTCTTTTTGAAACTTCTGCATACCAAACCTCCACCAAGGCAGCTGTTCAATTGTTAAAAGAGTTTATATCTTTAATAAGTAGATCTTAGGGCAAATTATTTAGAAAGAATATTACTTAAAAAAGTATAAAATAAAAAAGCTAGACGTATTTGCCTAGTGCCCCTTAATTTTAAGCTTCTCATACATTCTGAACTTCTTGATATGTGTTTAAGTTTTGAAATATTTAATACTCTAAAAATAATTTCTCATGATTGTATTTAAAATTAAGAGGAACAATGTAGACTTTTCCAAGCTTTACAAAATGACATTAAAATATGTAAGTATGTTCTATTTTAAACTGAAAAGTAAAACAAAACAAGAAAAAATTTTAAAAATGAAAATGAATATTTCTTTTAATCTCAGAACAAATTAGAAAGACTTTATGTCTTATAATAATAATAATAGATGTGATAAATGTTACCAGTAGAATGAAATATTTTATTAAAAATTAAATATCAAAATATCACTCAGAAAATTTTATAAAATTAAGAGATTATTCAATCAGCATAAAAATATCAAACATAAGACATAAAATGCTTTCCTATTTCTTCAATAAAATATATCATTTGATGCTTAATCAAGTAGGGCAAAGGAAGTATTCTGAAATATATATGATAATATGTTTATATTTCTTGGCTTTTTCTCCCAAAGTTTTCCAAGACTCATTAGAAGTCAGCCATATTTAACACTGAGGTCTCATTCGCTGTTATTCTTCACAAACCCTCTGATACAGGTGGTCTCATCAGCACACCATAAAAATCTTCCTCTTAGAAATTTTTTTTAAGCAATGCTTCCTGTGCTGGTATTATGTCTTAGAGGAAGCCTCCCTGAATGCTTCAGTCGTTGGGGATAATTTCCTCAGTCTTCATAGGCCATTTTTGGCCCCAACCATTCATATTCCCTGTAGAATTTGCTACCTTATAATGTATTTCATTGTGTGCCTGTCCCTTCTCTGCAACTAAATCACAAACTCTTACAGGCATATGTAATTTCTTATCTTCAAAAAATGGCACATGATTTATTCATGTTTATTATTCCTGATAATATAAAGAACAATTTCAGCAAAAAACAAAATTGTGACCAAACTCTGCAAGGGATAGGCAAAACCACACAGGATTGATAATAGTTAAATGGTTGATGAAAAATAAAAGAAAAAATCTGATGTTTCAATCAACATTGCTTCAAAGATGGTTCATGTAAGAAAGATAGAGCATAAATACATTATCTGTAGCCATTCATGAAAACAAGGACTTCTTCAGATTCCCTGAGCTCCAAACAAATGAAATGAGACTTAGAATCCAAAAGAAACACCAGGCTCCATATCTGCTTAGTTTGGTTTACTTGAAAGACGTCTGTAAGATTATATTTGCTGTGGGCAGATAAGGTGATTCCTCTTCACATGGAAGACCAGCATGCTGAGCCTTGCTTTAGCATAACTTATACAACAGGAAACTCATTGGCTGTGTAAATTCTCATTGATATATTTTTACCCCAGATGTATTGACTTAGCTGAGAGTAGAAAGAAATTCTGCTACATTTCTAGAAACTATCTGATCTTGTCACATCTTTATCTGACCATAGAGGTGTCTGGAATTGAACAAGTTTAGCTACAGTGTTTGTCATAGTAAAAAAAAGAATAGTCTTTTTTGTCTACTCAAAATGTCTACTCAAACAGTCTTAACAGAGAAAGCTATCTATAGAATACCAGTATCAAACTTCCTTTACTTTTTTCCTATAATCTAAAAGGAAATAAGTGACAATGATCAGTTGTTTTTCCTTTAAAACTTGGAACTTTAATAATGGATAAGCATTTTTGTTCATAAAATAGTCCTTTGGGGTTACTTGTAAGGCTAATGGGAGATATTCGTGGACCAAATGTAGTTGCTTAAGGTTTCTTTGAGAAACCATACATTCCTCTCTAATTAAGTGATATTTATGACAATAATTTGGTGGAGGAAGGGGAAAATCCAGTTTTTATCTTTCTGTTGTTATTCCTTCAGTTTTAATTTTGAGCAATTGAGTTAGGCAGTGCTAGGCAACAGGTGAGGTAAGATACTTTCTTTTTGACTTCAGTGTTATTCATGTGGTTTGTTTGTCATATATAGAGATGGTTTTCTTTTCATTGGTTTAATATGTTCTAATGTATCTCACATCTTATTTAAATGCATATTTTCTTATGGTGAAATCATATCTGTTATGCTTTTTACTGAAACCATTTTTTTGGAACATATTAAACAATCTGGAGTATGAAAAAATAAGCCTGCTGAAAAAAATCATAGATTTTGTTTTCTTCTTCATCTTGAAATAGAATGCTATAAAAGGATAGAAAAAGAAAGCATAAAAACAGAGTTGCTTATGTGTTCTCCAAAATCAGACTATATTCATTAAATTGTATCTAGAATTCATATGGATATAAAAATTGAAATCTCTTATCACATTGATAATTATTATTTGTTATATGTAGTAATTGGCAAATATTGATCAAAATATCAAATGTCTTCTTTCAGTTCTTCCTTAAACTTTCCATAATATGCCATTTTTCATAAACTGTGTACTGTTTTAACTGCTTACATACTAATAACTAACATGGGGTCAAGTATTAATATAAAGACATACAGTTCTTAAATGGATTGGGTCTTAAAGGCATCATTTTTCTGATGCCTACCCTTTCAATGTTATTTATCCTTCTTCACTTATTTCCTTTACCCATTTCTATATCTGTATCTCCTTTAACCATCTTATCACATTCAGCAGGCAATCAGACTTGAGCTTCTTTACTTTTCTCTTCTTTCTATGTACAGTGAGAAACAAGGGAAACCTAGTCTGCATCGCTGAAATTTTATCACATTGATATGTGCCTTATTTCCTGATGTCCAGAAGAAAACCAAACTCTTCGTAATAAAAGTCCTTCAATCTTTTAAATACCCGTGAAATATTCCTTTTGATTTTGAGTGTTTAAAGTATTAATTCAGATATCTGGTGATGTAACTTTTCTTTCCATAATCCTTTTCTATATCTTGTAAACCTTTTCAATATATAATTTATATATCTTATCCATTCTAAAACAAAACTTCTATTGTTTATTGCAAAATGTATAACCTTTCATTTTCTGTTTTTGCATCTTCTATTACTTAAAAATCAAAAATGCTGATATGGTACTATGTGTCTTTATTTTCCTCATATATATAATTAATATATTAACATACATTAAATATATATTTGTTTTATTTCTTTATCCAGTTGACCTGTATTCTTGAATATTTCTTTGACATTGTGTCATAGAATCTTATTGAATTTATTTCAACAATCATACTTCTAATTCACAAGGTCTGTTTCTTATTCTTTTAAAGAGACTTTTCTCTTAACATCTTTTTCATCTTCTCAAAATTACACTGAGATTACCTATCATAATGCTTTAAAATTTTTCAAAAATCTCTTGTTTCATCAAGCATTAAAGGGCTTTTTTTCTTATTGCACAGTCTTTCTCCCACATTATATGTGTTTTCCTCCTTATAGTGTAATGATTCTTGTTGGACCATTAAGAATGTGGGATCTTGCCAGAGTAGTTAAGAACAAAGAATTATATTGATTTTTCTCATTGGCTTGGGTAGATTTCCTCAGCTGTTTTTTGAATTATTTTGTTTCCTATTAGGCCTCCCTCAGGACTGGGAAGCCAACTAGTCGCTCTTGTGGGGATAAGAGTGGAGTGGGGAAGGACTGACCTTGTGTACTGGTGGGTTTCCTTACGTTATGAACAGAAAGGAGGTCAATTCAAGAAAAAATTTCAAAAAGGACTTCAGGTTGATATGGAAAAATATTTGCATTGTGTGTTTGTTTCATAGTAGTAAGAATCTACTGATGACCTAGAAGTGCATCACTGGAAATGGGCCTATGGTTAATGCATGCTATGGGGAGCCATATAGCAGCTAGTTGCGCTAAAATATATATACTAATAAATATGAAGGTAGAACTTTAAGGAATATCTTAAACATATCATTTTAATTTCGGTAAGGACTAAAGAATAGGTTGTGAATGAATATAATCAGTGTGTCCATTTGAATCATAACACTCAAACCTCTATTCCATCCTGTTTTTTGTGCCTGGTGTAATTTGCCTGTTAGTATTACAGATTGTATAGTCATAAAACCCACACTTCATATTTTGTTAACCCAGGTGAAATTGACAAAGTGTTACTTTGTGCAATCTCTTGACTCTCCTTGTGTATATGTATGGGGCATCAAGAGTAAATCATGGGTTTTGAAATGCCTCACAGAGGGGTGCCCTCGTTAGGCATGGAAGAAATCTCCCAAACAAACATTGGTTGCCTAGGTACACTTAATATGGGGATTTTGGTTAATTTCTTCCTGTCTTTGGGGACAGTGGGAAGTGGTTGTAGTAAAAGCTAATCATTCAGCTAATCGTCACTCTCTACTTATATCCACCCAGCACCTTCTTTATAGAACAATAGCTTATCCAGCCTCAAACATCTTTCAGAAGACAAAGTCTTAGAGTCTCTAACACCCTGTAGAACAAATGTTTACTATTAAGTATCTTTAGTGTCTGGGTTAAGAGGACATGAGCAACACAATTTACCACTCCCTTTTCTCCCCAGTTGTCAACTTTAGAATTAAAATGAAATTAGATGGTTGCCATTTGATTAATATTTCATAATCAGTGACTCTACAAGTACCCAAGGGAAGAGTGACTTATTTGCATACATAATTTTTAAAATTTTTATCTTAAATGACAGTCTGTCTCTCCCTTTGTTTCTCTCTGTCTCTATCTCTTTCTTTAGGTTCTATCCTACCAGAGTGGAAGATAGTAATATTATTAAGAAAAATGTGCTTCTAGATGTTTTCTTATGCATCAAGGTTTTTAAAATTGGCAAGGCCTGCTGGGGGCCACTGGTCATCTCACATTTGTACTCATACACATACTTGTGGAAAAAGAAAACTATACCATTAAATAAAATAAACACGAGGTTCAACTTTTGTGTGTTTTTCTCTCTTCTCAGATGATCAGAGGCATGTTTTTATTAACAAAACTAACAAAAATTTCTAAATATTCTATGGAATTGATGCCACTTCCTCATTTTCTCTCATTCATTAGTTTTTAAAGAAATAATTCCATGTGGTAAGCTGTATGCTAATGCATGTCATGGTTAGCCTTAGCATTAGTAACTGCTTCTCAATACTTGCTTTTCCTCTTCTCAATTTACGGAGCAAAAGTCCTGATCAAAGTGCACCCAGGGTTAAGATACAGTAATTTCATTTTGAATGATACCTTTTGTTGTAGCAGCTGAGCTCCATTTACTCCTTTGCCTGCCAAAGACGGCATTTTTGTACCCTATACATGGCATACTTTTCTCTTTTTTCTTCACTTACCTTTTTTCTTTTTATGGACTAAATTGGCCCCACATTCTAAGCTTAATGAGTATGTAGAGGTTGGCAGGCAAGAAAGAGTCATTTATCTAGAGGGCTGAGCCAGCTGCAAGGTACAGAGCTTTCATTTCATCTTGAGGAAATAGAACAGAGAAAACCCTAATTTTATATTAATCTTCATGTTCACATGGGAAGCATTTTAGGAATCTTTGGAAAATATGGAATAGATTAGGCACACCATTAAAATTACCAGCATACTGCAGTGGTTAACACCTATTATGAAATAGTATCCAAAAAAAGTGAAGGTAGTTTCTTAGAATCTGTATCAAATAGAATATATTAAAGAAATACCACTGTGGAAAGATTCAGTTTGTATGTATTCTTCCTCAACAACTATGCTTTAAAATTTAAATTCGAAAAGGCATTAGGTGAGTAGTTACATAATGATTAGAAATGGGTCTTAGGACTAAGGAAAGCTTATTGAAACAGTCTGTTTAGCTACCATAGTGACTTTTGTTTATTTCTTTCAAAATGATGTTTTATGATAAGTTTTCACTATTATGATTTAAGAGGAAATATTTATATTTTATATATAAAATAAAAACAAATCAAGAGAGTTGTAAACTAAAGGGAATTAAAGTAATTAATGTGACTAATCTAGGAAAAATACTTTATCAGAAATAGAAACCAACTCACACAAAACATAGTTGACTATAATATTACTTTGCATCCATCTTATATAAAAATGATATAGGGCTATTACCTACACCCAAGCTATATATTTTAAACCACTTCAAGCTAAGTGCTATTTACAATATCCAAATCACAAGCAGTTACCCCAAACCTCTCTTCTTGCCATGATATTTACATTATGTCCAAATAACTACCTAACCAGTTACTGAAATCTGAAAATAATTTAAATCTGTTTTTAGGGACTTGTGAGACCCTGAAAAATTACATTGGCTATGTTCTCCTTCCTACTTTTTTTAATTCTGTGCATTGCATGTAAGTTAAATTGAACATATAGGAAAGACTCACTTAGAGACCAGTTGGTAAGTCTATGTATCCCTCCCCACCACCAGTACCTTTCAAGATGCTTTCCTAAGTCTGTAGTCAACCATTAGCTCTGTTTCTCCTCCCAGTGTTTTTCTTCAGAAAAATCAGGCAAATTAATTTATCTCACTCATGTCTGAGTACTTAAAACCAACACTTTAATTGATTTTCCTAATGAAGAGGCATTTATTGTACGTAGTGTGACCTAAATAACTGCAGTAGATACACCATGGTTACTTTTGTTGATGACTAAGGCACTGGTCAACAGGAAAACAATACATTGATCTATTACATGTGCCAGTATTAAAAATGATTATTTTAATCTACTTAACATTGCATCTAAGTCAAATATAGCAAATATTTAGATCATTCCCTCCTCTGATTTGTACCAATTTAGCAGAACATTCATGCAACTTTTTCAGAATCCTCCTTAACATAATGTTCCCAGCAGCCAATGTTAATTGTTCAAAACTTCTGATGAAATAAAAACTATTTGACATTCCTGCTATAAAGAATGGAGATTAGTGGGGGATGAATATTTTTTGTTTAATGTAAGGTTAGTAAGTCTGAGCTGCTCTTCATGACTGTATTTCCCAGCTTGCTCTGTATTCCCACTCCCCTCTGCAGAACAGTTGCTCTCGCAGTGAACTCACTGAGACTCAGCCACTGTCACTGAGGAGTGGAAATTTAGCTATAGCAGGGATGAAGAAAAACAGCTTTTTAGGACAAATTCAGCTTGCTAGACCTTCAGATTTCTCATCTGTTAAAATAAGTAATCTATGCTTAATATTTAGCGATCATTGAGTTCCCATTTAGGTCTATAGTAGTATCACAACCCAGTGCCAAGGCAGTGGCTCCTGGGAAGCATTATGAATTAGGCTTCAAGTGTTTCACTTTTGAGATTTTAATACTCTGCTGTACTTTTTATGGTTTAATAATATGCAGCTTTCATAGAAACAATTGTGTAGTTATTTAAAAAACATCATAATTACCATGATGGTGCCTTTGCTAATGTGATGATCTGTTTGTGGTGAAATAGAGTTGTTTTTACTCCTACACAACTTTCCTGAAAGAAAACTATGCTTGTGGGTGAAATTACACTTTTGCTAATAAAGCATTATAATAATTTTTGAAATATATGTTCATGTCGAAATCACTCTTTTTACACACAAGCAAAATATAGCAGTGCATTACGACCACAAAACTGATGAATTCAAGGTCCAAAGACCTCTGCTGCCTTCTTGTTTCTTCCTTTTTATCTACAAGAAGTAAGCTTTGGTTTTTGAATTCTGAAGGTAAAAGGAAGTGGAAAGGATTGTCATTTCATTTTGACTAAATATTTCCTGTTATTTGGATTTCTTCATGGGAAAATATATATGATATGCTATCAAAGAAAAAGTGAAGCATAAAATTTACACCTGTATAAACAAGTGCATAGAAAGAAGTCAGAAAGAAAATATATCAGATGTAACAGTAGCTGTCAGTGTAGTTAACATGGGTGATATGTTTTTTCTTTTCTCTTTTTTATGAATTTTAAATTTGCCTTAACTAATATTTTTAATATTTTTTCAATAACTACAAATGATTAAATGTTATAATTTTTTTTTAAATAGAAGATGTTGGGGGTAGGAGTTTATCAATTAATTAATTTATTTTTGCTGTGTTGGGTCTTCGTTTCTGTGCGAGGGCCTTCTCTAGTTGTGACAAGCGGGGGCCACTCTTCATCGCAGTGCGTGGGCCTCTCACTATCGCGGCCTCTCTTGTTGTGGAGCACAGGCTCCAGACGCACAGGCTCAGTAGTTGTGGCTCACGGGCCTAGTTGCTCCACGGCATGTGGGATCCTCCCAGACCAGGGCTCGAACCCGTGTCCCCTGCATTGGCAGGCAGATTCTCAACCACTGCGCCACCAGGGAAGCCCAATATAAATAATGTTTTAATAAATACATTTAAGTGAGTCTTACTGAGAAGGCTGAGGTCTTCTAAAGGAAAGAAAAAATGAACAAGGGGAAAGTTTCTGAGTTCCCTGAGTTTATAACACAGGAGTCCTTTCCCCTGGCATATACAAGGTTCTAGTTAATTACTGTTCCTCCCCATCACTTCATGTATGTGGCACTTTCTTTAAGGCCTTTCTTTCTGCCTAGCCTTTCCCTAACCCTTATTCAGAGACATTTTCTCTTCCTCTATGCTCCTGTTTCACTCTTGATTTTCTCTTATGTTTGTTGGCAAAGTCTGCTGCCTCGTGGCTTATTTTTTGTTGGCTTATTAATTACTTCAAAAGAGAAAAAGTTTCTTCCAGTTATTGGGCAAGTTTTATTTCTTTTTTCCATACCTCCAAATTGTTTAATATTATTTTTTTTAATAATTCTCATTTTACTTGAGGGTTCACATTTTCTCACTCACAGTATTAAAGAAAGAGAATGAAGAAACCAGCAAAATTGAAAATTTATATTTTCTACTAAATTCACCCTCTGTCATAGGTAATGGAAATTGTAGCCACATCCCTTGTTTTCTTTTACTGTATTATCATCATTTTTTTTTCCCTTGAGTGGCATATGTGTTACACAACCTGTTTGTCTTGCAGAATTCTCTTTCTAAAATGCCTAGATAGTAATTTTAAATGTTGATAAAAATCACAGCAGTATAAATGCTAATGAATCCTTCCCTCAAAAAGTAGTACTAATAAATATTAGCAACGAATGAAAAACTTGGGCAATACAAGGGGGACTCTCCTGGTTGGTGACTCTAGGTTTATTCAAGCTATGAAAATAAGGAGATATTATTACCATGCTCTGACCTTGCTCAGATCAATGATGAAACATTTTACTGCAGAGAATATTATAATTCTCATGACACAATCACACAACATGTTTAATCTTAGTCAGGAAAGGCAGGTTTTTCAAAAACTTTTACAACTTCCTTAGAAACTGTAGCATTGAAATCAAATACCACTTAGCCAAATGTATCCCAGTTATTCAAATAAGTGATACCATGTTTTACAACTAATGATATATGGTGCTGGGACCATTGGGAAAAAACCTAGAAGATCAGAAAGAAGTCATTATTTTTTTATCTTTGGATTTTTTTAATAACATGACAAATACTTCAGTGTTTGTGACCAATATACAGTGCTACAATCAATGCTTTAATTCCAGTCCTATAAATTTTGTAATAATATAGGCATTATTTCATAAACTCATATTTTAATATTTCCATATTGTTACTCTTTATCTTTATTTTCAGTTGGAATTTCCATAACAGGCATTAAAATGTTTAGACTAATTTTCTTTTTTTTTTAAACAAACTAAAACAAATCCCTCACATTATTTCAATTTCAGCCTATTTGTACTTAAAATTTTTTTCCCAATCTTTAATTTCATCAGTATTTTTTCAAATTTTTCCTCAGTAGAACAGGGTTTTTACTATCAGTGTAATTTTATGAATATTTTTTAAAATGTAAAAAGTGTATTTGCAATAAAAAATCATAATAATGCAATAGAATGGCTATGACTCAAAACAATGTCATGGAAAAACTATTATTTCTAGTCGAACTTTCTAACTAGTCCGTGTTTGTAGAATATATAATTTAATAAGTTTTTTAAACAATTTACTTACAATAAAATTTGCCAGTTCAATGAGTTTATGCAAATGTATAAAGTAATATAACTAACACCATCATCATGATATAGAACTTATATATCATGCCAATTGTTCCCCTGTACCCCCTTATAGTCAAGCCCCATCCTCAACTATTAGTGTCTCGAAAACACTGTTATGCTCTATAATTTTGTCTTATCAAAAATTTCATATAAATAGTATTTAAAAGTATATAATATTGTATCTAGTTTCTTTCACTTAGCTTAATGATTTTGAGATTCATTCAAGTTGTTGTGTGTATCTGTAATTCCGTCTTTTTTATTGCCAAGTAGCATTCCATACTGTGGACATACCAGTTTGTTTTTCTTATTCTCTATGATCATTTGGATTGTTTCTATTTGGGGGTATTATGAGTAAAACTGCTATGAATAGTTGCGTACAAGCCTTTTTGTGGACAAATATTTTCACTGACCTTGGGTAAATTAAAAAAAGCAGGATTGCTGAGTTTAGGGGAGGTATATGTTAAAATTTATAGGAGTATGACAAAATATTTTTCAAATATGTACTATTTTTCATTCCCACTGTCAATGAGGCATTTAGCATTGTCAGTCTTTCTAATTTTACCACTTCTGTGTGTATACTAATATCTTACCACGTTTTAATGTGTTTCCCTAATGACTGATGATATTGAACATCTATATATGTGCTTATTTTTCATTTGTAAATCTTCTAGTCAAGTCCTTTGTCCATGATTTTTTATCAGGGTGATTATCACCTTATTATTGGACTGTAAAATTTTACAGCTCTTTGTATCCTGGATCCATGTCCTTTATCAGATTTATGTTCTGCAAATACTTTCTCCCAATCAGTTGTTTGAATTTTTAATTTCTTAAAGTTTACTATAAAGTGTGAAATTGTTTTCAATTTAAAAACTCCAATTTGTCATCTAAAATTTTTTTTGTAGTTCATGTTCCTTTTTCTCATCTAAGAAATGTGTTGTTAAACCAAGATATATAATATTTTCTCCTTTGTTTTATTCTAGAAGTTTTACAGTTTTATCTATAACATTTAAGTTTAAGATCTTACATTTTGAATTAATTTTTGTACATGATCCATGGTAAGGCCAAGTTTTTGTTGATATATATCAAATACATATGTGTGTATGTGTGTGTGTATATATATATACATATATATATATATACATATATATATATATGCATTGGGATATTCAATTGCTCCACTGTAATTTGCTGAACAAGCCATCTTTCCCAAAGTGAATTATTTACAGTGGCGTATTTCCCAAAACCAGTTGACTGTATACATGTGTGTCAGTCTATTTCTACAATCGCAATTCTTTCTAAATAATTTATATATATATCCTTCTTGCAATACCATACTTTCTTGATTACTGTATCTTTACAGTAACTCCTAAAATCAACACTTGGATTGCTTTTACCCCTTAGCTATTGTGAATAATGCTGTTATTAACATTAGCGTAAAAGTACTTATTCAAGTTCCTGTTTTCAATTCTTGTGGTTATATATGCAAAAGTAGAATTACTGAATCACATTGTAATTAAATTTTAATTAATGATTTTATAGTGATTGCATCATTTTACATTCCCACCAACAGTGCCCAAGGGTGCCAGTTTCTCTATATCCTCAACAAGACTTGCTATTTTTGTTGCTGTTTTTTTCTAGATAATAGACATAATAATGATGGGAATATCTCACTGTAGTCTTAATGCATTTCCCTAATGATTAGAGATGTTGAGAATCTTTTCATGCATTTATTGGTTACATGTGTATCTTATTTGGAGAAATGTCTGCTCATTCCTTTGCACATTTTTAAGTAGGGTTATTTATTTTTATTGTTATTGTTGAGTTGTAGGTGTCCTTTACATATTCTGGATATTAAATCCTTTTCAGATATTTTATTTTCAAATATTTTCTTTCATTTCTTACGTTGCATTTTTACTCTGTTGGTTATGTCCTTTGGATGCACAGAAGTTGTAAATTTTGATATAGTCCATATTATTTTTTCTTGGTTGCCTGTGCTTTTGATATCATATGAAGGAAATCATTGCCAAATACAGTGTCATGGAACTTTTCCCCTATGATTTCTTACAAGAATGTTATAGTTTTAGCTCTCACATTTAGGTATTTGATCAATTTTGAGCTAATTTTTGTGTGGTATGAGATAAGAGACCACCTCATTCTTTTGCATGTGCATATTAAGTTTTCCCAATACTATTGTTTAAAAATGCTGTCCTTCCTTCATTGAATGATCTTGCTCCCCTTGTTGAAACATTTGACTATATATACACAGGGTTATTTCTGAGCTCTTGTTTTATTCTATGGGTCTAAATATGTCTTTATACAAGTACTATACTGTTTTAAATACTCTAACTTTATATTATATTTTTAAATCAGGAAGTGTGAGACCAACTTTGTTATTTTTCAAAATTGTTTTGGCTATCTATAGTCCCTTGAGATTCCATTTCAACTTTAGGATGAATTTTTCTACTTCTGCAAAAAACATTGGGAGTCTGATAGGCATTGAATTGAATCTGTAGATTGGTTTGGGTAATATTTACATCTTAACAATATATTTTGCAATCCATGAACACAGGATGTCTTTCCATTTCTTGAAGTGTTCTTCAATTTTTTTCAACATTTTGTAATTTTCATTGTAAAATTTTTTTTATATACTTAGTTACATTTATTTTTCAGAATATAAATCTTTTTGATGTTATTGTAAATTGAATTGCTGTCCTGATTTACTTTCCAAATTGTTTCAGTGTTAATGTATAAAAATGCAGTTGATTTTTGTGTTAATTTTGTATCCTGCAACTTTGTTGAACTTATTAGTTCTAAGAATTTTTGTTTTGTTTCGTTTGTAGTGTGAAATCATTAGGCTTTTCTATATATAAGATCATGTCACCTGAAAACAGAGATACTTTTGCTTCTTCCTTTCCAATTTGAAGGCCTCTTATTTATTTTTCTTGCCCAACTGCTCTGGCTAGAACTTCCAGTTGAATAGAAGTGGTGAAAGCAGGCATTCTTGTTTTGTTTCCAATCTTAGAGGAAAAGCTTTCAGTCTTTCACTATTGAGTGTGATATTAGCTGTGAGCACACTTGTGTTTTAACCTAAAAACATCATTTCCTCTCTCTTAGTTTTTAAATGATTTGGAATTAGTTATTTTTATAACTTGAGTGTCCCTTTAAAATTATTTTCTATTATTTTTAATATATATTTCTGTCAGGAATATGAAGAAAGTTTGAAATATATATTAGATGTATTGTGTTGGCCAAAATGTTCGTTCGGGTTTTTCCATAACATGTTATAGAAAAACCCAAACAAACTTTTTGGCCAACCCAATACTATAATTATAAGCAACTAAGAAATGTTGAGATTTTAATAAAATTACATTAAAGGACAAATAACTATGTCTAGCTATGTAATTGACAATCTCATTTGTAAAAACCTGGTATATATCCAAAATCCAATGGTGTACAGCCCATGAATTTGTCCCTTAAGAGGTATTTTGAAACTGACACCATAGTTCTAAATCCCTATACATATTTTTGCCAAATTATAAACTCCAGTTTAGTTGTGTTTCTGTTTTGTTGTTTTACAAACTGAAAAATAATAATAGCAAAAATAATGCTAACTGGAAGGTGCCTTTCACATTATAGCAATTGATTGAAAGCACAGACTATCAGCCACTATTTATTCAAAGTCTACATGTCCACATAAATTGTACTAATTTTCTTCCTTTTAATAAATGGTCACTTTTGTGCTTTCAGATTTCCTAACTTGGCCTGTGAAACTGATATATTCTTGAATGTGTAATGTTCTGAATTTTGAAATGAGACATTCAAAGTAAAATATACTGCATGGGAATTCAGTTCTTGAAGATTTGAACTAAACCTAGTAGTGTTTGCAAGTTTTAAACTCAATGCTATTTTAATTTGACTCAGAAGAAAAGCAAACCTGTAAGCTGTCAAATATTTACATACTTAATTCCACTGCTCTATATTACAGTGATAAAACCATTTTGAGAAGGCATGAGTGGGGAGGCCCAAGGAAAACATTAAACTTCAGTGGAAAATTAAGCCATGTGTTTTATAGCCACAATTGATTATAAACTCCAGAGAATTAAGCTGATGTATTTGGGACTCTCAAGACAGATAAAAACACAATGATGGAGCAGCCAAGTAGGCAATTTTTGGAGTTCAGTCATCATTGGTTTCTAAAGTTTTAAATGTAATGGTGAACTCCTGGGTCTCTTCTTTTGTCTGACTTAAACTATACAGTCATTGTCATGTTTTAAAATATTGATTTTGGAGAAATTTCCAGAAATATTCAGAGACAGTGATGTCACATCATCACATAGCACTTATTAGATATTCCCTAGGGGAAATTTAGGTAAATGCAAGAATGTATAAGCTCTTAAAAATGAACATTTCCTAGTAAACAGAAATAACTGTATAATCAGTGTTTCTACTATACGTTTATACATTTTCTTAGGCAGTAGATTAAGAAAGTTTAACTGGTAAAATAAGGGCTTCTATTATAGTAAGATATTAGAATAGATAGTAAGAAATGTACTTCAGTGATAAAGCCTATTAAGTATTGCATTGGGCAAGTTATCCTAAAATAGTGTATGTTTAGTTAGAGCAGAAGTTCAGGGGAATGGCTTCTGTAGTCATCTTCTTTTCCTCTGGCATAGGTTTTGCTTTGAGCTTTTTCCTTTTATGAATGAGGAACACTCCACATATCAGTAGTTCTGAAGCCAACATAGAATTGGAAATTTACTGTATGGCATACCTTAGAATTCCTTAATTGATTTTAATTACACTGTATCTACATGTTAGTGGACTTGGAGAATGGAGTAAAACCATTACAGTCAGGAAGTATGTTAGATTCCATGTATGATTTCAATTGTTTTAATCAAGGCACCTTTATATAGAACTGAAAACAGACCTCAGTTACAACCTTATGTGTTTGCCTCAGCATTCTTTTTTTAAACCAAAATGAATAGTATATTTGTGAAAAGTTAAGATTAACAGAAAATCAATGTTTTTTCCATGCAACTGATGCCAACAAGTAAAAATGGATTACTTGCTGATCCTTAAAAATTGAAAATGCAGTTAAGAGTCTAATTAGTCTAATAATAATTAATTACAAATAATTAAAGTCATATTTCCTGATATTTACATTCTGTAGGTAAACTTACTGCTTTTCTTATGTTTCTTCCTTTCTCCCTCCTTCCTTTTCTCCTTCCCTCCTTTCCTCTCTTCCTTCCTCCTTTCTTCCCTTTATTCAACCCTCCTTCTTTTCTTCCTTCCTTCCTTCCTTCATTTCTTCCATTTTTAATTTTTACATTAAAAAAAATAGCAGTTACATATTTAATTAGATTATGACAATCTACCTTAAAATATGTCAGACATCTTCTATAATGGTTTCAGTTTTATATTCAAACATTAAAGTATAAAATAAAATAGCTCTTTATGGTGATGTAGTCTATTATATTAATGTAATAAATATCAAATATATAATTAATTTGATAGTATTTTTTATTTACTTATGAAAACTTTTGACTGAATTTGCCTTATAATATGGCTTTGACTACAATTTTTTAATATATTATCAATAACTCTATGAAGCAGTTAAATCATCTGATGGTTTTATCCCCATCAGCGGCTAAAACCCAGTAAGACAAAACACTATGAAAAGCCATATGGCACATAGAAATACTGGAACTTGAATCCATATTTGAATACTACTTTCCGTTATTTCTATAGGAATCAACATGATGCATTGAAGTGTTTTCTAAATATGGCTTAGATTTAGGAGATAGTTTTTATGTAATTTCCTTAGCTAAAATTATCTGGAAACAGGGCCCAAAACAAGGGTTAAACTGACAGTGTTATCTGGGAGAGCAAATCCAAGGTGAAGAGAAAGAGTGGTGAGACGAGGAAGGATGTGAGCTAAAGCAAATTCATGCACAACAGTGCTGGCTACCGCTTTAAGAAAAGTTGGAAAGAGGGAATTCCCTGGCAGTCCAGTGGTTAGGACTCTGCTGTTCCACTGCTGGGGACCCAGGCTTGATCTCTGGTGGGGAAAATAAGATCCTGCAAGCCATGTGGTGCAGCCAAAAAAAGAAAAAGAATATCCAGGGTTTTTAATAAAATTTATTAAAAAAAAAAAAAAAAGTTGAAAAGAGACACAGTCTCTTTCTGTGTCTAAGCTGGTGCATGTAAGATCTCTGGGCACACATCAAGGGGAGCCATGCTATAGCCATGCTTCCATGAAAGCAAGGATAGGGAATTTATCTTCTGGGCTCCTTCTGCCTCCCAGTTCGCATTGGTCAAAGTTTGCTTCTCTGGAAATTAGCTCCCCTGCAGGTAAAGGTGTAATCATTTGACCCAGTTTATAAGGCTATGAAAGGCAGATTTTAGGCCCTGTAGTTGGTCTTTCACAGAATTTCAGAGGTAATGCTCGTAGCCAGAGTCCTTTGTTCTATGGCTGTTCAGCCTGGCTGTGCAATAGGAATAGTGACTAGTTAGCCTCATACAATGGAACCCAAGACATGGATGAGTAAATCACAGGAGGCCAATATAGTGCTAAATGGAGGAGCTATTTTATTCTCATGTCTTTTCTACCCAAAAGATTTTGTACAAGCTTCTTATATTTGTGTCCTTGTTGTTACCTTCCAGGGTTCATTACTAAAACCCTGTGTTCTCTCCTACATGTCAAGACCTCAACTCTTCCTCTTCATCTAAAGCCTTGGGTCCCACTATTTCTCTGGAAGTAAATTGTCAGCTTGCTCCTACTCCTACCATTATAGCTTCACAGTCTCAGCACCTCTTCCCTCAGCATTCCCACCTTTAAATTTTTAGGTTTGCTTCCCATTCTTCAGCTCTTTAAAGTTTTCTCAATCCTCCCATTCCTGGTCCTTCACCTTAGACGCAGTTTACCTCTCTGCTCAAGTTTTTAACTGTCAGACCCTCATCTGCTTTCAGCAGATCATCCCATAAAAAAACCCACACCCATCTCTCACAAGGAATCCAGCCCTCTCTGCCCACACTGTACTTTCCATAGCCCGTTCCCTGCGCCTTAGTGCCAACCTTTGTAAATACACATGTAAAAGCACATGCCTCTCTCTAGGCTCTGCCCCTTTCCAGTTACTCTGTTGTTTTTAATCCCATATTTTTAATTCCTTATTGCATTGTTTTTCACTTTTTTTTTCTGGATTCTCCTTCATTTGCTTATGGAAGGATTGAGGAAAATTTTTTCTTTTTAATTTTCCAAATCTTACTATCTGGACTCCTAATCTCTAAAATAAATGAAGATACCACTTTTCAGCTCCAACGTGGTGTAAGAGGTATCTCTCTGAAGAATAAAAATTAGAGGGATCTAGAGAATGGAGGACTTGACCTTTCTCTCTCTTCTTGGTGATTGTACTCTCTTTCAGGGACGTTTAAATTCCACAGGCTGCAGGAGGAGTTCTGGAGTCCAAGAGTCAAGTGGAAGGTTTTTCCACAGAATTGGTTGGTTTTGAGTTTTGGATAAGTCATCTGTCCATGGAATGGGAGTACATTCCAGGAGAGGCTACTGTGACTCTCCATCTAGCAATTGGTAGACATATGAGATATTCAAGTAGTCCAATGTCATGGAAAAACTTAAGTTTGGTATATAATGAATAGCTACATTTTGAGAACACTGGTAAAGTGGAAATGTCATGAAGTTTGGGGTGAGAGAAAACCACAGTTTAGATGCAAGTTGTGTTACTAGCAACAAGGCGTAAATTAATTTGGTTAATTTTTAAATTCATTTTACTGAATTTTAGTTTCCTCGTATTCCAAAAAATGAAAAAATAAATTATGACACTGTAAGGATAGTGAGGCTATTAGAAGAGGTGAATAATATAAAGCATCTGAAACATAACAAACATTCAATACATAGGTACTCCCTTCTTTCCAGTCCTCTTTCTGCCTTACAAAACACCTTAAAATATGTGTGCAGTATGTAGTTGTCATGAGGAAAACATTTACTTACTTAGTGAAAGAAAATTTATGGTAGTATTTAAATTGCCTCTGGTGAGGTTTAAGTGGAAAAGTTTAAAGCCAAACCTCTTTTTCTGTTTGTGTGTGTGTGTGTGTGTAAATAAATCCTCTCTGAGGACAATACATTGTGAGGAAGGGGCATTATGGAAGTCTTCTAGAGGAAAGTGAATAGATGTCTCCCAAGACTGGGAAGGAAGCAGACATCTTCAGGCCCTCCAGGAAGCAGAGCCTATATCATGGTCCCTATATCATGATATGTAATGGCAACTTGGACAGAGGCAGAACTTTAAGGGAAGCATCTGTGTGGTACAATTATGGAGGTTTGCCAGGACTGTTGCCCACACCCAGTGCACCTTCACTAGCATTATAAAAGGTACCTTTTCCTCTAGGATGCAATCAGGTACAAGGGCTAGTGGTCTGGCGAGTGGAGGCCTCTGTTCCTCCAGGGTCCAATCTTCCTACCAAATGTAGTTACCTAGGAAGGCTTTCCCAAAACTCCAGGCCCACATCTTTCACAGAATTATTACTGCCACTTTCAGAGGCCACGTGGACTTCAATAATGATCACGTGAGCCTGACTATTATGTATTGGAGACTTTCAGCCCTTTTCCTGATTTTTGATGGTCATAAAGCCACCCTTCCCTCCAGATCCTTGAAAACTTCCCCAAAGTCTGAAACCAAGTGCTGTGTCAACATGGTGGATTGGTTGCTAGGATTCAGATTTAATTTCATTTAAAGGAAATACCATATTGCAAAATTTCTTGCACATCTGAGTTTCTCAGGTTTGATTTATAAAGTTTGTGAATTTAAACTTTCTGGATAATTAAATTGCATCTCGTTTGTATTCTAGAAAGAGTTTAGAAGGAACTGATAAAATATATATTAAATGATTATTTTTCATATAGTTGGACCCATGAGTTTTTAAGCATAAAAGAAGAAACCATTTCATGAAAAAGGACATACTACATAGAAACTAATTCATAGAATGAATATAGAGAGAGTTCACAGTGTAAAATTTTATAAAATATACGGATGACTATAAAATTGTCCTTGGTTTCAAAATTCAGTTTCTAGTTTATCATTCTGTGATGATTTCACTAAAATTAAAATATTTAATCAGTTCACTTGAGAAACAATTAGTCATCTAGTACAAAGTCTTTACTAAAAAGAATACTATTGAATATATATAATAACATCAGCCTCTGAACCATTGAATATAAGTACAGGCTTTCCTTTATGTGGTACTAGATTTTTTTCTCAAATAATCTCCAGTAACTAAGTAGAGTCTGAAATATGAGACAAAAAGGTTCAAAAATTTCAGATATCTGTATATAATGTTATGTTCTTATTAAGGAAAAATTTAAGACTTTTAATAGAGTATAACTGTCACGCTTAGCAAAATCATTTCCTATTAATTCTATCTAAATATTAAATCTATTTAAAAAGAAACTGGAAAAAATTGTAATAAAATAGATTTTCAATAAGATAAATCTCTGTTTGATTCCTATATTAGTTGCTTGAAAATTGTTTGATCCTGGGCAATTAACATGTCCAATGATAAGTTATGTCTTCAGTGATAAGATATTTTCAACATCATAGTTCTAGTATAAGGACTAAACAAGGTTCATTATTGTATTAATAGTATACTGAGAAATATCCATTTATGCACCGCAAATTGATAAAAGATATCAAAAATTAGTCTTATCTATTCATGAAATTAAATCTCAAACAAAATTTGTAAGTCTATTTCAATTTGCTATTGCTTTTGAAAATAAAATTTTCATTCTTTTTACTCTGAAACCATCAACCCACCACCATTGGAAATCTAAAGGTTTAAGGACATTGCAACTATTAGTGTTCATCATGGAGAGATCCTGATGAGAATGCAACCAACCTAAAGATAAGCAGCCTAACAAAAGCAGAGAAAGAGATAATGCTGATGCAGTAACTTCACTAACTGTAATCAGCATGTGAAAGCAGGAAAAAATGTATTAAGTACAGTTATATGAATCAATCAACTTTCCTTTCTGCTTAAAAAATTTTGAATTCTGATATTTAATCAGTTATGCTAAAATTATATGATTTACTAAGTAAAGACTTTTATTTTCTTATACCCTTATTTTCTTTAAACACGTTCAGTTCTATTCCGTGATTTGAATCTTTACACGTTTAGAAAAGAGGATATCATCTAAAGTATGGCAGCTAATATTTTGTAGGAGAGGTGTTATATGATAATGACTCAGGATCTACTTGATCAAAACTAATTTTAACGCCAACTATTGACTACATATTAATGAATAAGAGTTATACATTTTTATGGGTTTTTTCTTTGCCTTTTCAAAAGGCAAAGGCTTGACATTTATTTGTCTTTCTCTTAGCAACTTGTGTATTCTTAAAGCAACATATTCCTGAAAACATAATTAATAGAAAATATTAAAACTAATGTGGAGAATTTGTCACTGTGTTGAATTTTTAAATTTTTTTTCTGTATTACTTTGAATGAATAAAAACTGAAACAAAATAGGTGTATATGTATAACAATATTGTCATTGATCTAAACAAGACAAAACAAACTCTTTCCTGTTCAGGTTACTATTGAAACCACAGCAAACAAAATATTTCACAGGGATGTTTTTCACTTAGCTCATTTACACAGGCATATTAGGCCTAGTTAGTATTTTTTAGTCTTAAGTTATTCTTAATAACCTGGGGACTATTGCATTAGTGTTACAATAAGTTTATAAGTTTTATAAGAAAAGCAAGTTCAAGAAGGGACAATCCCCTAATTTGTGCTAATTAGAAAGATATTAATTCTAATTTTTAAATCAGTAATTTAATATTTTTGGTAAACTAGGACAAGATAGTAATTCTAATTAGTTATACCAAATTGAACCTGTTAAGAAAAATTTGGTTGTAATAAATATCTCTGTGTACTGTTTTGACCTCTGCTTCAGCTATACAATCCGATTTTATTTTAAATGTTTTCTCAGGTACAGGACTCTATGATTAATATCTCTTGCTGTGTTATCTCTGCTGCTAATGAAAAACATTGGGTGTTCTTTCACTTCACAGAATGCAAACACAGATGAAAAAATTTCACAGGTAAACTCCTTATGAACACTTCTAATTGCTTAGGAACAGTGTTTGAAAATCTCAAGTAATTTACCATTATTATAATAAATAGCATAAACTGTAATTTTTCATAGTAATTAACTTGTGTCAGCACCATTATTTTTCATTAATTATAAATGAGATAGAATGAAAGAACACCCACAGGAACAGATGTGTGAAATTGTCTCTTAGGTTCTGTTTTGTTTTTTCCTACTCAATATACTGTTTTGGGTATACTATCAAGCTTGGAGAAAATTCAGTTGGTAATGCCTCTTTGGCGCAGAAAGGGACAAAGGGTATTTAATTAGGTTGTTGCCTGTGAAGTTCAGCATTTTAATAAAAAAAATTTGTTATTGACATCCCAGATTAAACTACAGGGGGAAAAAAAGAAAACAGCTTACCTTTGGTAAGTGCAGCCAAGATAATCTGAGAAAATATATTTTGATCATCTTTTTCTTATGTTAGAAAAACTATCTATTTTTGCCAGATTTTAAGCCTACAGTGTGTTAATTGAATTCAAATTTAAAAAGAAGAAAAGGAAGGAAGGAAAGAGAGTAAGAGAGGGTAATTTTTGGGTGGTTGGATGTCTTTGTTTTGTAATTTTACACAACAGCTTTCATGCTGTTTCCAGAGGACAGAATACAGGTATGTCTTGGGTATTTTTGTTTTATATACATTTCTTTTAACCTCTTATAAAATATTTAACTGCGTTGTCCTTCTCGATGTTTGTACCTTAGGCTTGTTATAGGCATGAAAGTCCTAAAATCATTGTACTGTAAATTTGCTATGACTTCATTCATTAAGATATAACCCAAATAGCAGAAATCTAGAGATATCATGCTTACTCCTGGTTTTTTACAAGTTTTGGTCAGGACTGTCCTCAGAATCATTCATACTGCATGTTGTGCAAAAAGGCTGAGCTGCCAATTTTATCCAATGTGAGTTCCTCTGGAAAACAAATGTCAGGTTCAAACTTTCGGTTCATTCTACATTCTTGGGCACTTTCAAAAGTATATTTCTACGAATATTCTTTCAATTTTTGAGATGCTTTATAGCCAACTTGAGCAGTTTTTTCTGGTTATACCTTTTCTCTTCCTCAAACTTTCTGCATTTTCCCCCACCGCTTCACCATCAGTAATGGCTGAACTTAAATTCTGGCCCCTGGCTAAGAACAAAGGGTGAAGATTCAGGGGGAAGTTGAACTTCCTTTTATAAAAGAGGAGTGGGCTCTGCAAAAAGAATAATGCAATGGGCGATATTTCAAGGAAGTTTAGTTATTCTTGTTACCCAAATCCTTCAAAGCTTCCTAATATCATTATTACAATGATTAGATTTCCCTAACTTTCTCATTAGAGGCAGAATGAAGTTGTAAATTAAATAGGTGGGCTTATTTGGCAAGTAGATATTTATTTATATATTTACTTATTTCTGAATGTATGTTTGTGTTCTCAATCCTATCACCACAGTGGTTAAATGCTTCTTTCAGGGTGGTTACACCTTGGGGCAATGTGTAGATTATGTCTAGGGGATTTGAATTTGTCACATTAAGTTATCCAGTGTTCTGGTGCAGACAAATCATCCAACCTAATGGACAGTATCAGTGTTAGCAGCCTAATTGACAGCATTTGTATTAAATTGGTGGAGAAACAAGTTTCTTATCCTTTCAAGTTTCATTCTCAATCTGCTTACATGATTTGATGTAAAATATGGCATATTTTACCATAATATGCTAATGGCTGAAGACGTCTCATTCCATATCTTTTATTATTTCTCAATAGCCATCTCTGAATACACCACTTTTCTTGGATCAATCTTACCTACATCTAGTCAGGTACAAACTTTGGTACTAATGAGGATTCTTTGATTGCAATCAATAAAATCTGACTTGATTTATGCAAATAATTTTAAAATTTAAAAAGAATTATGTTTGGGGGTGTATACTGGGTAGCTCCCAGAATTGATGAAAAAGGAAAAATTTCTGATTCAGACGTAAAATGAACCAGAGTAATTCTGGCTATCTTAGCAATAGAAACTTATTGGCAGTGTTTAATGTGTCACTATATGAGTAAGATAGACTCAAAAACTATTGAGATACTGCATTTCTAAACCAAAATCCAATTGCCCAGATCAAGAACAAGCTTATAACACTACTAAAATTACTATTAATTGACTTGGCAGCAATTAACCAAATAAAATAATGATATGGGACAAAAAAATATTCTAAGCATTTTACACATTTTATATTTAAAATAACCTTAAAAGGTAAGTATTGTTAGTGTCTTTGTGTGAAAGAAGAAGAAATTGGAGCTCAGAGAGTTAGGGTAATTGGCCCAGGTCACAAAGCTAGGAAGTAGTAAACAAAGATTCATGCAAAAATTGTCTCATTCACCTCTGATTTCACCAGTGTTCTATGTTAGAAATTCATGGACTAGAACTATATTTAGGTTTTTACAACTTTTATTTCTTATTTCATTTTTCTCATTATGCTGGGTAGGATCTTTTACAAAGTTACATATGTCTTTTTGTATCCAGGAGATAGTCAATTCTACGAACACAACACTGTGAATATTATGATTATTAAAGCAACAGATCCAAATTATGGGTACTCATTCTAAGCAAATTCATAGAAACAATTTATTTACTTAATTACTTTCAAGTTAGTGGTTTTATTGTGGATTCTTTGATTATGATTTTCAAGGTTTTCATATTGAGGTTTGAGAATGTTTCCTAAATATTTACTTTTTGCATTTTGTTGAGATTTTAATCATTTTGCATTACTTTTTGCATTTTGTTAAATTTTAATAAAAGTATAAATGCCCCAAAGGTATTTCAAAGAAATTTTGAAAACAAAATTTCTCACACTATAGGACAAGTCTTTGTCATGGGTCTATTGAAAGAATTTATATTAATCAGATCCTTTGGAGTTATTTCTTTATTTACTATCTGACAAGTGGAAACATTCTCCATTCTTACGCAGTAAATTTCTTTTAAATTTTTTGATTTATATATTTTGACACTTTGCTTTTTTACTATACTTGTGATATTTTTCAATATGTCTTGTATTCAATTAAGATAACTGTCATTAATCACTCATAGATTAATCACTCACTTTTCCCAATAAAATCCTGCCTGTCAGTTCTCATTACTATCAAATCTAGTTTCTTTATTTTTGAATTTTCTTGATATAACTTTCTAAAATTGGATTTTTAATTATATATATATACAATATATATTATTTTCCTCACTTATTTCCATCACTACGGTTTTTTGAGCTTGCTCTTATGTTTTAAGAGGTGCCAGGGGTATGTTTTTGCACTGAAATATAAAGATGTTTAAAAAACACTTTCCACAAAAAATAGTTCTTTATCATTACATACGTTATTTACTCATGTGTTTGAACATTTTTGTACATCAATTTATGAATGATTTTTTTCAGTAAAAAAGAACCAAAAAATGTATATATATATAATATTTATACTATATATATGCTTTTTTAGTACTCAGTTTGAAAGTCCTGGAATATAATATGAAATTTCAAATCATTTGCCATACTAGACAAGATGATATGGTTGCTCATACTTATTTGATTTCATTTATATGAAATATTATATTTCATATATTTATATATTTTTTATATTTCATTTCTATGGGTTTGTTTTATTTTAATGCAGAATTCATTTGCTTTTATTGATTTATTTTTGTAGTAGTTTGGGAAGTATTCATCATTTAAAAAATTCTTAGCATTCTATGAAAAGTTTTAATTTAATTATAAAGATTAAAAGTAAAATGGTATTTTGCCACATACTACCAACACACATCCTCTTCATAAAATGTGAAAATTAGTAATTTATACCCTCCCCTATTCTACTATATTATGCTGCCCTGCGTAATATGCATTTAAGATTCCTCCATTTTTTTTCATGGCTTGATAGCTCATTCCTTTTTAGCACTGAATAATATTCCATTTCTGGATGTACCATACTTTCTTTATCCATTCACCTACTGAAGGACACCTTGGTTGCTTCCTTGGCAATTGTGAATAAAACTGCTATAGACATCTGTGTACATATTTCTTTAAGGACATAGATTTTTCACCTCCTTAGGCTAACTAAATTCCAAGGGGGGAGATTGCTGGGTCTTATAGTAAGAGCATGTTTAGTTTTGTAAGACACTACCAAAATGTCTCCCAAAGTGATTTTACCATTTTGCATTCCACCAGCAATGAATGAGAATTCCTATTGCTGCACATTCTTGTCAGCATTTGATGTCCTCACTGTTTCATATTTTAATAGGTGTGTAGTGATATCTCATTTTAATTTGCATTTCACTGATGACATGAGATATGGGGCATCTTTTTGTATCCTTATTTGGCATCTATATATCTTCTTTGGTGAGGTATCTGTTAAGGTATTTGGCTCATTTTTTAATCAGTCAAGTTTGACTTTTTTCTTTACTTTGAGCAGAGTAAATAAAATTTATTTTGTAAGTAATGAGTAATTAGCAAGTATTTTAGAAGATAATTAAAGGGACATTGATAGGAGTTGACTGTAAGTCTTAGAGATTTTTCTTTATTTTTTGAGATATAATTGACACATAACTCTGTGTAAGTTTAAGGTGCAAAATGTGTCAAATTGATACAATTGTGTATTACAATATGATAACCACCACAGTGTTAGCTAACACTTCTATCAGGTCACATTATTATTTCTTTCTTATGGTGAGAATATGTAAGATGTAGTCTCTTAACAACTTTGTATATAATACAGTATTGTTGACTAGAATTAGTATGCTGTGCATTAGATCCCTGAAACTTATTCATCTTTTGGGTGCAAGTTTGTATGGTTTAACAGAGTCTCCCCAATTCCACCAATCCCAGCCCTGGTAGCCACCCTTCTGTTCTCTGTTTCTAGGAGTTCAGCATATTTAGATTCCACATACTAATAATACCTTACAGTACTTTTCTTTCTTTCTGGCTTACCTCACTTAGCATAACACCCTCAAGGTCTGTCCATGTTTTGAAAATGGCAGGATTTTCTTCTTTCTCATGGTTGAATATATATATATATATAACACATCTTTATTCATTCATCTGTTGACAGTCAGTTAGGTTATTAATGTTGCAGTAAACATGGGAGTGCCAATATTTTTTAATATCCTGTTTTCATTTTCTTTGGATGTATACCCAGAATTGGAATTGCTGGATCATATAGTATTACTATTTTCAGTTTTTTGCAGAAACTCCATACTGTTTACCACAGTGGCTGAACCAATTTACATTCCGACCAACACTGCATAAGGCTTCCCCTATCTCCACATCCTAACAACACTTGTTATCTCTTGTCTTCTTGATGAGAGCCATTCTAACAGATATGAGGTGATAACTCATTGTGCTTTTGATTTGTATTTCATTGGTGGTTAGTGACGGTGAGCATCTTTCATTCAGACTGTTTTGTTGTTGTTTTTGTTAAGTTATATATGTCCCCCTTTGTATATTTTGGGTATTAACCCCTTATCCAATATATGGTTTACAAATATTATTTCCTATTTTTTAGGTTGCCTTTTCATTTGTTGATGATTTTTTTGTTTGTTTGTTTGTTTTTTGCTGTGCAGAAGCTTTTTCGTTTAATGTAATCCTACTTGTTGATTTTTGATTTTGTTGCTTATGCTTTCGGTTTCCTATTAAAAAAATCATTTTCAACACTAAAGTCATGTATTGTCTTTCCTATGTTCTCTTCTAGGAGTTTTATGGTATCAAGACTTATGTTTAAGTCTTTAATTCATTTCAAGTTAATGGAAGTCAGTGGTGTAAGATAGGCATTCAATTTCATTTTTCTGCATATGGTTATACAGTTTTCCTAACATCTTTTGTTGAAGAGACTATTATTTCCCCATTGTGTTGCTGGCTCCCTTGTCAACTATTAGTTGACCATATAAGCAAGAATTTATTTCTAGGCTTCCTATTCTGCTCCAATTGTTTATGTGTCTAATTTTATGCTGGTGCCTTACTGTTTTAAATACTATATTTTCAAATGTAGTTTGAAACAGGAAGTGTGATGCTTTTAGCTTCATTTTCTTTACTAGTATTACTTTGGTTATTTAGGGTCTTTTGTTGTTCCATACAAACTTTATGATTGCTTTTTTATTTCTGTGAAAAATGCCATTTGAATTTTAGTAGGGATTACATTGAATCTATAAATGGCTTTGGGTAATATGGACATTTTAACAATATCAGTTCTTCTGATAATGAACGTAGGGTATGTTTCCACTGATTAGTGTCTTCTTCAATTTTATTTCATCACAGTCTTACAGTTTTCAGTGTACAGGTCTTTCACTTCCTTGGTTAAATTTTTTCCTAAGTATTTTATTGTTTTTGATGCTATTGAGAGTGGATATTTTCCTTAAATTCTTATTCAGATTTTTTTCATTGTTACCATATAGAAATACAACTGATTTTTGTATTTTTATTTTATAACCTGCAACTTTACTAAATTCTTTGATTATTTACAAGGATATTTTGATTGAGCCTTTAGAATTTTCTGTATATAAAATGATATCATCTGTAAATAACAATTTTGCTTCGTCTTTCCAATTTAGATATCTTTTATTTCTTTTTCTTGACTACAGCTCTAGCTAGGACTTTCAGTTCTATGGTGAATAAGAGTGGTGAGAGGGGGTTACCCTTGTCCTGTTTTTGATTTTAGAGGAAGAGCTTTTAAACTTTCACCATTGAGTATGATATTAGCTGTGGGTTTGTCCTATATGGCCTTTATGGTGTTGAGGCATATTCCTTTTATATCCAATTTGTTGAGGTTTATTATTATGCAAGATGTTGTGTTTGTCACATGCTTTCTATTCATTTATTAGGATGATTATATGACTTTTATCTTTCATTGTCTAATGTGGTATATCACATATATTCATTTGCAGTGTGTTGAACCATCCTTACATCCCAGGGATAAATCTTACTTGATCATTGTGTGTATAATCCTTTTAATGTGCTCTAGAATTTGGTTTGCTAATATTCTGTTGAGAATTTTTGCATCTATATTCAACAGGGATGGTGGACTGTACTTTTCTTTTCCTGTATCCTTATCTGACTTTGGCATCAAGATAATGCTGGCTTCATAAAATGAATTTGGGAGTGTTCTCTCCTCTTCAATTTTTGGAAGCATTTGAGAAGGATTGGAGTTAAATCTTTAAAAGTTGATAGAATTCATCAATGAAACCATCTTATCATAAACTTTTCTGTGTTGGGAGGTTTTAGATTACTGATTTAATCTCCTTACTCATTATTAGACTATTCAGATTTTCTATTTCTTCATATTCAGTCCTGGTAAGATGTATGTTTCTAGGAATTTATCCATGTCTTATAGGTTATCCCACAGGTTGGCATATAATTCTTTTTTTTTTTTTTAACATCTTTATTGGGGTATAATTGCTTTACAATGATGTGTTAGTTTCTGCTTTATAACAAAGTGAATCAGTCATACATAAACATATGTACCCATATGTCTTCCCTCTTGCGTCTCCCTCCCTCCCACCCTCCCTATCCCACCCCTCCAGGCTGTCACAAAGCACCGAGCCAATATCCCTGTGCCATGCGGCTGCTTCCCACTAGCTATCTACCTTACTACGTTTGTTAGTGTGTATATGCCCATGACTCTCTCTCGCCCTGTCACATCTCACCCTTCCCCCTCCCATAACCTCAAGTCCGTTCTCTAGGAGGTCTGCGTCTTTATTCCTGCCTTACTCCTAGGTTCTTCATGACATTTTTTTTTCTTAAATTCCATATATATGTGTTAGCATACGGTATTTGTCTTTTTCTTTCTGACTTACTTCACTCTGTATGACAGACTCTAGGTCTATCCACCTCATTACAAATAGCTCAATTTCGTTTCTTTTTATGGCTGAGTAATATTCCATTGTATATATGTGCCACATCTTCTTTATCCATTCATCCGATGATGGGCACTTAGGTTGTTTCCATCTCCGGGCTATTGTAAATAGAGCTGCAATGAACATTTTGGTACATGACACTTTTTGAATTTTGGTTTTCTCAGGGTATATGCCCAGTAGTGGGATTGCTGGGTCATATGGTACTTCTATTTGTAGTTTTTTAAGGAACCTCCATACTGTTCTCCATAGTGGCTGTATCAATTTACATTCCCACCAACAGTGCAAGAGTGTTCACTTTTCTCCACACCCTCTCCAGCATTTATTGTTTCTAGATTTTTTGATGATGGCCATTCTGACTGGTGTGAGATGATATCTCATTGTAGTTTTGATTTGCATTTCTCTAATGATCAATGATGTTGATGTTTCATGTGTTTGTTGACAATTTGTAATATCTTCTTTGGAGAAATGTCTATTTAGGTCTTCTGCACATTTTTGGATTGGGTTGTTTGTTTTTTTTGTTATTGAGCTGCATGAGCTGCTTGTAAATTTTGGAGATTAATCCTTTGTCGGTTGCTTCATTTGCAAATATTTTCTCCCATTCTGAGGGTTGTCTTTTGGTCTTGTTTATGGTTTTCTTTGCTGTGCAAAAGCTTTGAAGTTTCATTAGGTCCCATTTGTTTATTTTTGTTTTTATTTCCATTACTCTAGGAGGTGGGTCAGAAAGGATCTTGCTGTGATTTATGTCATAGAGTGTTCTGCCTATGTTTTCCTCTCAGAGTTTGATAGTTTCTGGCCTTATATTTAGGTCTTTAATCCATTTTGAGCTTATTTTTGTGTATGGTGTTAGGGAGTGATCTAATCTCATACTTTTACATGTACCTGTCCAGTTTTCCCAGCACCACTTATTGAAGAGGCTGTCCTTTCTCCACTGTACATTCCTGCCACCTTTATCAAAGATAAGGTGTCCATATGTGCATGGGTTTATCTCTGGGCTTTCTATCCTGTTCCATTGATCTATCTTTCTGTTTTTGTGCCAGTACCATACCGTTTTGATAACTGTAGCTTTGTAGTAAAGTCTGAAGTCAGGGAGCCTGATTCCTCCAGTTCCTTCTTTCGTTCTCAAGATTGCTTTGGCTATTCAGGGTATTTTGTGTTTCCATACAAATTGCAAAATTTTTTGTTCTAGTTCTGTGAAAAATGCCAGTGGTAGTTTGATAGGGATTGCATTGAATCTATAGATTGCTTTGGGTAGTAGAGTCATTTTCACAATGTTGATTCTTCCAATCCAAGAACATGGTATGTCTCTCCATCTATTTGTATCATCTTTAATTTCTTTCATCAGTGTCTTATAATTTTCTGCATACAGGTCTTTTGTCTCCTTAGGTAGGTTTATTCCTAGATATTTTATTCTTTTCTTTGCAATGGTAAATGGGAGTGTTTTCTTGATTTCACTTTCAGATTTTTCATCATTAGTATATAGGAATGCCAGAGATTTCTGTGCATTAATTTTGTATCCTGCCACTTTACCAAATTCATTGATTAGCTCTAGTAGTTTTCTGGTAGCATCTTTAGGATTCTCTATGTATAGGATCATGTCATCTGCAAACAGTGACCGCTTTACTTCTTCTTTTCCGATTTGGATTCCTTTTATTTCCTTTTCTTCTCTGATTGCTGTGGCTAAAACTTCCAAAACTATGTTGAATAAGAGTGGTGAGAGTGGTCAAACTTGTCTTGTTCCTGATCTTAGTGGAAATGCTTTCAGTTTTTCGCCATTGAGGATGATGTTTGCTGTGGGCTTGTCATATATGGCCTTTATTATGTTGAGGAAAGTTCCCTCTATGCCTACTTTCTGCAGGGTTTTTATCATAAATCGGTGTTGAATTTTGTCAAAAGCTTTTTCTGCATCTACTGAGATGATCATATGGTTTTTCTCCTTCAATTTGTTAATATGGTTTATCACATTGATAGATTTGCATATATTGAAGAATCATTGCATTCCTGGAATAAACCCCACTTGATCATGGTGTATGATCCTTTTAATGTGCTGTTGGATTCTGTTTGCTAGTATTTTGTTGAGGATTTTTGCATCTATGTTCATCAGTGATATTGGCCTGTAGTTTTCTTTCTTTGTGACACCCTTGTCTGGTTTTGGTATCAAGGTGATGGTGGCCTCGTAGAAGGAGTTTGGGAGTGTTCCTCTCTCTGATATATTTTGGAAGAGTTTGAGAAGGATAGGTGTTAGCTCTTCTCTAAATGTTTGATAGAATTCGTCTGTGAAGCCATCTGGTCCTGGCTTTTCTTTGTTGGAAGATTTTTAATCACAGTTTCAATTTCAGTGCTTATGATTGGTCTGTTCATATTTTCTATTTCTTCCTGATTCAGTCTTGGCAGGTTGTGCATTTCTAAGAATTTGTCCATTTCTTCCAGATTGTCCATTTTATTGGCATAGAGTTGCTTGTAGTAATCTCTCATGATCTCTTTTATTTCTGCAGTGTCAGTTGTTACCTCGCCTTTTTCATTTCTAATTCTATTGATTTGAGTTTTCTCCCTTTTTTTCTTGATGACTCTGGCTAGTGGTTTATCTATTTTGTTTATCTTCTCAAAGAAGCAGCTTTTAGTTTTATTGATCTTTGCTATTGTTTCCTTCATTTCTTTTTCATTTATTTCTGATCTGATTTTTATGATTTCTTTCCTTCTGCTAGCTTTCGGGTTTTTTTGTTCTTCTTTCTCTAATTGCTTGAGGTGCAAGGTTAGGTTGTTTATTCCAGATGTTTCCTGCTTCTTAAGGTGGGCTTGTATTGCTATAAACTTCCCCCTTAGAACTGCTTTTGCTGCATCCCACAGGTTTTGGGTCGTTGTGTCTCCATTGTCATTTGTTTCTAGGTATTTTTTGATTTCCTCTTTGATTTCTTCAGTGATCACTTCATTATTAAGTAGTGTATTGTTTAGCCTCCATGTGTTTGTATTTTTTACAGATCTTTTCCTGTAATTGATATTTAGTCTCATGGCGTTGTGGTCAGAAAAGATACTTGATACAATTCAATTTTCTTAAATTTACCAAGGCTTGATTTGTGGCCTAACATATGATCTATCCTGGAGAATGTTCCATGGGCACTTGAGAAAAATGTGTTCTGTTGTTTTTGGATGGAGTGTCCTATAAATATCAATTAAGTCCATCTTGTTTAATGTATCATTTAAAGCTTGTGTTTCCTTATTTATTTTCATTTTGGATGATCTGTCCATGGGTGAAAGTGGGGTGTTCAAGTCCCCTACTATGATTGTGTTACTGTCGATTTCCCCTTTTATGGCTGTTAGTATTTGCCTTATGTATTGAGGTGCTCCTATGTTGGGTGCATAAATATTTACAATTGTTATATCTTCTTCTTGGATCAATCCCTTGATCATTATGTAGTGTCCTTGTCTCTTTTAATAGTCCTTATTTTAAAGTCTATTTTGCCTGATATGAGAATTGCTACTCCAGCTTTCTTTTGGTTTCCATTTGCATGGAATATCTTTTTCCATCCCCTTACTTTCAGTCTGTATGTGTCTCTAGGTCTGAAGTGGGTCTCTTGTAGACAGCATATATAAGGGTCTTGTTTTTGTATCCATTCAGCTAATCTGTGTCTTTTGGTGGGAGCATTTAGTCCATTTACATTTAAGGTAATTATCGATATGTATGTTCCTATTCCCATTTTCTAAATTGTTTTGGGTTCGTTATTATAGGTCTTTTCCTTCTCTTGTGTTTCTTGCCTAGAGAAGATCCTTTAGCATTTGTTGTAAAGCTGGTTTGGTGGTGCTGAACTCTCTCAGCTTTTGCTTGTCTGTAAAGGTTTTAATTTCTCCATCAAATCTGAATGAGATCCTTGCTGGGTAGAGTAGTCTTGGCTGCAGGTTTTTCTCCTTCATCACTTTCAGTATGTCCTGCCACTCCCTTCTGGCTTGTAGGGTTTCTGCTGAGAGATCAGCTGTTAACCTTATGGGGATTCCCTTATGTGTTATTTGTTGTTTTTCCCTTGCTGCTTTTAATATGCTTTCTTTGTATTTAATTTTTGACAGTTTGATTAATATGTGTCTTGGCGTATTTCTCCTTGTATTTATCTTGTATGGGACTCTCTATGTTTCCTGGACTTCATTAACTATTTCCTTTCCCATATTAGGGAAGTTTTCAAGTATAATCCCTTCAAATATTTTCTCAGTCCCTTTCTTTTTCTCTTCTTCTTCTGGAACCCCTATAATTCGAATGTTGGTGCGTTTAATGTTGTCCCAGAGGTCTCTGAGACTGTCCTCAGTTCTTTTCATTCTTTTTTCTTTATTCTGCTCTGCAGTAGTTATTTCCACTATTTTATCTTCCAGGTCACTTATCCGTTCTTCTGCCTCAGTTATTCTGCTATTGATCACATCTAGAGTATTTTTAATTTCATTTATTGTGTTGTTCATCGTTGTTTGTTTCATCTTTAGTTCTTCTAGGTCCTTGTTAACTGATTCTTGCATTTTGTCCATTCTATTTCCAAGATTTCGGATCATCCTTACTATCATTATTCTGAATTCTTTTTCAGGTAGACTGGCTATTTCCTCTTCATTTGTTAGGTCTGGCATATTTTTATCTTGCTCCTTCATCTGCTGTGTGTTTTTCTGTCTTCTCATTTTGCCTATCTTACTGTGTTTGGGGTCTCCTTTTTGCAGACTGCAGGTTCGTAGTTCCCGCTGTTTTTGATGTCTGTCTCCAGTGGCTAAGGTTGGTTCAGTGGGTTGTGTAGGCTTCCTGGTGGAGGGGACTAGTGCCTCTGTTGTGGTGGATGAGGCTGGATCTTGTCTCTCTAGTGGGCAGGTTCACGTCTGGTGGTGTGTTTTGGGGTGTCTGTGGCCTTATTATGATTTTAGGCAGCCTCTCTGATAATGGGTAGGGTTGTGTTCCTGTTTTGCTAGTTGTTTGGCATAGGTTGTCCAGCACTATGGCTTGCTGGTCGTTGAGTGAAGCTGGGTGCTGGTGTTAAGATGGAGGTCTCTGGGAGATGTTCGCCGTTTGATATTATGTGGAGCTGGGAGGTCTCTTGTGGACCAGTGTCCTGAAGTTGGCTCTCCTACCTCAGAGGCAGAGCCCTGACTCCTGGCTGGAGCACCAAGAACCTTTCATCCACACGGCTCAGAATAAAAGGGAGAAAGAGTAGAGGGAGTTAGTAGAAGTATGAGGAAAGAAAGAAGGAAAGGAGGGAAGGAAGGAAGGAAGAAAGAAAGAAGCAAAGAAGGAAAGAAGGCAAGAAGGAAAGAAAGGAGGGAGGGAGGGAGGAAGGAAGGAAGGAGGGAAAGAAGGAAAAACAGAAAGAAAGAAGATACAGTAAAAATAAAATAAAGTATAATAAAGTTATTGAATTAAAAATTTCTTATTTCAAAAAAAAGGGGGACGGATAGAACCTTAGGACAAATGTTGGAGGCAAAGCTATACAGACAAAATCTTACACAGAAGCATACACATACACCCTCGCTAAAAGAGGTAAAGGGGGAAAAATCATAAATCTTGCTGTCAGAGACCACCTCCTCAATTTGGGATGATTCGTTGTCTAAAGGAGGGAAGGAAGGAAGGAAAGAAAGAAGAAAGAAAGAAAGGACGAAGGTAAAGTATAATAACGTTATTAAAATTAAAATTGATTATTAAGAAAAATATTTTAAGAAAAAAACATGGACGGAGAGAACCCTAGGACAAATGGTGGAAGCAAGACTATACAGACAAGATCTCACACAGAAGCATACACATACACACTCACAAAAAGAGGAATAGGGAAAAAAATCATAGATCTTGCTCCTAAAGTCCACTTCCTTAATTTGGGATGATTGGTTGTCTATTCATGTATTCCACAGATGCAGGGTATATCAAGTTGATTGTGGAGCTTTAATCCGCTGCTTCTGAGGCTGCTGGGAGAGATTTTCCTTTCTCTTCTTTGTTCTCACAGCTCACAGGGGCTCAGCTTTGGATTTGGCCCTGCCTCTGCGTGTAGGTCGCTGGAGGGCCTCTGTTTTTTGCTCAGACAGGACGGGGTTAAAGGAGCCGCTGATTCGGGGGTTCTGGCGCACTGAGGCCGGCGGGGAGGGAGGGGCACGGAGTGCGGGGCGGGCCTGCGGCGGCAAAGTGCGGCGTGACTTTGCACTAGCCTGAGGCCCGCCGTGCGTTCTCCCGGGGAAGTTGTCCCTGGAACCTGGCAGGTTTCTGGCAGTGGCGGGCTGCACAGGCTCCACGGAAGAGGGGTGCGGAGAGTGACCTGTGCTCGCACACAGGCCCCTTGGTGGCGGCAGCAGCAGCCTTAACGTCTCCCGCCCGTCTCTGGAGTCCGCGCTTTCAGCCGCGGCTCGCGCCCGTCTCTGGGGTCCGCGCTTTCAGCCGCGGCTCGCGCCCGTCTCTGGGGTTCGCGCTTTTAGCCGCGGCTCGCGCCCGTCTCTGGAGTTCCTTTAAGCAGCGTTTTTAAACCCCTCTCCTCACGCACCAGGAAACAAAGAGGGAAGAAAAAGTCTCTTGCCTCTTCGGCAGGTGCAGACTTTTCCCCGGACTCCCTCCCGGCTAGCTGTGGCGCACTAACCCCCTGCAGGCTGTGTTCACGCCGCCAACCCCAGTCCTCTCCCTGCGCTCCGACCAAAGCCGAGCCTCAGCTCGCAGCCCCGCCCGCCCCGGCGGGTGAGCAGACAAGCCTCTTGGGCTGGTGAGTGCCGGTCGGCACCGATCCTCTGTGCGGGAATCTCCCCGCTTTGCCCTCCGCACTCCTCCGCGGCTTCGAAGCTCCCCCCTCCGCCTCCCGCAGTCTCCGCCCGCGAAGGGGCTTCCTAGTGTGTGGAAACTTTTCCTCCTTCAGCTCCCTCCCACAGGTGCAGGTGCCGTCCCTATTCTTTTGTCTCTGTTTTTTCTTTTTTTCTTTTGCCCTACCCAGGTACGTGGGGAATTTCTTGCCTTTTGGGAGGTCTGAGGTCTTCTGCCAGCCTTCAGTAGGTGTTCTGTAGGAGTTGTTCCACATGTAGATGTATTTCTGGTGTATCTGTGGGGAGGAAGGTGATTTCCGCGTCTTACTCTTCCGCCATCTTCAAGGTCCCCCCGGCATATAATTCTTAAATGTAGTCTCTTTTGATCCTGTGTATTTCTGTGGAATCTGTGTAATGTCTCCTCCTTTATTTTTATTGATTTCATTTGAGTCTTCCACTTTTTTTAGATAGTCTAGCTAAAGGTTTGTCAATTTTGTTAATCTTTTCAAAATATTAGCTTTTAATTTCATTGAGCTTGTCTATTATTTTTCGAATCTCTCTTTTTTTTTTCCTGCTCTGATCTTTGCTACTTCATTCCTTCCACTAACTTTCTGCTTTGTTTGTCCTTTATCTAGTTCATTGTGGTGTAAAGTGAGGTTTTTTAATTGGGCTTTTGTGTTGTTTCTTTTTTTCTTCCAGTTTTATTGAGATACAATTGACATACAGCATTGTATAATTTTATGCTGTACAGTATAATGATTTGACTTGCATACATCATGAAATAATTACCACAGTAAGTTTACTGATGGTCCATCATTCTCATATAGATACAGAATTTTAAAAATTAGAAAAAAAATTTCCTTGTGGTAAGAACTCTTAGAATTTACTCTCTTGAAAACTTCTGTACATAACACATAGCAGGTTTTTCTGTGTGTGGTACACGGGCTTCTCACTGCCGTGGCCTCTCCCATTGCGGAGCACAGGCTCCGGATGCACAGGCTCAGCAGCCATGGCTCACGGGCCCAGCCGCTCCGCAGCATGTGGGATCTTCCCGGACCAGGCCACGTACCCATGTCCCCTGCACTGGCAGGCGGACTCTCAACCACTGCGCCACAAGGGAAGCCCCACATAGCAGTTTTAATTGTATTTATCATGTTGTACATTATATTCCTAGCACTTATTTGTCTTATAACTGGAAGATTGTATCTTGACTACCTTCCTCCAATTCCCCCTCCCCACACACCTCGTCTCTTGTAACCACAAATCTATCTCTTTTTCTGAGTTTGTTTGTTTTTTAAGTAAAATTGACCTACAATACTGTGTTTGTTCCTGATACACAATATAGTGATTCAATATTTTTATAAGCTTCAAAATCATCATCATGATAATTCCAGTTACCATCTGTCACCATACAAAGATATTACAATATTACTGACATTTTCCACACTGTACATTTCATACCCATGACATTTATTTTGTAACTGAAAATTTGTACCTCTTAATCTCCTTCACCTATTTCTCTCCTCTTCCCACTCCTTTCCCCTCTGGCAACCACCTGTTTGTTCTTTATGTCTATGGCACTGTTTCTATTTAGTTATATTTGTTAAATTGTTTTGTTTTTTAGATGCCACACATAAGTGAAATCATACAGTTTTTGTCTTTCTCTGTCTGACTTATTTCACTTAACATAATACATTTTAGGTCCATCCATGTTGTCACAAATGGCAAGATTTCATTTTTTTCTATGGTTAAGAAATATTCCATTGTTTTATATATATATATATATATATATATATATATACACACACATACACACATATGTCTGTATTCTTTATCCATTTTTTTAATCAATGGGTACTTAGGTTGCTTCCATATCTTGGTTATTATAAATAATGCTGCAATGAACATAGGGGTGCATATATCTTTTCAAATTAGTGTTTTTATTTTCTTCAGATAAATACCCAGAAATGCAATTACTGTATAGTAAATATAGTAAATTACTGTATAGCAATTACTGTATAGTAAAAAGTGCAAATACTGTATAGTAGTACTATTTTTAATTTTTGAGGAATCTCCATACTTTTCCTTAGTGGCTGCATCAATTTACATTCCCACAAACAGTACACAGGTTTCCCTTTGCTCCATATCTTTGCCAACACTTATCATTTGTTGTGTTTTTGATAATAGCCATTCTGATAGATGTAAGGTGGTATCTCATTGTACTTTTGATTTGCATTTCCCTGATGATTAGTGATGCTGAGCATCTTTTCATGTGCCTGTTGGCCATTTGTCTGTCTTCATTGGAAAAATGTTTTTTCAGGTCATCTGCCCATTATGTGTGTTTTTTTTTTTTTTTTCTGATGTTAAGTTGTATGAGTTTATTTGTAGATTTTTTTTTGATATTAACTATTTATTGGATATATTGTTTGCAATTATCTTCTCCCATTCAGTAGGCAACCTTCTTTTTGTTTTTGGTTGTTTCCTTCACTGTGCAAAAGCTTTTTAGTATTATGTGGTCCCATTTGTTTAGTTTTGACTTTGTTTCCATTGCCTGAGGAGATATCCAAAAATTTACTTGCTAAGACTAACGCCAAAGAGCATACTGCCTATGTTTTCTTCTAGAAGTTTTATAGTTTCAGGTCTTACATTTAAGTCTTTAATCCACTTTGAGTTTATTTTTGTATATGGTGCAAGAAAGTAGTCCAGATTGATTCTTTTGCATGTAGATGTTCAGTTTCCCCAACACCACTTATTGAAGAGCTGTCTTTACCCCATTGTATATTCTTGCTTCCTTTGTTATAGATTAATTGCCCATAAAAGTGTGGGTTCTTTTCTAGGCTCTCTTTTCTCTTCCATTGGTCTATGTGTCTGTGAGCCAATACAATACCATTTTGATTACTGTAGATTTGTAGTATATTTTGAAATCAGGGAGTATGATACCTCCAGCTTTTTCTTCTTTCTCAATATTGTTTTGGCTATTTGGGGTCTCTGGTGTTTCCATACAAATTTTAGAATTATTTGTTAATTCTGTGAAAAATGTCATTGGTATTTTGATAGTGATTGCATTGAATCTATAGATTGCCTTGGGTAGCATAGCTATTTTAACACTATTATTTCTGCCTAATCCATGAACATGGTATACTGTTTCATCAGTATCTTATAGTTTTCTGAGAAAATGTCATTTTACCTCCTTAGTTAGATTTATTCCTAACTCTTTTATTCTTTTTGATGCAATTGGAATTGGAATTGTTTTCTTAATTTCTCTTTTTGATCATTCATTGTTAGTGTATAGAAATGCAGCAGATGTCTGCTTATTAATTTTGTATCCTGAAATTTTAATGAATTCATTAATGAGTTCTAGTATTTTTTTGGTGGAGACTTTAGAGTTTTCTATATACAGTATCATGTCATCAGAAAATAGTGACAGTCTTCTTTCTTTCCAATTAGGTGACTTTTATCTCTTTTTCCTGTCTAATTGTTGTTGCTAAGACTTCCAATACAATGTTGAATAAAAGTGGGACAATTAGGCATCCTTATCTTGTTCTTTATCTTAGAAGAAATGCTTTCAGTTTTTCACAGTTGAGTATGATATTATTGATAGTTGTGGACTTGCCATATATGGCCTTTACTATGTTGAGATATGTTTCCTCTATACTCATTTGGTGGTGAGTTTTTATCATAAATGGATATTGAATTTCCTAAAAAGACTTTTCTGCATCTATTGAGATGACGTGATTTTTTATTCTTTAATTTGTTAATGTGGTGTATCACATTGATTGATTTGTTGGTATTTAACCAACCTTGAATTCCTGGGATAAATCCCACTTGCTCGTGGCATGTAATCCTTTTCATGTATTGTTGAGTTCAGTTTGCTAATATTTTGATGGGGATTTTTGCATGTTTGTTCACCAGTGATTTGGCCAATAATTTTCTTTTTTTGTGATATCTGTCTGATTATGGCATCAGGATGATATTGGCCTCATAGATTGACTTTAGGAGCCTTCCTCACTCTGCAATTTTTTGGAGCAGTTTGAGAAGAATAGATGTGAACTCCTCTCTAAATTGTTGGTAAAATTTACCTGTGAAATCATATGGTCCTGACTTTTGTTTGTTGGAAGTTTTTCTTTTTTTAATTACTGATTCAGTTTCCTTACTGGTAACTGGTCTTTTCATATTTTCTATTTCTTCTGTATTCAGTCTTAGGACAGTGTACATTCCTATGAATTTTTCCATTTCTTCTAGGTTTTCCATTTTATTGGCATATAATTGTTATAGCAATCTCTAATGAACCTTTGTATTTCTGTGATGTCAGTTGCAACTCATCCTTTTTTATTTCTGATTTTATTTATTTTGATTCCCTTTTTTTCTTTATGAGTCTGGCTGAAGATTTATCACCTTTATTTATCTTTTCAAAGAACCAGCTCTTAGTTTCATTAATCTTTTTTATTGATTTTTTGGTCTTTATTTCATCTATTTCTCCTCTGATCTTTATGATTTCTTTCTTTCTACTAACTTTTGGTTTTATTTGTTCCTCTTATTGTTTTTCCTTTAGGTGTAAGATTAGGTTTTTATTTGAGATTTTTATTTTTTTCTAACATAAGCTTGTGTTTCTACAAACTTCCCTCTTAAAACTGCTTTTTGTGCATCCCACAGATGTTGGGTTTTTGTGATTCCTTTTACAGTATTTCCCTTTTTTTTTTTCCACTTTGATTTCTCTGGTGAACATATTGTTTAGCCACCATGTGTTTGTGTTTTTTGCAGTATTTTCTTGTAGTTTATCTGTGCTCTCACCTGTGGTCATAAGGTTTGATATAATTTGTTTTCTTAAATTTACAGAGACTTGTTTTGTGGCCTAACGTGTGATGTATCTTGGAGAATGTTCTATGTACAGTTGAAAAGAATGGGTATTCTGCTGCTTTTTGCTGAAATTTCTGTATATATCTCTTAATTCCATCTGAACTAATGTGTCATTTAAGGCTAATGTTTCCTTGTTGATTTTCTGTCTGAAGGATGGGTCCATTGATGTAAATATGGTGTTAACAAACCTCTACTATTATTTATTATGTTGCAATCATTTTCTCCCTTTATATCTGTTATATTTATTGTGCTCCTATGGTGGGTGCATATATATATTTACAATTGTTATAACTTCTTTTTGGTTTGATCCCTTTATCATTATTTAGTGTCTTGGTTTATTTTGTCTGATATAAGTATTGCTACCCTGGTTTTATTTCATTTCAATTCGCATGGAATACCTTTTTCCATCACCTCATTTTAGCTCTGAAATAAGTCTATGTGTGACTTTAGATCTGAAATGAGTCTGTGTGTGACTTTAGATCTGAAATGAGTCTGTGTGTGACTTTAGATCTGAAATGAGTCTCTTGTAGGTAGCATATATATAGGACTTGTTTTTTAATCCTTGTTTTCAGCCATTCTACCTTTTGATTGAAGCATTTACTCTATTTATATTCAGAGTAATTATTGATAGAGTATACTTACTACCATTTTTAAACATTTTAGGACTGTTTTTGTGATTCTTTTTTGTTCTGTTCTTCTTTTGCTCTCTTCCTTTGTGATTTGATGACTATATTTAGAGATGTACTCAGATTCCTTTCTCTTTTTTGTGTGTGTATCTATTATAGATTTTTGGTTTGTGGTTACAGTGAGGCTTATATATATCAATAATATATCAACATATCAATATATCTGTCTCTATATAGAGAGATGATAATTTTGAGTTGCTGATTTCTTTAGTTTGAACACACTTAACAGCCTTGCATTTTTACTCCCCCTTATGTTTATGGTTTGTGACATCATATATTACAACCTTTTGTTTTGTGTATCACTTGTGGGTATAGATGATTTTGCTACTTTTGTCTTTTAAGCTTTATACTAGCTTTATAAATTGTCAATGTACCTTTACTGTGTATTTGCCTTTACCATTGAGATTTTCCCTTTCATAATTTTTATACTTCTAGTTGTGGCCCTTTCTGCTTTGAGAAGTCCCTTTAACATTTATTATAAAGCTGGTTTCATGTTGAAGTCTTTTAGCTTTAGCTTGTCTTTAAACCTTTTGATCTCTCCTTCAAATCTGAATGATTACCTTGCTACGTAGAATATTTTGGTTATAGGTTTTCCCCTTTCATCATTTTAAATGCATCATGCCACTCCCTTCTGACCTGTAGAATTTCTGCTGAAAAGTCAGCTGATAGCCTTTTTGAAGTTCCCTTGTATATAAATTGTTGCTTTTCTCTTGCTGCTTTTAATATTTTCTCATCTTTAATTTTTGCCATTTTAATTACAGTGTGTCTTGCTGTGACCCTCTATGAGGTCATCCTGTTTGGGACTCTGTTTCCTGGACTTAGATATCTGTTTCCTTTCTCAGGTTAGGGAAGTTTTCAACTATTAACTCTTCATATACGTTCTGTGCCCCTCTTCTCCTCTGGAACCCCTATAAGGCAAATGCTAGTATGCTTAATGTTCTCTCAGAAGTCTCTTAAACTGTCCTTATTTTTTGAAATTATTTTTTCTTGTTTCTGTTTAGCTTAAGTGATTTCTACTCTTGGGTGGGCCAAAAGGTTCATTCGTTTTTTTCTGTAAGATGGCTCTAGTAGCACTTAGTTGTCTTTAACTTCATTTGAAACAATTTTGTTAGATTGTATGTGACAGCTGTCGTATCAGTGTGCATTTAAAAAAAGACATCAAAATTGGTGAATTTTTTGTAACCTTTTTAATATTGAAGATGGAAGAAAAAAAGCAAGATTTTTGGCATATTATGCTTTATTATTTCAAGAAAGGTAAAAATGCAACTGAAACACACAGAAAGGTTTGCGCAGTGTATGGAGAAGGTGCTGTGAATGATTGGACATGTTAAAAGTGGTTTGTGAAGTTTCATGTTGGTGATTTCTTGCCGGACGATGCTCAACCTTTGGATAGACCAGTTGAAGTTGATAGTGATCAAATCAAAACAATAATTGAGAACAATCAACGTTATACCAAGTGGGAGATTGCCGACATACTGAAAATATCCAGATGAAGCTTTGAAAATCATTTGCACCAGCTTGGTTATGTGAATCGCTTTGATGTTTGGGTTCCCTGTAAGTTAAGTGAAAAAAACCTTCTTGACCACATTTCCGCATGTGATTCTCTACTGAAACGTAAGGAAAATGTTCCATTTTTAAAACAGATTGTGACAGGTGATGAAAAGTGGATACTGCACAACAATGTGGAATAGAAGAGATCGTGGGGCAAGCAAAATGAACCACCACCAACCACACCAAAGGCTGGTCTTCATCCAAAGAAGGTGATGTTTTGTATATGGTGGGATTGGAAGGGAGTCCTCTATTATGAGCTCCTTCTGGAAAACCAAATGATTAATTGCAACAACTACTGCTCCCATTTAGACCAACTGAAAGTGGCACTCAACAAAAGGCGTCCAGAATTAGTCAACAGAAAATGCATAATCTTCTATCAGGATAACCCAAGACTGCATGTTTCTTTGATGACCAGGTAAAAACTGTTACAGCTTGGCTGGGAAGTTCTGATTCATCTGCCATATTCACCAGACATTGCACCTTTGGATTTCCATTTATTTCAGTTTTTACAAAATTCTCTTCATGGAAAAAATTTCAGTTCCCTGAAAGACTGTAAAAGGCACCTGAAACAGTTCTTTGCTCAAAAAGATAAATAATTTGGGGAAGATGGAATTCTGAAGTTGCCTGGAAAATGGCAGAAGGTAGTGGAACAAAAGGGTGGATATGTTGTTCAATAAAGTTCTTGGTGAAAATGAAAAATGTGTCTTTTATTTTTACTTAAAAAAAAAGGCAATTTTTGGCCCACCCAATAGTTTATTTTCCAGTATTATGATCTGTTCCTCTGTATCATCTAATCTACTGTTGATCAATTCTAGTATATGTTTTATTTTAGTTATTGTATTATTTAGTTCTCTTTGGTACTTATTTATATCTTCTAACTCTTTTTTAAACTTCTCAGGTTGTTCATCCATTCTTCTCTAATTTCTTTGGGCTTCTTTATGATCATTACTTCAACTCTATCAGGTAGATTACTTATCTCCATTTCACTTAATTCTTCTGGGATTTTACATTTTTCCCTTATTTGGAACATATTCCTCTGTCACCTCATTTTGTGTAACTTGCTGTTTTATTTCCCTATGTTTGGTAAGATGGTAGAACTTTCCTGATCTTGGAGAAGTGGCCTTATGTAGGAGATATCTTATGTGGCCCAGCAGCACATTTCCATCTGGTCACCAGAGATATATTCTCTAGGGGTGGTGCCTTCTATGTGTGTCTTTCTCTTGTGGCAGACTGACTACTGACTACCGTGGGAATACTGGTAGGTGTGGCTGTCCCTGTGCAGTTGGTAACCAGGCCCTACCTTGTGTGGAGGCTGCTGGCCTTTTGGTGGGTAGGGCCGCCTAATGTGGTGAGTCCCAGGAGTCCCAGGGCATCTGGGTCTATTGCTGGCCCACTGATAGATGGAGCACAGTGCTAGAGTGTCTGTAGTGCCAGGGGTCTCGGAACTTGTGTTGGCCTGCTCTTTGGTGGACTAGGATTGACATGGCTGGCTTCAGGGCCACAGTGATCCCAAGACTAGTGTCTGCCCTCTGGTGGGTGAGACCAGTTTCTGGGGCTAGTGTTAGCCCACTGGTGGGTGGGGCCAGGTTCTGGGCCCTCTAGTAGGCATGGCTAGCTGCTTGGCCTGAGGTGTCCTGATATTGGTGCTGACAAGCTGGTGGGTAGTGCCATGTCTCAGTGCTAATAAGCCAGAGAGAGGATTCAAAAATGACATTTGCTGGCACTAGTGTCCTCATGGTAGAACAAGGCCACAAAATGGCTGCTGCCAGCACCTGCACCCCCAAGGTGAGTCCCAGCTGCCTCCTGCCTCTCCAGGACACTCTCCAAGTTCAGCAAGTGGGTCTGACCTAGGCTCCTTTCAAATTACTGCTTCTGCCATGAGTCTCAGAGCATGTGAGATTTTGTATGTACCCTTTTACAGTGAAGCCTCTATTTCCCACAGCCCTCAGTCTCTCCCCAAAGTAAGTCCCACTGGCTTTCAAACCAAATATTCTAGGGGATTGACTTCCCAGTGCAGGATGCCTGGCCTGGGAGCCTGATGTGGGTTGTAGACCCCTTGCTCCCTGAGGAGGACCTCTGCAATTGTAATTATCCTCCCATATGGGTTGCCTACTCAGGGGATGCCTACCACATCTCTGCCCCTCCTACTTGTCTCATTGTGGTTCCTTCTTTATATCTTTAGTTGTAGACAATCTTCTCTACTGGTCTTGAGGTCATTCTCATCAATAGTCACTCTGTAAATAGTTGTAATTTTCATTTGCCCATGGTAAGCTCAAGATCTTCCTACACCACCATCTTGGCCACTCCTTCCTCCTCTGTTGTTCTTAATGTGTTTCTTAATGCAGGCACCCATCCATATGAACTTCCCTCTTAGAACTGCTTTTGCAGCATCCCCTATGTTTTGATATGTGTGCTTCCATTTTTGTTTGTTTCAAAATATTTCTTGATCTCCCTTTGATTTCTTCTTTGACCCATTGGTTGTTCAAGAGCGTGTTATTTACTCTCCACATATTTGCCAATTTCCAGCTTTCTGTTACTGATTTCTAGTGTCATATCATTGTGGTCAGAAAAGATGCTCAGTATGATTTGAATCTTAAATTTGCTTAGACTTGTTTTATGGCCTATCATATGATCTATCTTGAAGAATATTCTATGTATACTTGAGAAGAATCTGTATTCTGCTGCTATCAACTGGAATGTTTTATAAACTTATTTGTATCAATTTGATCCAGTGTTTTGTTCAAGTCCAATGTTTCCTTATTGATTTTCTATTTATTATCTCTCTGGATTATCTATTGTTGTGGAGAGTGAGATATTGAAGTCTCCTATTATATTTGTAATATTATCTATTTCTCCCTTCAGACATATTAGTATTTGCTTAATATATTTAGGTACCTGAATGTTTCATACATATATATATATTTATGATTGTTGTATTTTCTTGATGAATCAATCCATTTATCATGGTATAATGACCTTATTTGTCTCTTGTTTTAATTTTTGGCATAAAGTCTACTTTGTCTGATATAAGTATGTAGCTACCACTGCTTTCTTTTGTTTTACATTTGCATAGATTATCTTTTTTCATCTGTAAAATAATAGAAAAAAACTTTATTTGTCTTTGCCCCTGGTTCCTAAGAGAGAGCTCCTGAAAACCATGTAATTAACTGAGTGATATGAGTGTCTTTTATTCTAATGAGGCAAATCTGGATGAGCTCTTAGATGGCTCCTGGATGAGAACTGATCACCAGAAATACCAAGTCATGTTTAGATGCTTAGAATTTTCAACTCTTCCTCCCATTTTTTGAGAAACTAGAAAGGCTGAAAATGAGTCAGTGATCAATCATGCCTATGTGATGAAGCCTCCATAAAAATCCCAATAGTATGAGTTCAGAAAGCTTCCAGGTTAGTTAAGACATCCATATACTGGGAGGGTAACACATTCCAACTCCATGGGAGCAGAAACTCCTGCATTTGAGACCCTTCCCACCCTTTTACTATGTATCTCTTCATCTGACTACTCATCCATATCCTTCATCATATCCTTTCATAATCTGGTAAATATAATTGTTTCCCTAGGTTCTGTGAGCCACTGTAGAAAATTAATCTAATCCAAAGTGAGAGGAAGTAATGGAAACCTCCAATATGTAGCCAAGTCAGACAGAAGTTGTGGGTAAACTAGGAACCTTCTACTTGTGATTGACACCTAAAGTGGGAGGGGGGTGGCATTCTCATTGGACTTAGTCCTTCTACCTCTGGGATCTGATGTTATCTCTAGGTAAACAGTGTCAGAAATGAGTAAATTGAGGGGCATCCAGCTGGTGCAGGGAATTGCTTTGTGGGGAAAGTCTCAACATATCTGGGGTCAAAAGTTTTGTGAGTGTGGCAGTGTTCTGTGTAAAAGTAAAGACTATATACAGGAGGAGAGCAGTGGGTTTTTCCAGTACACCGTCCCTTCACTTTGAGCCACAGACCCTGCCCTGATTTTCTGAGCAGATACCCTGTTTACCAGAGTTCTGTCTTGCTATTGAACTCAGGAGGATTCACAAGGAGCCAGCCACATGGTAGGCAGAGGTGTGGGTGTAGCACTGGAGTGTTGAGAATGCCCACAGATCCTTGAGTGAGTTTCTCCCAGCAGCTTTGTGCAGGCTTCTGCTGGAGTTCTGAATAATATTCTGGGTACGGCCGGAAAGAAACAAGTTTCCCCAGCAGCATTTCCCCAGTGAGTCAGGTACTCATTCACCACTCTCCTTTTCCTTTGCAGGAGATGTTGATGCTGGCTAGTTCAGCTCTGTGTTGTGCTTCCTTACAAGAGGGGCAGTGCTGGCAAAACTACACTTACCCTCTCCAAGGCATACAAACTCATTTTTATTTTTCCAATGGAGAGCTGAATCTTTCATTGGGACAGGTAGACTTCTACAAAGTCTCTCTTATCTTCACCCAAACCAGCATTTTCCAGGTTTTCCCCAACCTTGGCCAAGCAGGATGGGGCTGGTGTGTTGGCTTCTGCTGACCCATACTGAAGTCTATCTACCTAATACCCAATGTATAGGTCAGCAAGACTTCTAGATCTTTTGGCATATGGTGCTGGATTCTACAGCTCCCAGTGGTACTTTACTTGATGGATGCTGATTTTTAGTTGTTAAAAGTGTGGACAAAAAGAAGGACATTACACTGCCATGATGCTGACAGCACCCTGGTTGGTTGTTTTCTTATTGTTGAGTTTTAAGAGTTATTTGTATATCTTTGATATCAGTTTTTATCAGAGATATCTTTTGCAAATACTTTCTCACAGTCTGTGATTTATCTTTTCATTCTCTTCACATTGCCTTCTGCAGATCAGAGTTTCTAATATTAATTATTTATTTCTTGGATAATGCCTTTGTTTTATCTGAAAAGTTATCATCATACCCAAGATCATCTAGGTTTTTTCTGATGTTATCATTTTACATTTTAAAGGATTAAAAAATGTGATAGATACCATATGTGGCCTATAATGTCTAGAATATTTATAGCATAGCCCTTTAAAGAAAAGGTTTGCTGAACCTTGAATTACTCAAAAATAATATTTAAGTGAAGTTTTCTGATGTACATAGTTAAGTTATGTACATACATAGTGAATAAATAGCTTGTCTACTATTAAATTCATTTGTTATTCTTAACCATTTTCTTAACCACTTCATTTCTATTCAAAAAAGTTTGCACTTAGAAGTGCTCCATTTTCCTTTTCGTTTTATTCACTTACAGTTCAGCTTATTTTAATTATTTTTAAAACTATTTAGATATGCATTACTTCTTATTCTCTTACTTCTCTTCCCTTTCAACTCTTCTCTAGTTATTCCAAGAATATCTTTGTCTACCTCTCCTTTTTTTCTCCTTTTATCTTTATTCCACTGTGAGTCAAAGAATGACTCCCCCTTTAAGGACAATAAACATTAAGGAAAGCTAAAGGAAATGCATAGCTTTGTATTTTTATATCAAATAATCTTTACATCCTAGGTAAAAACATAAAATAACATCAGTAAGTAAATAAAACATATTAAAGGAAAATATGACATATAACATTTATTTTCAGATTAATGACCTTGTTGAGTTCAACCAGTAGTAGGAGTATGTATGTGTGTGGTTAATAACTGAGAAATATTAACTATAATACAAAACTTTATAGAAATTACTATATAGAAATCCATGCTTTTTTAAATTTATGAGTATTCTGTGGAACATTTTATAAATGTCATTTAGAATATCTACATGGATTTCACTATAAGACTTCTGTCTGAAAGACTGTTAAAAATAAAATACTTCTCTTTTTTTATTCTTTGTTAAAAAGGATAATAATTGGTTTAAGCATTTCCCCAAGATTTACATACGGAAGTTTTTGAAACTTAAAGAATCAATTAAAATAAATTTTTCTCCAGTTTTCCACTTTTCTTTCATAATATATCCCTTCCTCTAGCAGTAGCAGATTTAAGATGTTAGGGATTTAACAGCATGTTCTCTGCATAGGTTATAATACTCTACAGAGAGCACAGGTATTAAAGGGCACATTGGTCAAGCCAGTGAATTTAATGTAATTATCAGAAAAGGATCTACCTCCTGTAGGTACCTGAACTCTCACATTATCTGAATTATTTTTATTGTATATAATATATATATTGATAGCTGTAAATTTCTTAGATCAAATGGTTAAAATTTTTACTTATTAAATTACAGTTTTCCTCATACTTTATCAATTGAGCTTTAGTTTTAAAGGGATGATAGAAGTTTTTTTTTTCATTGAATAACTTAATATACAATATAAGCATCATTTAGAGTAAGATGGCTCTAGGGTAATTCAAATTGAGAGTTCTTGTTCAATATGAGAGAGCTACAGGAGATAATTATTTGATGTCCTTTTATGTTTCTCCTCCTTTCCCATGTCTGATTTAGTACCAATATTTACCTGAGGAGCATGGTATATGATTTATGGTCTAACACCTTTAAGAATTTTAGGAAACAATGTCTTCAAGGAGCTCATAATGAGGAAATGAGAATTGATGAGAAAGATTAACTTGAAAATTCATACAAGTTTAAAGCAGCTTATTGACTACTATAAGAGAAACAGAGTAGATATTTGCTATGTGAACCTAAAAGGCTGATTAGCCAAACTTATTCTGGTATTGAAGGGAAGTTCCACTGAAGACATAAGAGAGGAGTAGAGTTTTAAAGGGCAGACAGAAATTTGCAGGAGTAAAAACATAGGTAACTCCATCTTGGGAACAATATGAAAGGCTTGTCTATTTGGAGAATGTTGAGAATTAGAGTAATAATGACACTAAGGTCTGAAACACAAGCAACTGGAGAAGAAACTATGAGAATCCTGCCATGTTTCTTTCTATAGACTAAAATCTTCCAGCAGAGTTTTGTTTTGTTTATAATCATTGAACTGATATAATATACTGTCAGTAAGGAAGACGATCTGGAATAGGATGATTAGGGAGAAATATTTCAGTAGTGTAAAAGGCAGCTGAAGGAGTCCTTAAGTAAGAAGTATTGGGATGGTTAGGTATAGGGTTTACATTTAACATTAAAGATGTTAGGAAATGAGAGAGAAGGAGAAGTCTAAGTTTAACACTAAAAATTATACAAGTAGATTAGAAGATAATTCAATTAACAAGTCTAAAGAAATAGTAAGTAGAGAATTTTTTTTTTTTTTTTTTTTGCGGTACGCAGGGCTCTCACTGTTGTGGCCTCTCCCGTTGCGGAGCACAGGCTCCGGACGCTCAGGCCCAGCGGCCATGGCTCACGGGCCCAGCTGCTCCGCGGCATGTAGGATCTTCCCGGACCGGGGCACGAACCCGCGTCCCCTGCATCGGCAGGCGGACTCTCAACCACCGCGCCACCAGGGAAACCCGAGAATGTATTTTTGAAGATAGGTTATAAATTCAGTTTTGTACTTGCTAAGAATGAGATTGTGCAGTGTTTTCAGGTTGCCCAGGTGATTATGTTAAAGGGCAAGAATTATGAGTTTGGGACTTTGAAGATAAGCATAAAATAAAGACGTGGTTCTAAATTTCATAGACCTAAAAAAAAAATCTGATGAAATCTATGGACCTTTATCTCAATGAGCATACACACTCATACATACACACCAAAAGTTTCATACCATTCCAGTGATATCTGATCATATGTGAAATAAGATCCATTGGATTACCAAAGGAAATATTTTAAGTTAAAAAAGAACACAATCTTAAATGGAACTTGAATCAAATATAGGATGGACCTCATGAGGTGGAAAGAGAGCAAAGAAAACAACAAAAAGAAAGGATAAATAGATAGAACTTAGTAAGAGTGGTACTGAAGAAAACAAAAAAGGCAAGAGTTTTAAATATTAGTGGGAAGTTCACCATTGCCAAATGCTATTCTGTAATCAAAGGTGAGAATTTAAAATGAGTCACTTTGCTGTACAGTATAAATTAACACAACATTGTAAATCAACTATATTTCCATAAAATTTTAAAAATAAAATAGGGTATGGGGTTATAAATTGTAATATTGTTAGTAATCTTAGTTTGGATAAAGTCTTTTGATTTGGTAGGAGAAGAGAACAAACTCTAATGGATTGAAACATGTATTTCTATCACAAAAGTTAAAAGATACTAATTGAATCTGTCCTCTTGTATTTGATACTTGAGTACTGTTAATGTACCATATTGTACTGTTAATATTATAATTCTTATTGAGTAGCAGGCATTACAATTGTGGACTAAACTCCCATAGCTTCCTTTGTAGTGAAACTGTCCCATTCATGGTTTCTGTAAAAGTAAACAATAATACACCAGGTGACCTCATCTTGGTCATAACTGACTGGAAGATTATCCCAGAATCTGAAGCCTAAGTATTCTTCCTGCTACTGCATTTGGTCAATAAATTGCCTTATTACTTAAATTATTTTAAGGGATTTCTCTGTACTTTGAAACTAAAGAAAAAACTACATCAAAATACCTGGTCTTAAAGGCCCCTGTATACTCCCCCAGAAATTCCACAATAAACTGCTGGGAGGAAAATAAGGAAAAAAATAAAAATTATAGGACTCTACACTCAACAATGAATGAATATCTGATATAATCAATCCCCATTTTCATTAATAGTGAATCCCACACTGCCCTGGCTCTAGGAATGGTTGACTCCTACCCACATCTCTGATTGAAGAGAAATTCAATAGTTCTAGTGAATAAATATCTTGTCTACTGTTAAATTCATTTGTTATTCTTAACCATTTTCTTAACCACTTCATTTCTATTCAAAAAAGTTTGCACTTAGAAGTGCTCCATTTTCCTTTTTGTTTTATTCACTTACAGTTCAGCTTATTTTAATTATTTTTAAAAGTATTTAGATATGCATTACTTCTTATTCTCTTACTTCCCTTCCCTTTCAACTCTTCTCTAGTTATTCCAAGAAGATTTTGTCTACCTCTCCTTTTTTTCTCCTTTTATCTTTATTCCACTTGTGAGTCAAAGAATGACCCCCCCCCCGCTTTAAGGACAATAAACATTAAGGAAAGCTAATGGGAAACATATATCAAGGAAAATGAAAGTCCTATATTTCAAGTGAATTTAGTCTTCAAGAAAAACATGTCACATTAAACTTGATAGACTTTGAAATTTCTTAGAATTTCCCATATGAATCTCCACAAACTTCTATGTACCTCTTTTATTCTCCTTTAATGAAATATTTTATCCTCCAAGAACTATAATTCATAGCAAATTTTTAAATTCCCATTCAAAATTTCTCCTTAGTATCATAATATTTTATCCATTGAATTACATTGAAAACATATCAGTTTTAGAAGCAACATGGGATAAAATTGGTATTTGTTTACTATACTCTGAAACATAATCAGTATTCAAAATATTGCTTCTGTGAATAATCCTTTTGACTTTTTAAAAAAGGTCTTTTTTAAAATTGGAATCTTCCATTGTTATGAAACATTGAATAAATTAACAAGAAATGGAAATAAGAGTTTAAAAACAATCTTCAAAATAGGTCAATGAAAGAAAAAAGATACCTGAAATTATATGAACCCACAATTTCCATTAGTAGATCTTTTCTTGGATAATCACCAGTTGGTTCATCAAAGTTAACGTTTTACCAGCGATGAGCAAGGTTCCCCCATGATTAGAAGCATCTAAATCTGAGCAGCACTCTGGCATAACTCTAAATTATATGCCATTTATTTAGCAGTTACTGTGTAATTAGTGTGTCTTAATTTGAGCATTAAAAATGTATTGAGTTCTAGCATTTATAATTACAAGATCAATTTGTAGTTAACTGATTTCATTGCTAAGATTTTGTATCTGGAATATTTCTATGCACTTTCAAAATTGCCACCATAGAGAATTTTGTGTTGGAGAGTACTTCAGTAAAAGTAAATCATTTGTATTTTATAGTTTAATATTAAAACATTAATATTAAAACATTCAAACTACAAAACTCATGAAAGGACTAATCATACACTAGAAAGAAACTATTACATAAGCAATCATATATATGTTCATACATTTATGTATATACATATATCCACACATATACACACAAGCACACATATACACATATTGTCATAACAGTTAAAATATCTGTTTAAGAAGAATAAAGCCTTTGTTATAGCTTAATTTGTATTCTTCCAAAACCAGGCATTTTGACCTGGTATGACTTTTTAGAAAAATCTTGTATTATGAACTCAGTAAGCAATGCTCTGAAAATACTCCTATGTATTTTCTCCTATGTTGTATATCTGTACTGGCAGAAACATTTAATCTCAAACTATGTAATTTGTTATGCCACTTAAACTTCAACATGACACGTGCTTCACTTTCTCCCAGAATCAAGCATAAACATGATTGACTTAGTAGATTGTGTCATGATATAGACACGTTTATTCTTTGACTAAAGTTGATAAACTGAGTTTTCCAAGGGGGATAAAAAAGTTTCAAAATGCCATTGCTTGGAGTTGCAGAACATTACAGAGCTATTTAAGAGCATACATCTGGAGCACAGCACAATCTGCTATAAGAAAGCATAATTAGATACTTAGTTTGGTGTGCAAAATTTTGCATGAATGACCCGGTTAATTTCCCCCCCCCAAAAAAAATCAAAGCCTCATCTTAAAAATGCAGCTTCAGCAAAGTTGACATACACTGTGTTTGGGATTTTAAATGAAGCACCGTGTTACCAGTTCAGGCATTAAAGAAGAAAGGATACAAGAACAGAAAACAAAAATTGGAAAAGGAAGGAAAGATTTAACTGGAAAGCTTGAAAACAAAATAAAAACTATAAATATATCTATGGAAAAATAAAATATTTAACATTTACCACCAAAGGTATATTTTTGGAAATTAATATAACATAAAAATTGGAAATTTATATAATTAATATATAACTTTGGAAATTAATATACTTCAATATGATTGATATACTTTATGAATATACAAGTATAATTAATATATACATTAATATAGTATGAAATCTGAGGAAGACATTACAAATATGTATATTTCCCACAGCACTAGTGGTGGTATATATTTAAGTCATGGGTCAGTTGCTTTGTCTGCAGAGAGGTCCTTCACTTAGTTTCACTCACCTTTTCTGGGAAATGCTATTAATTGTTATTCTACCCTAAGAAGCAGCCATTTACTATGAAATTTATTATTTTTTGTTTTGCGGTACACAGGCCTCACACTGGTGTGGCCTCTCCCGTTGCGGAGCACTGGCTCCGGACGCTCAGGCTCAGCGGCCATGGTTCACAGGCCCAGCCGCTCCGCAGCATGTGGGGTCTTCCCGGACTGGGGAACGAACACGTGTCCCCTGCATCGGCAGGCGGACTCTCAACCACTGCGACACCAGGGAAGCCCGAAATGATATATTTTTCCTGGAATTGTTCCAAGGTGGACACCTGTCACAATCTGGTCTATCCTATTCCCAGTTCTAAGAGTTTTTAAAAAATGGAATGGAGAGAAAGAAAAAATGAGATACACAGGGAGGAAGAAGAGGTAACAGGGAAAAAGGGAAGGAGGAAGGGAGAGCAGAAGCAAGAGGGAAGAAGAGAGACAGAGACAGAGAACCCTAGATACATGGAGAGATGGATCAAAAAAGAGAAGTCTGTCTTTAGTGCCAACAGTACAACATAAGGTGCCTCAGTGACTAATCTGCCAGCTGTACTAAAAAATAGAGGACACTTTCTGCAACATGAGTGAAGAATGAAGCAGAAATGCATAGACAAAAAAAAAAAAAAAGGAAGAAATACTATCTTGATGAAATTTGATTACCTGGTTCCCAGTAGATTCTAATATGAATTATATTTTTGCTTTAGGTTCTTTGAGACATACTAAAATCTTTTCTACTCAAGATGGTTGAACAGGCTTCTGTTACTTGCAGTGCAAAGAATCCTCATTTGTGAAATAAAATTAGTTGAGAGAAGAGTGATAATTATAGAAAATGTTTTTTTAATGTAAAGTAATTTAGGCTTAGGGTTATAGTGAATAAAGCAACAATGAATTAGAAAGCACCAAATAGTTATGGTTTAAATATACTCATGTAAATATTTCATATTAAGAAAGATTTTACCTATGGAAGAAAACTATAGGCTAAGTCAAAAGCCTGGAGCAGACAATTATGTATTACAATCCAAAAATGCGAATTTATGGTTGTTCATCTATCTATCACTACAGAGAACTCTTGTAAATAGAGTTGTTGTTGCAAATTATGGCCTGTCAAGAACTGGATTAGTGAGATTCAGCATTTTTCAATCCATTTACTCATAATGACATCCCATCCACTTCCAATTGCAATCTGTAAGCGCTATCTATATTTGTTTAATATTAGTGGTATGGCACAATTTCATGTTGCAATAAAATTCTTTATTGATAACTTCTCCCAAAGAACTTTTTTTTTTTTTTTTTTTTTTTTTTTTGGCGGTACGCGGGCCTCGCACTGTTGTTGCCTCTCCCGTTGCAGAGTACAGGCTCTGGACGCGCAGGCTCAGCGGCCATGGCTCATGGGCCTAGCCGCTCCGTGGCATGTGGGATCTTCCCGGACCGGGGCATGAACCCGTGTCCGCTGCATCGGCAGGTGGACTCTCAACCACTGCGCCACCAGGGAAGCCCCCAAAGAGCTTTTGAATAAGAAAAATTTTGATTAATAAGAGCCAAGGTCTCTGTTAAACGTCCCTATTAATAATACGCTGGAGGTGCTTTAAAGATGAATGTCAGTAGCCCTTTGGTCAACACCTCATCTTACAAATATCTGTGCCTAAACACACACAAAGACAAACAAACATCAGCCAAGCACCAAGCCAGTAGTCAAATACCTGTCCTTAGTCACTGAAAAACAATGAAAAGATAGAGATGCAGTTTTTAAGGAATATACAACTTGTTATACGATGAAGAAATCAGTAAACTACTGACTGGTAATTATTAGAATATATCAGAGAAGCAATAAGAATGGCTCTTTTATTTTTGCTATGTTTTTGAGCTTGGTTGAATAGGTAAGAAAAAGGACACCTAATTTAATCTTTGTGCTTGCTTTAAGAGTGGAGAAGGAAAAGCTGTCTAAATGTGGAATATTATTACTTCTATTATTTCTGTAATTTAGGAGGAAAGAGCAACAATCTACTCCCACATACCTCAATTATTCCCCTTTTCTTTCAGCATCCATATTTCTTATTTAGGTTAAATTTATAAAAGGCTGCAGAGAATTAATTGATTATTAAATGAATCTAAGTAATTTTTAATCAGTAAATGTAAATTCATTATCTCTATTGCCTAGTTTCCTGGCTTCAATATAAAGAATCCATCTTTATTAGAAATATGTTTTAAAGTGAACTTTATACTCTACCAACATCATTAATACTGCATCAAATCAAATGTAAAAATATTTTCTCTCTCTTACTAGTTTCCCCTCACTTTTTTTCCTTTCCATAAGTGTGAACATTACTGCATACTAGGGACACCTCCATTCTTTTTTGTATGCTTTCCCCAGAGAGTTTATGTTATTCCAAGCTTGAACTACCATACCAGTACAAATGACACAGATCTACATCTGGAACATTCTCCTACTTTTACATTTCATTGTAAAATTATGGATATTCAACTTTGGGAATTACACAACTATAAAACACTTTAGAGAATGTATGCTTTAGTTCTTTTATATTGTACAAGAGTAAATTATAATAAAATAACTTATATGATGTGATAAATGAGAAGTGGAAATCTGTGCTTGTTATGTCATTCATTTTAAAATTGGACAGTAAGTTACACAAAATAATAAAGTAATCCTACTGAGTATCATATATTTACAAGCAAAGAGATTAAATATCTTCTAAATTTTTAAAATCAATGTCAACTTTTAATTCACTCTTAGTAGTCTAAGATTTATACAATTTTTTTGTTGCTTGGAAATTATTTGAATATATAGAAATTTTCTGATTAGTGCAATGGAAACCCATAGTTGGAAATTAACCTGAAATTAGAAATAAAAATCAGACTACTTAAATCTATGGTAATATCTGCTAAAATCTGAAGAAAGGGTGAAATGAGTGGAATAATTAACATGATACTTCCCATAAAAGTCCAGGCTGAGAAAACTGCAGGAATGTATACAAGCTAAAATTTAATTCTTTCAACATATAAATTATTTTTCACGTAGCCAGAATATCACTAATACCAAAATCTTACAAAAATTATTAAAGTAGTAAAAATTAAATCTAATTTATTGAAGTTAACTTTATAAAATACTAACAAATATAATTCAGCAATATTTTACAGACAAGCGAATTTATCCCAGAAAGGCAAGAATAGATTATTTCTTCTAAATCCATGAATGCAGTTCAACTTCTTAATGTAGAAAATGGGCAAACACAGTACAAAGACAGTTCACAAAAGAAAACAACAACAATTATGGGGGGGGGGAGGGAGAGAGATTCAGTAGACCTCTCTAGAAATCAATAAAATACATACTTAATAAAATAACATTTCACCTTCAATTAATTGCAGACTAAAATTATAATTAGTGACATTGAGAGCTCAGATAAACAGATACTTTATTTTCTTTTTTAGAGCTATTTTTCTATATATATATTTTTAATGAGTATTTTTTCTATTCATTTATTTTTTATTGAAGGATAGTTGATTTACAAAGTTGTGCCAATCTCTGCTGTACAGCAAAGTGACTCAGTTATACACATAGAGACATTCTTTTTTTATATTCTTTTCCATTATGGTTTATCCCAGGAGATTGGATATAGTTCCCTGTGCTATATGTTAGGACCTTGTCATTTATCCATTCTAAATGTAATAGTTTGCAACTACCAACCGCAATTTCCCAGTCCATTCCTCTCCCTCCCCCACCCCCCCTTGGCAACCACAAGTCTGTTCTCTATGTCCATGAGTCTGTTTCTGTTTTGTAGATAGGTTCATTTGTGCCATATTTTAGATTCCACATATAAGTAATATATGGTATTTGTCTTTCTCTTTCTGACTTCACTTAGTTTGATCATCTTTAGTTGCTTCCATGTTGCTGTAGATGGCATTATTTTGTTCTTTTTTATGGCTGAGTAGTATTCCATTGTGCATATGTACCACATCTTCTTTATCCATTCATCTGTCAATGGACATTTAGACTGTTTCCATGTTTTGGCTATTGTGAATAGTGCTGCTATGAACATAGGGGTGCATGTATCTTTTTGAATTATAGTTTTGTCTGGGTATATTCCCAGGAGTGGGATTGCTGGATCATATGGTAATTCTATTTCTAGTTTTCTGAGGAACCTCATACTCTTCCACAGTGACTGTACCAACTTACATTCCCTCCAACAGTGTAGGAGGGTTCCTTTTTCTCCATACCCTCTCTAGCATTTGTTATTAGTAGACTTTTTAATGATGGCCATTCTGACTGGTGTGAGGTGGTAGCTCATTGTAGTTTTGATTTGCATTTTTAATGACTGTATTTTTAATTTACAAATTCTACTGCTAGAAATGTATCTTATGGAAGTAACTATTGATATACTCAAATATTTAAACCCAATAATATTTAAATCATTTAAAAATCATACAATAGAACATTGGTTAAATTGGTTAAATAAAATTGATAGAATACTTTATATAATTTAATGATGCTGTTTAAGAATAATGCACTAATCATTACAATGTATTCAGTGAAAAATAAAATTAACTTATAAAGCCATATGCTTCCATGTCTCCAAGGTATAGAGCTATATAATCCTGCGCACGCACACACACACACACACACACACACACACACACACACACACACAAATGTTGGGGAAAAATTAAACATATGTGCATTATTCTGAGAAGTTTGTAAATTTCAACAGATTTTTAAAGGCAGTTATAATTTCCCAAACTTTAAAGAACATTATATAATAATCTGGATGGCCTTGCAATTTAGAGAATACTGGTAATTTTAAATTTCTTTTAATTGGATATCCAGTTAATTTTATAAATTAAATTAAATTCTTAATTTAAAATTAAGAATATATTATAATTATTAAAAGATGGCTTACAAAAACAATCCATGCTTATTGGTACCAAATAGCACTAAAGATAAACTTTAGACTAATGCTAGAGCCTATTGTAAATGTTCCTTAACTATACAATCTTTTTTGTATTTACAAGTAACATTTTCAAAATTCATTAAAAACTTATTAAAACACATTTACTGATCCTTTTCTTATGGATTTTCTTGGAGGTACCCCAGATTGTGTTTTGATAATGATTAACATAAACTAGTGGTACATGATATATTGTACAATTTGTTTTAGCCCAGTTCCCCTGAGAAGCCAACACCAATACATGATTACATATGTTAGAATTTCTTTAAAGGAAATGGCTATGTGAGAGAAAATAAAAAGGGAGCTGGACAGGCTGAGAGTGCAATGAAAGTCTGACCCTAAGTGCCAGAGAAGAAGAGAAAGTTGAGTGGAAACATCCTAGACTGTTGTGAAGTCTAATGCATTTTGGCAAACCCACTGGGAAGTCTTCAAGTCAAAGTTGGTTATTAGAGAAATTTGCTTGTACCTGAACCAGGTCTGCCCTAGTATCTCAATTGCACTGAGTCTTGGTTGGGAGAGACCATGGAATATGTCTACTTGCAAAACTGTGGTGATGGACTTCAAGGTGCAGTAGCTGGGCCATCCACTAATTATATTATCAAGGCTGCCACAATTAGTATATCTTAAAACTTACTTTTAAATTGTTAATATAGCATTATATATTTATTTCCATTAAGTTTTCTATATTTATTTTACATAATTATTTGTTTCTATATATTTATGCATTGATATATATCTAAATATACACATATATAAATAAATGCATGCATAATATGCATGTACAAAACATAGAAACAAATAATTATATACATAGAAATATATACATTGATATTAAAAATATATATATAGAACATTTACTTAATTTCTGCCTGAAATCTTAAAAGAGCAGTATATCATTATCTATGACTAATTACAGGTTTTGGGATATAAAAACATTTTATATACTGTGTAAAATTCAAAATAGCTAAAATGGTTATTATCTCGCATACTTTAGAAATTAAGTTTCTACTGAGAAAATAATTGATTATAAAGATCAGTTGTATAAGAAATAGAAAAGGGGAGGTGGACAAGATGATGGAGTAGGCAGACCTTGTACTTACCTCCCCCCATGGACACAACAAAATTACAACTACTTAGAAAGCAATAATCTATGAAAATTACCTAAAGACTAACAGAAAAGAATTCTACAGCTAAGCACAAAATAAAGAAGGGACCACAAGAAGAGTAGGAGGGGTGAAAATGTGGTCTAGTCCGGACCCATACCCCTTGGGTCAGTGGCTCAGAAACTGGAAGAATATCACAGTCATAGAAGCCTCCCACCAAGGAGTGAGGGGGTCCAAGCCCCACATCCAGCTCCCCAACCTGGGTAACTCTTGCACTGGGAAGAGAAGCCCTATAATATCTGGCTTTGAAAACCAGTGGGGTTTATGTTCCGGAGAGCCAGAGGGCTGTAGGAAACAGAAGGGTGCACGTTACTCTGAAACACTCCAGCACAGAGTCAATAACTTGAAAGAAGTCTAGGTCAGTCCCACTTACTGATCTTGGAGAGTCTCCCATGGAAGAAGGAGACAACTGAAAATTTCCCTGAGGATGGAGATACAGGCAGAAGTCCATATTCTGGAGCTTGTTCTACTGTGATAACACTGGCACTGAGAAGCACCACTTGGAAATCCTTCTTCTAGCCTATTAGCCTTGGGGGCTTACTGTTCACCATTGGGCTGGCAACAGCCACAATCCCCAGGAAGCTGTGAAGACAGCTGTGAGTGTCCCAGCCCCACTCTCAAGGGGGCTGGCACCAGCCCTGAGACCCAGCAGTCCATGCAGACAGTACGTGGGCATATGGCTCTGTCCTCCAGTGGATGGACACCAGCCCCAAGCCTCCTGCATAGAGAGCCATGTGGAGACCTGGTCCTACCCACCAGTGAGCCAGTAGTAGCCCCACAGCCCCTGTGCTGTGTAACCAACTGCATGGGAAACATTCCCCACCCTCCAGTGGGCTCACAGTCACCACCCAAGGGACAGCCTTGCAACCAACTGGGTCTGGGCCCAGACCTGATAATAGCACTCCCACAATAGTTAACCCTGCCACAACATAATGGTGCATGTAACCCGCATAGCGGGCATACCTAGAGAATACAGCTCTGGTGAACAGAGGGTATACTATTGAGCCCTATAGGATGTCTCCTACATCAGGCCATTTCTCTAAGATCAGGAAATATAACGAACTGACCTAACACATAGAAGTAAACACAGAACATTAGGCAAAATGAGAAAACAGAGGAATGTGTTCCAAACTAAGGAGCAAGGCAAAATTTCAGATAAAGAACTAAATGAAGTGGAGATAAATCTACCTGATAAAGAGTTAAAGGTAATGATCATACAGATGTTCACTGAACTTGAGAGAACAATGGATGAATACTATGAGAATTTCAACAAAGAGAAAATTTGAAGTAGAACCAAACAGAGCTGAAGAATAAAATAACTAAAATAAAAATACACTAGGAGGAATTAATAGGTTAGATCTCACAGAGGAGCAAATCAGCGACCTGGAAGAGAGAGTAGTTGACATCACCTAAGCTGAACAGAAAAAAGAAAATAATAATTTTAAAAAGTAAGAATAGTTTAAGATTCATCTGGGACATTAATGGTACTAACATTCACATTACAGGAGTCCCAGAAGGAAAAGAAAGAGAGAAAGTGACAGAGAAATTATTTGAAGAAATAATAATGGAAAGTTTCCCTAACCTGATGAAAGAAACAGATATCTAGATCCAGGAAGAACAGAGTCCCAAAAAAATGAACCTGAAGAGGTCCACACCAAGACACATTGTAATTAAAATAGAAAAAATTAAAGATAAAGAATCTAAATGTAGCAAGCAAAACTAGTTACATAAAAGAGAACTTTCAGCTGACTTCTCAGTGGAAACTTAGCAGGCCAAAAGGGAGTGGCACAATACATGCAAAGTGATGAAAGAAAAAACTTATGACCAAGAATGCACTACCTGGCAAGGTTATTATTCAGATCTGAAAGACACATAAAGAGTTTTAAAGACAAATAAAAGCTGAAAGAGTTCATCACCACTAAACCAACTTTACAAGAAATGATAAAGGATCTTTTCTAAGGAGAACAGAAGAAAAGAAAAAAATACAACTAGAAATATAAAAGTTATGAAAGGAAAATTCTCATTGGTAAAGGCAAATATACAGTAAAGGCAGTAGATGTAAATCTAATAGGAGGATTAAAAGACAAATGTAGTAAAATCATCTATATCCAAAATAAGTAGTTAAGAGACAAAACAAAAAAATGTAAAATATGACATCAAAAATATTAAATGTGGGAGGAGTAAAATATAGTGTTGTTAGAACACATTCAAACTTAAGAGATCATCAACTTAAAGTAATCACACATATATAAGATGCTATATCTAAATTTAATGTTAACCACAAACCAAAAATCTATAATAGATACTCAGACTAAAAAGAGAAAGGAATTCAAACATAACACTAAAAATACTCATCAGATCACAAGGGAGAGAGCAAAAAAAGAAGAAAGAAACAAAAAAGAACTGCAAAAGCAAACAGAAAACGAGTAACACAATGGCAATAAGTACACACCTATCAATAATTACTTTTAATGTAAATGGACTAAATGCTCCAATCTAAAAACATAGAGGGACTAACTGGATACAAAAATAAGACCCATATATATGATGCCTACAAAAGACTTACTTTAGATATAAAGATATACAGATTGAAAGTGAAGAGAAGGAAAAGGATATTCCATGCAAATGGAAATGAAAAGAAAACAATACTTATATCAGACAACATAGACTTTAACAAAGGCTGTAACAAGAGACAAAGGAGGACATTACATAATGATGGAGGGATCAATCCAACAAGAATTAAATATATGTACCTTAGGTGTAGGACTACCTAACTATGTAAAGAAAATAATAACACAAATAAAGGGAGAAGTAAATGGCAATAAATAATAGTAATCCCACACTTACATCAATGGATAGATCATCAGAGCAGAAAATTAATATGGAAACATCGACCTTAAATGACACATTAGACCAGATACACTTAATTGATAGATACAGAACATCCCACCCAAAAAAGCAAAATACATATTCTTTCAAGTGCACTTGGAATATTCTTCATAATAGATAACATGTTATGCCACAAAAAACGTCTTAATATATTTAGGATTGAAATCACATTAAGCATCTTTTCCAATCATAATGCTATGAGACTGGAAGTCAACTACAAGAAAAAAAAAAACTACAAAAAAACACAAACATGTGGAGGCTAAACAACGTGCTACTAAACAATCAATGGATCACTGAAGAAATCAAAGGGAGAATTTAAAAATATGGAGACAAATAAAAATGTAAAAGAAATCCAGATTCTATTGGATATAGCAAAAGCAGTTCTAAGACGGAAGTTTATAGCCATACAAGGCTACCTCAGGAAACAAGAAAAATCTAAAACAACCTAAATTTACATTTAATGGGACTAGGAAAAGAAGAACAAATAGAATCTAAAGTTAGTAGATGAAAGATAATAAAGATCAGAGTAGAAATAAATGAAGTAGAGACAAAAAATAGAAAATATCAAAGAAACTAAGTTGCTTCTTTAAAAAAAATAAACAAGATTGATAAACCTTTAGTCAGACTCATCAGAAAAAAATGAGAAAGCCCAAATTACTAAAATCAGAAATGAAAGAGAAGTTACAATCAACACTGCAGAAATATGAAGGATCATGATAGATTACTAAAACAACTATATTATATGCTAATAAAATGGAAACCTAGAAGAAATGGATAAGTTCCTAGAAAGATGCAATCTGCTAGGACTGAATTGGGAAAAAATAGAAAATATGAACAGACTGATTACCAGGAAATAAATTGAATCAGTGATAAAACAAACTCCAAACAAACAAAAGTCCAGGACCAGATAGCTTTACAGTGAATTCCACAGAACATTTAAAGAAGAGTTAAAACCTATCCTTCTCAAGATATTCCAAAAATTGAAGAAGAAGAAGCACTTCCTAACTCATTTCACAAGACCAAAAAACTATCCCTGATGGTATAGGTGCAAAAATCCTCCACAAACTATTAGCAAGCCAAATTCAACAATATATTAAAAGAATAATACATCAAGAACAAGTGGGATTTATTCAAGAGATGCAAGGATGTTTCCCAATATCTGCAGATGATGTGATAGGCCATGTTAACAAAATGAAGGTAAAAAACAATATGATCAACTCAGTAGATACAGGAAAACCATTTTCTGAAATTCAGCATCTATTTATGATTAAAAAAAAAAAAACTCTGAACAAAGTAGGTATAGAAGGAACATACCATCATACTAAATGGTGAAAAACTTCAAGCATTTTCTCTAAGACTATGAACAAGACAAGGATGCCCACTGTTGCCACTTTTATTCAACATAGTTTGGAAGTCCTAGCCACACAGGGATCAGACAAGAAAAAGAGATAAAAGTCATCCAAATTGGAAAGGAAGAAGTAAAACTGTCACTATTTGCAGATGATATCACACTATATACAGAAAACTCTAAAGACTCCACTGAAAATTAATAGAACTAATAAATGAATCACTCAAGTTGCAGGATGCAAAATTAATATACAGAGATGTTGAATTTCTATACATTAAAAACTATGAAAAATAGAAATGAAGAAAACAATTCTACTTACAGTTACATTAAAGAGAATAAAATGCCTGGGAATAAATTTAATAAAGGAGATGAAAGACTTGTACTCTAAAAGCTGTAGGACATTGGTGAAAGTAATTGAAGATGACACAAATAAATGGAAATACATACCATGCTCATGGATTTGAAGATTAATATTTTTAAAATGTCCATACCGCCCAAAGCAATCTGCAGATAAAATTCAATTACTATCGGGTTTCCCTGGTGGTGCAGTTGTTGAGAGTCTGCCTGCAGGGGACACGGGTTCGTGCCCCGGTCTTGGAGGATCCCACATGCCGTGGAGCGGCTGGGCCCGTGGGCCATGGCCGCTGAGCCTGCGCGTCCGGAGCCTGTGCTCTGCAGCGGGAGGGGCCATGGTGGTGAGAGGCCCATGTACCGCAAAAAAAAAAAAAAAAATTCAATTACTATCAAAATACCCATGGCCTTTTTTCATAGAATTAGAATAAATAATTCTAAAATTTGTATGTAATAAAAACACTGAATAACAAAAGTATTCTTGAGAAAGAAGAATAAAGCTGGAGGTCCTGCACTCTCTGATTTCAAACTATACTACAAAGCTACAGTAATCAAGACAGTATAGTACTGGCACAGAAACAGGTGCACAGGTAAAAGGAACAGAATGGACAGACCAGAAATAAACCTATGCATATATGGTCAATTAATCTATGACAAAGGAGGCATGAATATATAATGGAGAAAATATAGCATCTTCAATAAATGGTGTCGGGAAAACCAGGCAGCTGCATGTAGAAGAACCGAATGGGACTATTTTCTCACACCATATACAAAATAAACTCAAAATGGGTTAAAGACTTAAACATGACACCTGAAATCATAATAGTCCTAGAAGAAAACACAGACAGTAAGCTTTTTTACATGGGACTTAGCAGTATTTTGGGGTCTGTTTCCTCAGGCTAGGACAACAAAAACAAAAATAAACAAATGGGACCACATCAGACTAAAAGCTTTTGAACAGCAAAGGAAATTATTAATGAAATGAAAAGGCAGCCTACTGAATGGGAGAAGATATTTGCCAACAGTGTATCTGATAAGTGGTTAATATCCAAAATATACAAAGAACTCACCCAACTCAACATAAAAAATAATCCCAATTTAAAAATGGGCAATGGGTCTGAATAGACATTGTTCATAAGAAGATATACAGATGGCCAACAGAAACATTAAAAAATACTCAGCATCAGTAATCATCAGGGAAATGTAAATCAAAACCACTATGAGATACTGTCTCACATCTGTCAGAATAGCTATCATCGTAAAGACAACAAATATCAAGCACTGGCCAAGATGGGGAGAAAAGGTGGGAATGTAAATTGGTGGAGCCCATATGTAAAATGGTATGGATGTGCCTGAAAAAATTAAAAATAGAACTACCGTATGATTCAACAATTTTACATGTGTGTATTTATACAAAGAAAAAGGAAACATTTATTTGAAAAGAACATGCACATCAGTGCTCACTGCAGCATTATTTTCTGTAGCCAAGATGTGGAAGCAACCTAAGTCTCTATTGATAAGTGAACGAATATAGATGATGTGGTACATATATATGCCATGGAATATTACTCTGCCATAAAAAATGAAATCCTGCCATTTGAAACAATGTGGATGGCTCTAGAGGGTATCATGCTAAGTGAAATAAGTCAGGCAGAGAAATACAAGGCCATATAATCTCACTTATATGTGAAACCTAAAAAGCAAAACAAAACAAAAACAGATTCATAGATAAAGAGAGCAAAGTGTGATTGCCAGAGGAGAGGAGGGTGGGGGAGCAAAATAGGTGAAGGTGATTAAGAGGTATAAACTACCAGTTAGAAAATAAATAATCCACAATGTTGCAATATACAGCATAAGAAATATGGTCAATAATACTGTAATAACTGTGTATGGGGACAGATGGTTCCTAGCCTTATCACGGTGATCATTTCATAATTCATGCAATCAGTATGTAGTACACCTGAAAGTAACATAATATTGTACATTAACTATAGTTCAACTTTAAAAAAAGAATAGAAAAAATATTTCCATGTTAGCATGTGGAATAGTAGTAGATTTCAAAGAGAAGTCATTAATTACTAAAAAATATTTAGTGCCATGTAAGTCCATACATTACAAGTTTCTAATTCTTCTTTTTCTAGTTTTGGTATTTCTTTTGCAAGAAATGTACCCATTGCAATTAACCAAATTTATTAACATATAAATTTTATAGTGTTGTATTTTAAATCTCCATTGTAACAGTAATTTTATCTTCGTTTGTTCTGCACTATTTCATCTTCAGTCTTGTCAAAACACGAAACCTTAAACAGTCTTCAACTAAATTTACTCTTTTTTTAATCTTTGCTATTGTTTTTGTTTTCTCTGTTATTGATTTCTATCCTTATAGCCTCTCTTGTTTCTTTGATTTTATTCTGTTCTTTTTCCAGTTTCTTTAGGTGTCTCAATTCTTTTTTTCTTGTGTTCTGGTACATTGAAATCTAAGTCTTCTAAATATTAATTAACATTTGCAGTTTTTATGTGATCACTGTATGTTTGCATGTTCAGAGGCTAGAGTGATAACATAAAAAATGTGTCTAGCTGAATATTGGGGAACATGTTTTAGTCTTTTAAATGGATAGAAAATAGAATACGGACCATTGAAGGATTTTAGGTGCCTCTTACTGACCCCTCTCAACTTGTAAGCAGCAAATTAGAGAAGGTGTATGACTGTTATGGTAATTGGTACTGGATAGTTTTCATCATCATTGATGCAATTGAGAGGTCAGTCTGTCCAGAGTGGATGCCAAGGATAATTAAATTTAGTAAGAAGAGGTTTTTTTTTTTTTTTTTTAGCATGCTCAGCATATACAAACTAGTCAATGTGTTCAAACTATTCCATATTTTCAAAGTGTTCAGATATGTTTTGTTACAGAAATCATGAAAATGGAAAACCTCCTCAAGCTAGAATAAAGAAATATCCAGTTAATGAATTTGAAGCATTCATATTTGGGTCTGGATCTATATTACATTGTCATAGAACCAAAACCCATTTCTTTTTTGTAACCTAACATTCTTATTTAGGTGGGAAATGCAAATGTCTAAAATTAAGAGTTTATAGACTCAGCTTGTGGGAATGCTACTGACTCAAAAACAACTCAGAAATAATTTATTTATGGTAGTTTTTTTCTTAAAACTTGTTTCTTGACCTTCCTGTTCCTTCTCATCCTGTGCTTCAAGGAATCAATGCAACTGCAGCATGTGGTTGCCTGGATACGTGTGCAGACACTGCCTGATGAAAGTGTAATGTAACAGCTTGATTTGTCATCAAAATGGAGAAATCTTGAGGGAAAAGTGATTTGGTGAGTGGCAACTAGAATTTGAAAAAGCTGATTTTCCTGTAAGTTAACAAAACAAAATTTGTAGAAAGTTGGTACCAGGCATATGTGTTTGCTATCTGTATACTAAAATAAAGTTGCATAGATATATATTCCTAATGTGAAAATCACGAGAAGAAATAACAATTTATAATTTATATTTGTTAATGAGTTTGTGTTTCCTATATAGAATCAGCAGATAATAAAATTGCATTATATCTGGGATTAGCTTGTCATACCTGCTTAGTCTTACCATTTAAATACTGTAGTAACAATTGACTTATTTTTATTTTTAATTGAGGTAACATTGGTTTTTAACATTATGCGTTTCATGTGTACAATATTATATTTCTACTTCTGTATACACTACAGTGTGCTCACCAGCAAAAATTTAGTTTCCATACCTGTTTTTCATAGTTAATAAATATTACCCTTATAGAATTTCCAGAAGAATCTTAAATAAGCTATGATCGCTGAGTTTACCATTTTTTACTTCCACACTTCCAAAACAGACATCATTTTGAAAACGTACTTACTAAAGAGAGTCTCTAAATGAATTTCAGCATTGTGACCCTGTGACTATGTTGTTTGAAATGTCTACTAGTTAGAGTTCTCTGGGAGATGGCATTCTCTGCAGTCCTAAAAGATATTCAGAGTTGCATAATATTTATCTATGTAAGCAAGATATTTCTAGAAATTTTAATTTATTTTTACAGCATTGACACTATATATAAAGTATGTATATAATAAGCTAAAATGCCTATATTTTCTCATTATAACTTGATTAATTTTCTTTCATAGAATCCTTCTTAATTTTATGATTATATATAGTTTTTTTTTAACCTATTAACATTTAAGAGAATGAAAGTGGTTAAAGATTGATAAAGAGAACTAAAAATGAAGGGGAAAAGAGATTCAACTTTTTAGTGTACTAGATTAAAATTTTAAAGGAGATGTGAAGATATTTATGGGTCATTTACTGTTTAAAAATTGCAGACCTTCTGTAAATTAAATTTTCTCAGTGTTTCACCCTTGCCATGTTTTTAAAAAGGGCAAATATACAGATCTAACCTTTTCTAAGATAGGAAAACTATTAAAGGAATTTCAAGTTGTAAGGAATTTCTGTGTCAAAATCTTATATAACATATAGACATTTAATTGAGGATATTAATTTCTGTACTTTAGATGCTGATACATAGCCATTTAACATTCATGTCATTGACAGATATTTATTTCACCATTGCAAGATATAACATATAAAGATTTAATTATGGATATTCATTTCCATCTTTTAGCCTTGACGTATACCCGTTTAACTATCACATCATAGGTACATATATTTTCACCATTGCAAGCTGTGAAATGTTAAAATTAAACTGCAAATATCCATTGCCTTGTTGTAGTTCCATGCACATAAAAACCAGTCACCAGATTGTAGACAGATATTTTACTGTCAAATACTTGTAATAAAATGGTATTTTCAGTCATTAGTAAATGAAAATTTAATCTTTTAAAGGATAACTATAAATTTAGGTGTGGCCAATTATTGAACAACAAATAATATGAAACTGAAATCATTTAATACAACTTCAAAATTAAAGCTTTGATTTTTGTAAAAATGAAGGATGTGTGTTAAACAATGTCAAACAATAGAAAAAAGCCCATAAACTTAAAAATTCACACAAAAATCCTAATACTTGAAGACAGTCTCTGACAAGATCCATTTGTGTTATAGAGAGTATCTCTCTACTGTACATAAAGAGATAAAAAGGTAGAGATAGATAGGCAGGTAGGTAAAGATAGAGAAAAAAATACTGCTTTAGAAAAACATGATTAAAATGCCATTGCGTTTAAACAAAGAAAATGAAGCTAAAGACAAAGTGGAGAAATTAATGAATTTCAGATAAAGCTTGTTTTATCACAGAGATATGTTACTAAAAAATTGTTTGAAATTTAGAAATATACTCAGAACTGTGTAGCTGCACATTGGATCAACAGAGAGAACATTATAAATACTGCTACCTGAGTCTTACCCTCAAAGGTTCTGAATTAATTGACCTCGGAGGATGTGGCTGTATTATCAGGAGTTTTACATATGATTACAGTGTAAAGAGTTGAGAAACACAGCTCTAAAGCAAGGAAAGTTATCATGAAAATCTTAAGTTATGTAAAATTATAAAAAGTTGTAAATTTTGTAAGGTTAAATATCCTTTAACAATATGAAAGTACACAATGATAAAAAATGAGAAGAAATTAGCAGACTTAAAATTCTATCATTACTCCCTCACCTCCCTATTTTTTCCTTTTTTATTACTTTAACATGGAGGAAAGAAACATATTTTATATAATCAAATAATTGTCACTTGTTGAATTGGTTCAATGGCCACAGATACCTCTTCCCTCTCTTTTTTATTGAATATAGTTGACTTACAATAGTATATTAGTTTCAACTATACAACATAGCAATTCAAACTTTTTATGGCTTATACTTCATTTAAAGTTATTATAAAATATGGGCTATATTCCTTGTGCTGTATATTGAAACCTTGTATCTAATTTGTTGTATACATAGAAGTTGTACTTCTTAATCCCCTAACCCTATCTTGCCCATCCCCTTCATCTCCCTTCCCACAGGTAACCCCTAGTTTGTTCTCTGTATTTGTGAGGCTCTTTCTGTTTGGCATACTCATTTAAAAATTTTTTTAGATTCCACAAGTAAGTGAAAACATACATATTTGCCTTTCTCTGTCTGACTTATTTCACTAAGCGTAATATGCTCCATATCAATCCATGTTGTTGCAAAGGGCAAAATTTCATTTTTTAATAACTGAGTAATATTCCATTTTAGATATATACCACATCTTCTTTATGCATTCTGCTGATGGATACTTAGGTTGCTTCTGTTCTGTTTTTAGTTTTTTGAGAAACCTCTATACTGTTTTCCATAGAGTCTGCACCAATTTACATTATATCCAACAGTGTACTAGTGTTCCCTTTAATCTGCCTCTTCACCAACATTTGTTGTCTTTTTGATGATAGCCATTCTGACAGTTGTGAGATGATATGTTATTGTGGTTTTGATTTGAGTTTCCCTGGTAATAAGTGATGTTGGGCACCTTTTAATGCGCCTGTTTGATATCTGTATGTCTTCTTTGGAAAAATGCATATTCAGGACTTTTGCCCACTTTTTTATTTTTAAAAATTTTATTGAAGTATAGTTATTTACAATGTTGTGTTAATTTCTGTACAGCAAAGTGACTCAGTTATATATATATTTTCTTTTTCATATTCTGGTTTGTCACAGGATATTGAATATAGTTCCCTGTGCTATACAGTAGGACCTTTGTGTTTATCCATCCTTTATATAGTAGTTTGCCTCTACTAATCCCAAACTCCCGTTCCTTCCCTCCCCTACCCCACCCCCACCCACTTGGCAACCACAAGTCTGTTCTCTATCTATGATTCTGTTTTTTTTCATAGATATGTTGATTTGTTAAATCAGGATGTTTGTTCCTTTGATATTGTGTTGCATGAGAGGTATATTAATCACTTATAAGACATATCATTTGCAAATGTTTTCTCCCATTCAGTAGGTTGTCTTTTCTTTTTCTGATGGTTACATTTGCTATGTAAAAGTTTTTAATATAATTCAGTCCCATTTGTTTATTTTTGCTTTTGCTTCCTTTTCCTGAGAAGACAGATCCAAAAAATATTGCTAAGCCTTCTATAAAAAGTGTATTGCCTATGTAATATTTTTTTCTAGGAGTTTTATGATTTCCAATTTTTTTTTTTTTTACATCTTTATTGGAGTATAATTGCTTTACAATGGTGTGTTAGTTTCTGCTTTATAACAAAGTGAATCAGTTATACATATGTTCCCATATCACTTCCCTCTTGCCTCTCCCTCCCTCCCACCCTCCCTATCCCACCCCTCCAGGCATTCACGAAGCACCAAGCTGATCTCCCTGTGCTATGCAGCTGCTTCCCACTACCTATCTACCTTATGTTTGGTAGTGTATATATGTCCATGCCACTCTCTCGCTTTGTCACAGCTTACACTTCGCCCTCCCCATATCCTCAAGTCCATTCTCTAGGAGGTCTCTGTCTTTATTTCTGTCTTACCCCTAGGTTCTTCATGACATTTTTTTTCTTAAATTCCATATATATGTGTTAGCATATGGTATTTGTCTTTCTCTTTCTGACTTACTTCACTGTGTATGACAGACTCTAGGTCTATCCACCTCATTACAAATAGCTCAATTTCGTTTCTTTTTATGGTTGAGTAATATTCCATTGTATATATGTGCCACATCTTCTTTATCCATTCATCCGATGATGGGCACTTAGGTTGTTTCCATCTCCGGGCTATTGTAAATAGAGCTGCAATGAACATTTTGGTACATGACTCTTTTTGAATTTTGGTTTTCTCAGGGTATATGCCCAGTAGTGGGATTGCTGGGTCATATGGTACTTCTATTTGTAGTTTTTTAAGGAACCTCCATACTGTTCTCCACAGTGGCTGTATCAATTTACATTTCCACCAGCAGTGCAAGAGTGTTCCCTTTTCTCCACACCCTCTCCAGCATTTATTGTTTGTAGATTTTTTGATGATGGCCATTCTGACTGGTGTGAGATGATATCTCATTGTAGTTTTGATTTGCATTTCTCTAATGATTAATGATGTTGAGCATTCTTTCATGTGTTTGTTGGCAGTCTGTATATCTTCTTTGGAGAAACGTCTATTTAGGTCTTCTGCCCATTTTTGGATTGGGTTGCTTGTTTTTTTGTTATTGAGCTGCATGTGCTGCTTATAAATTTTGGAGATTAATCCTTTGTCGGTTGCTTCATTTGCAAATATTTTCTCCCATTCTGAGTATTGTCTTTTGGTCTTGTTTATGGTTTCCTTTGCTGTGCAAAAGCTTTGAAGTTTCATTAGGTCCCATTTGTGTATTTTTGTTTTTATTTCCATTTCTCTAGGAGGTGGGTCAAAAAGGATCTTGCTGTGATTTATGTCATAGAGTGTTCTGCCTATGTTTTCCTCTCAGAGTTTGATAGTTTCTGGCCTTATATTTAGGTCTTTAATCCATTTTGAGCTTATTTTTGTGTATGGTGTTAGGAAGTGATCTAATTTAATACTTTTACATGTACCTGTCCAGTTTCCCTAGCACCACTTATTGAAGAGGCTGTCCTTTCTCCACTGTACATTCCTGTCACCTTTATCAAAGATAAGGTGACCATATGTGCATGGGTTTATCTCTGGGCTTTCTATCCTGTTCCATTGATCTATATTTCTGTTTTTGTGCCAGTACCATATTTTCTTGATTACTGTAGCTTTGTAGTATAGTCTGAAGTCAGGGAGCCTGATTCCTCCAGCTCCATTTTTCGTTCTCAAGATTGCTTTGGCTATTCGGGGTCTTTTGTGTCCATACAAATTGTGAAATTTTTTGTTCTAGTTCCGTGAAAAATGCCATTGGTAGTTTGATAGGGATTGCATTGAATCTGTAGATTTCTTTGGGTAGTAGAGTCATTTTCACAATGTTGATTCTTCCAATCCAAGCACATGGTATATCTCTCCATCTATTTGTATCATCTTTAATTTCTTTCATCAGTGTCTTATAATTTTCTGCATACAGGTCTTTTGTCTCCTTAGGTAGGTTTATTCCTAGATATTTTATTCTTTTTGTTGCAATGGTAAATGGGAGTGTTTTCTTGATTTCACTTTCAGATTTTTCATCCTTAGTGTATAGGAATGCCAGAGATTTCTGTGCATTAATTTTGTATCCTGCTACTTTACCAAATTCATTGATTAGATTCTCTATGTATAGTATCATGTCATCTGCAAACAGTGACCGCTTTACTTCTTCTTTTCCGATTTGGATTCCTTTTATTTCCTTTTCTTCTCTGATTGCTGTGGCTAAAACTTCCAAAGCTATGTTGAATAAGAGTGGTGAGACTGGGCAACCTTGTCCTTGTCTTGTTCCTGATCTTAGTGGAAATACTTTCAGTTTTTCACCATTGAGGATGATGTTTGCTGTGGGTTTGTCATATACGGCCTTTATTATGTTGAGGAAAGTTCCCTCTATGCCTACTTTCTGCAGGGTTTTTATCATAAATGGGTGTTGATGTTGTCAAAAGCTTTCTCTGCATCTATTGAGATGATCATATGGTTTTTCTCCTTCAATTCGTTAATATGGTGTATCACATTGATTGATTTGCGTTTACTGAAGAATCCTTGCATTCCTGGAATAAACCCCACTTGATCATGGTGTATGATCCGTTTAATGTGCTGTTGGATTCTGTTTGCTAGTATTTTGTTGAGGATTTTTGCATCTATGTTCAGCAGTGATATTGGCCTGTAGTTTTCTTTCTTTGTGACATCCTTGTCTGGTTTTGGTATCAGGGTGATGGTGGCCTCATAGAATGAGTTTGGGAGTATTCCTCCCTTTGCTATATTTTGGAAGAGTTTGAGAAGGGTAGGTGTTAGCTCTTCTCTAAATGTTTGATAGAATTCGCCTGTGAAGCCATCTGGTCCTGGGCTTTTCTTTGTTGGAAGATTTTTAATCACAGTTTCAATTTCAGTGCTTCTGATTGGTCTGTTCATATATTCTATTTCTTCCTGATTCAGTCTTGCCAGGTTGTGTATTTCTAAGCATTTGTCCATTTCTTCCAGGTTGTCCATTTTATTGGCATAGAGTTGCTTGTAGTAATCTCATGATCTCTTGTATTTCTGCAGTGTCAGTTGTTACTTCTCCTTTTTCATTTCTAATTTTATTGATTTGAGTCTTCTCCCTTTTTTTCTAGATGAGTTTGGCTAATGGTTTATCAATTTTGTTTATCTTCTCAAAGAACCAGCTTTTAGTTTTATTGATCTTTGCTATCATTTCCTTCCTTTCTTTTTCATTTATTTCTGATCTGATCTTTATGATTTCTTTTCTTCTGCTAACTTCGGGTTTTCTTTGTTCTTCTTTCTCAAATTGTTTTAGGTGCAAGGTTAGGTTGTTTATTCGAGATGTTTCCTGTTTCTTAAGGTAGGATTGTATTGCTATAAACTTGCCTCTTAGAACTGCTTTTGCTGCATCCCATAGATCTTGGGTCATTGTGTCTCCATTGTCATTTGTTTCTAGGTATTTTTTATTTCCTCTTTGATTTCTTCAGTGATCACTTCATTATTAAGTAGTGTATTGTTTAGCCTTCATGTGTTTGTATTTTTTACAGATCTTTTCCTGTGATTGATATCTAGTCTCATAGCGTTGTGGTCAGAAAAGATACTTGAAACAATTTCAATTTTCTTAAATTTACCAAGGCTTGACTTGTGACCCAAGATATGATCTATCCTGGAGAATATTCCATGAGCACTTGAGAAAAATGTGTATTCTGTTGTTTTTGGATGAAATGTCTTATAAATATCAATTAAGTCCATCTTGTTTAATGTATCATTTAAAGCTTGTGTTTCCTTATTTATTTTCATTTTGGATGATCTGTCCATTGGTGAAAGTGGGGTGTTAAAGTCCCCTACTATGAATGTGTTACTGTCAATTTCCCCTTTTATGGCTGTTAGTATTTGCCTTATGTATTGAGGTGCTCCTATGTTGGGTGCATAAATATTTACAATTGTTATATCTTCTTGGATCGATCCCTTGATCATTATGTAGTGTCCTTCTTTGTCTCTTCTAATAGTCTTTATTTTAAAGTGTATTTTGTCTGATATGAGAATTGCTACTCCAGCTTTCTTTTGGTTTCCATTTGCATGGAATATCTTTTTCCATCCCCTTACTTTCAGTCTGTATGTGTCTCTAGATCTGAAATGGGTCTCTTGTAGACAGCAGATATATGGGTCTTGTTTTTGTATCCATTCAGCCAATCTGTGTCTTTTGGTGGGAGCATTTAGTCCAATTACATTAAAAGTAATTATCGATATGTATGTTCGTATTCCCATTTTCTTGTTTTGGGTTTGTTATTGTAGGTCTTTTCCTTCTCTTGTGTTTCTTGCCTAGAGACATTCCTTTAGCATTTGTTGTAAAGCTGGTTTGGTGGTGCTGAACTCTCTCAGCTTTTGCTTGTCTGTAAAGGTTTTAATTTCTCCATCAAATCTGAATGAGATCCTTTTTGGGTAGAGTAATCTTGGTTGCAGGTTTTTCTCCTTCATCACTTTAAATATGTCCTGCCACTCCCTTCTGGCTTGCAGAGTTTCTGCTGAAAGATCAGCTGTTAGCCTTATGGGGATTCCCTTGTGTGTTATTTGTTGTTTTTCCCTTGCTGCTTTTAATATGTTTTCTTTGTATTTAATTTTTGACAATTTGATTAATATGTGTCTTGGCGTATTTCTCCTTGGGTTTATCCTGCATGGGACTCTCTGTGCTTCCTGGACTTCATTAGCTATTTCCTTTCCCGTATTCAGGAATTGTTCAACTATAATCTCTTCAAATATTTTCTCAGTCCCTTTCTTTTTCTCTTCTTCTTCTGGAACCCCTATAATTCGAATGTTGGTGCGTTTAATGTTGTCCCAGAGGTTTCTGAGACTGTCCTCAGTTCTTTTCATTCTTTTTTCTTTATTCTGCTCTGCAGTAGTTATTTCCACTATTTTATCTTCCAGGTCACTTATCCGTTCTTCTGCCTCAGTTATTCTACTATTGATCCCATATAGAGTATTTTTCAGTTCATTTATTGTGTTGTTCATCATTGTTTGTTTCATCTTTAGTTCTTCTAGGTCCTTGTTAAATGTTTATTGCGTTTTGTCTATTCTATTTCCAAGATTTTGGATCATCTTTACTATCATTATTCTGAATTCTTTTTCAGGTAGACTGCCTATTTCCTCTTCATTTGTTAGGTCTGTGGGTTTTTATCTTGCTCCTTCATCTGCTGTGTGTTTTTCTGTCTTCTCATTTTGCTTATTTTACTGTGTTTGGGGTCTCCTTTTTGCAGGCTGCAGGTTCGTAATTCCCATTGTTTTTGGTGTGTGTCCCCACTGGCTAAGGTTGGTTTGGTGGGTTGTGTAGGCTTCCTGGTGGAGGAGACTAGTGCCTGTGTTCTGGTGGATGAGGCTAGATCTTGTCTTTCTGGGTGGCAGGTCCACATCTCATGGTGTGTTTTGGGGTGTCTGTGGACTTATTATGATTTTAGGCAGCCTCTCTGCTAATGGGTGGGGTTGTGTTCCTGTCTTGGTAGTTGTTTGGAATAGGATGTCCAGCACTGTAGCTTGCTGGTTGTTGAGTGAAGCTGGCTGCTATTGTTGAGATGGGGATCTCTGGGAGATTTTTGCTGTTTGATATTATGTGGAGCTGGGAGGTCTCTTGTGGTCCAGTGTCCTGAAGTTGGCTCTCCCACCTCTGAAGCACAGCACTGACTCCTGGCTGCAGCAGCAAGAGCCTTTCATCCACACAGCTCAGAATAAAGGGGAGAAAAAGTAGAAAGAAAGAATTAGTAGAAGAAGAAGGAAAGAAAGGAAGAAAGAAAGAAGGGAAGAAAGAAAGGAGGGAGGGAGGGAAGGAGGGGGGAAGGAAGGAAGGAGGGATGGAAGGAAAAAAAAGAAAGAAAGGTAAAGTAAATTAAAATAAAGTAAGATAAAATATAATAAAGTTATTAAAATAAAAAAAAATTATTAAGAGAAAATTAAAAAAAAAACGGATGGATAGAACCCTAGGACAAATGGTGGAAGCAAAGCTATACAGACAAAATCTCACACAGAAGCATACACATACACACTGACAAAAAGAGGAAAAGGGGAAAAAATCATAAATCTTGCTCTCAAAGTCCATGTCCTCATTTTGGGATGATTCATTGTCTAAAGGAGGGAAGGAAGGAAGGAAGGAAGGAAGGAAGGAAGGAAGGAAGGAAGGAAGGAAAGAAAGGAAGAAAGAAAGAAGAAAGGAAGGGAGGAAGGGAGAAAGAAAGGAAGGAAGGAAGAAAGAAAGAAAAGAAAAAAAGAAAGAAAGAAGGTAAAGTAAAATAAAATAAAGTTATTAAAATAAAAAATAATTATTGAGAAAAAAATTAAAAAAAAAAACCAAAACAGACAGATAGAACCCTAGGACAAATGGTGGAAGCAAAGATATACAGACGAAATCTCACACAGAAGTGTACACATACACACTCACAAAAAGAGGAAAAGGGGAAAAATCATAAATCTTGATCTCAAAGTCCACCTCCTCAATTTGGGATGATTCGTTGTCTATTCATATATTCCACAGATGCATGGTACATCAAGTTGATTGTGGAGCTTTAATCCGCTGCTTCTGAGGCTGCTGGGAGAGATATCCCTTTCTCTTCTTTGTTCTCACAGCTCCCAGGGGCTCAGCTTTGGATTTGGCACCACCTCTGCGTGTAGGACGCTGGAGGGCGTCTGTTCTTCGCTCAGACAGGACGGGGTTAAAGGAGCCACTGATTTGGAGGCTCTGGCTCACTCAGGCCAGGGGGAGGGAGGGCTACGGAGTGTGGGGCGAGCCTGCGGTGGCAGAGGCCGGCATGACGTTGCACCAGCCTGAGTCGCGCTGTGCGTTCTCCCGGGGGAGTTGTCCCTGGATCCCGGAACCCTGGGAGTGGCGGGCTGCACAGACTCCCTGGAAGGTGGGTGTGGATAGTGACCTGTGCTCGCACACCAGCTTCTTGGTGGCTGCAGCAGCAGCCTTAGCGTCTCATGCCCGTCTCTGGGGTCCGCGCTTTTAGCCGCGGCTTGCGCCCGTCTCTGGAGCTCCTTTAAGCACGCTCTTAATCCCCTCTCCTCGCGCACCAGGAAACAAAGAGGGAAGAAAATGTCTCTTGACTTTTCAGCAGATCCAGACTTTTCCCCGAACTCCCTCCCGGCTAGCCGTGGTGCACAACCTCTGCAGGTTGTGTTCACGCCGCCAACTCCAGTCCTCTCCTGGCGCTCCGACCGAAGCCCAAGCCTCAACTCCCAGCCCCGCCCGCCCTAGCCAGGGAGCAGACAAGCCTCTCGGGCTGGTGAGTGCCGGTTGGCCCTGAACCTCTGTGTGGGAATCTCCCCACTTTTCTCTCCGCACCCCTGTTGCTTTGCTCTCCTCCATCGCTCCAAAACTTCCCCCCTCCGCCACCCACAATCTCCACCCGCAAAGGGGCTTTCTAGTGTGTGGAAACCTTTCCTCCTTCACGGCTCCCTCCCACTGGTGCAGGTCCCGTCCCTATCCTTTTGTCTCTGTTTATTATTTTTTCTCTTTCCTACCCAGGTATGTGGGGGGGTTTCTTGCCTTTTGGGAGGTCTGAGGTCTTCTGCCAGCATTCAGTAGGTGTTCTGTAGGAGTTGTTCCACGAGTAGATGTATTTGTGGTGTATCTGTGGGGAGGAAGGTGATCTCCACATCTTACTCTTCTGCCATCTTCCTGGAAGCCCCTCCAGTCTTATATTTAGGACTTTAATCAATTTTGAATTTATTTATTTATTTTTGTGGTACGCAGGCCTCTCACTGTTGTGGCCCCTCCCATTGTGGAGCACAGGCTCCGGACGCGCAGGCTGAGCGGCCATGGCTCACGGGCCCATCCGCTCCGCGGCATGTGGGATCTTCCCGGACCAGGGCACGAACCCGTGTCCCCTGCATCCGCAGGCAGACTCTCAACCACTGTGCCACAAGGGAAGCCCTTGAATTTATTTTTGTATATGGTATGAGAAAATGTTCTAATTTAATTCTTTACACAGGATTGTCTGGTTTTTCCCACATCACTTATTGAATCGAGTGTCTTTTCCCCATTGTATGTTTTTGCCTGTTTTGTCATAGATTAATTGGCCATTATGTGAGGGTTTGTTTCTGGCGTCTCTATTATGTTCCATTGATCCATGTGTCTGTTTTTGTGTCAATATCATGATGTTTTAATGACTGTATATTTGTAGTGTAGTCTGAACTCAGGGACACTGATACCTCCAACTTCGTTCTTTTTTCTCAATATTTCATTAGCTATTTGTGGTTCCATATAAATTTTAGGATTATTTGTTCTAGTTTCATGAAAAATCTCATGGGTATTTTGATAGGAATTGCATTAAATCTGTAGATTGCTTTGGGTAGTATGGACATTTTAAAAATATTAATACTTCTAATCAATTAACATGGGGTATCTTTTCATTTCTTTGTATCATTTTCAATTTCCTTCATCAATATCTTACAGTTTTCAAGAGTATAGCTTGTTGCCCTCCTTGGTTAAGTTTATTCCTAGGTATTTCATTCTTTTGGTGTGATTTTAAACAGGATTGTTTTCTTGCTTTCTCTTTCTGATAGTTCATTATTAGTGTATAGAAAAGCAACAGGTTTCTGTGTATTAACCTTGTGTCCTGCAAATTTACTGATTCATTTATTAGTTCTAATAGTTTTCTGTGGAGACTTTAAGGTTTTTTATGCACAGTATCACGTCATCTGCAAATACAGTTTTATGTCTTCCCTTCCAATTTAGTTTATATTGCTATAAATTTCCCTGTGAGAACTGGCTTTACTATATCCCATAGATTTTGGAAAGTTGTGTAGCCATTTTTATTTGCACTAAGGTATTTTATAATTTCCTCTTTGATTTCTTCATTGACCCATTGGTTTCTTAGTAGCATGTTGTTTAGTCTCCACATGTTTGTGTTTTCTCCATTTTTCTTCTTGTAGTTGATTTTTAGTTTCATACCATTGTGGTCAGAAAAGATCTTGATTTAACTTTAATCCTCTTAAATTTGTTTAGACATTTTTTATGGCCTAACGTGATCTATTCTGGAGAAAGTCTCATGTGCACTTGAAAAGAATGTGTATTCTGGCTGTTTTAGTATGCAAACCTGTAGCTATCAATTAAATCCAACTGGCTAATGGGTCATTTAAGGCCACTATTTCCTTATTAAATTTCTGTCTGGATGAACTGTCCTTTGATGTAAATGGGGCACTAAAATGCCCTATAATTAATTACTGTATTATTATCAATTTGTCCCTATATATCTGATAATATTAGCTTTCTATATTTATGTTCTTCCACTACTAGGTATATACCTAAAGGAATTGTAAACTTATGTCCGTTACAACAAACAAATAAACAAACAAACTTGCACATGAATGTTAATAGCAGCATTATTCATGATAACTAAAAAGTAGAAACTACTCACATGTTTACCATCAACTGATCCATAAATAACAAAATGTGATATATCCCTTCAATGGAATATTTGCCAGTCATAAAGGTGAATGAAGTACTAATGCATGTCCCAACATGGGTGACTATTATGCTAACTGAAGTAGTCAGACACAAAAGGCCGTATGTTTTATGATTCCATTTATATGAAATGTTCAGAATAGGCAAATTCATAGAGACACAGCAAATTAATGGTTGCTAGGAGCTGGAGAAAGGAGATAATTGGGAATGACTGCCAAAGGATATAGATTTTTTGTTTGGAAGATAGAAGTGTTCTGGAATTAGATAGTGAGGATGGTTGTACAACCCTGCAAATATAGTAAAGATCATTAGACTGTACACTTTAAAAGTGTGAATTTTGTGGCATATGAATTATATCTCAAAACAAATAATGAAATGGTGCACCTAGATAGAATCATCAATGACTCTTAAAACTACTAAGTGAAAGGTTGATGAGGAATTTATAATACATGGATCTGTCTGACAGGCAGTGAACTTTGTTCAAAATTGGACTGTTACTCATTAAGTGCCTCCTCATATTATACAGTGGGAAGAACACACACCATTTAAGAAGTATTCTTTCCAAAAAATTGAACTTGAATTTATAAAGGCTGTAACTACTAGTTTACAGGAAATATGAAGGATAGAGAAACATGTTAAATTATACCACAAGAATATGAGAAATCAAATCAAGAAGGTGGGAATTTCTATAAGAAAGCAACTCAGGGGCTTCCCTGGTGGCGCAGTGGTTGAGAGTCCGCCTGCCGATGCAGGGGACAAGGGTTCGTGCCCCGGTCCGGGAAGATCCCACATGCCACGGAGCAGCTGGGCCCGTGAGCCATGGCCGCTGAGCCTGCGCTTCTGGAGCCTGTGCTCCACAACGGGAGAGGCCACAACAGAGAGAGGCCCGCATACCGCAAAAAAAAAAAAAAAAAAAGAAAAAAGAAAAAGCAGCTCAGTTTCTTTAATAAACAAGTGGTTTGAAGATAAATGGAGGGAATGGTAATGCAGATCGAAGGAGACCTAAGACATAAGCAACATAAACATTTGAACAAGAAAAAAGATACTTTTTCCAACAATTTAGGAAAATGTACACATTGGATATTAGAAGATGTTAAGAAATTATTATACCTCTTAAAGTTAAAAATAATTCCTTAATATCATCTAATACTAAATCTGTGTAACTTTGCATAGATTGTTGACTCCGGGTAATAACTGGAACTTGGGATTCATAGTACTACTTCTTCCCCTTTTGTGTATGTTTGAAAATTTCCATAATACAAAATTTTAAAAAAAGTAAGCCTAACATTCAGTGGCAATGGGTCAGTATTAATAAGTTCATCTACTGATCTCAGATTGTTTAGTTGGAGAAGGCATTGTTGAGTCAATGGGAAGTTCTTTGGCCTTGGAATTAGAAATACTTTGGTTTGAATATGGCTCTGCTACTTATAAGCACTATTACCTTGGGCAAGTAATATACTTTTCTGAATCAGTTTTCCAATCTATGAACAAGGATTATATCACCTACTTAAGAAAGTTTTGGAGGAACATGTGAGATGTGTTTGGCATAGAATAAATGCTCTATAAATGTCAACTATCTTAAAACCTGACTCTAAAAGTAATCTCTATTGAATAAGATTCCTAAATAAAAGTTATATATTTTTTTAATTTAAGTTAATTCTCATTAAAGGCCAATCAGTAGTGACTCCCTAACTCCCCATGCATCTCCATAATGTATTAGGGAAACCAAAATAATCAACTCATAATATGTGAAAGTAAATTAATTTATGACAGTTTCTGATTTTGTAAAGTGGCTGCCTGATAAAAGATATGCCTACTTTGAACAAAATCATTAATAGTAAAACTACCAAGAAGCTTATTTCTGAAGAAAGAAACCACCTATTTTATGATATTGGAGGGGGAATAAATAAAAGCCAAACTACTGTAGCCATTAACAGTAAATTCACGGCACATTTTTGAAACTGTCTTTCTGCATGAGATTATCCATCTTTAAGCTAAATTCAAGATACTATACCTAAATTTTGATAAGCATTCTTACTTTACTTTAGTTTCCTTGTCCCCAAATTTGAAACATTTGTCACATCATTTTCAAGAGCCAGGAGCTATTCAGATAGCTTATATTTCAAAACTACTAATCGTTTTCATATGTATAGATTGTGTTCCTCATTGTAGAAGATAAAGAAAAGGAACATGATCCCCAAATTTAAATTGTGTAGTCTTCTCTTCCTTATGGCACGCTATTACCTTTGTCAATGATGGTCACTCTATTTTCTTCATAATCAATAACATATATAATTTTATATTCTCTGGGTCCTTATAGTTCTGTTTCCATTTATTTTTATCTAATATAAAACTGGAATATAACCCATATGGAAAAAAACAGTCTTTGACAATCTTCTATGTACATATTTTCTTTATCTTTATGTATTTGAAACGTCAGCTCATTAACTGGGGAAGCTAAATTGATTTAAGCATTTTATTAGTCCTTATTCTGACCCTGAAATTACTTAGTAATATAACATTAAACATATTTAAATTTAATATAGTCTATATTAAACATAGATTTTTCTGTTTATTTTTAAATTAATAGGAGCAAATAGTAAAAAATGGAAATGGAATAAAATAATTTAGACTGAAACAAAAAAAATAGAATGAAAGCTATGCTTCCCTTACCAACTTACCAATCTTTTCAACCAGAAATGTGTAGTCTATTTTAAAACAAAATACTCTACATATTATTGTGCCACTTGCTTTCCAGTTACCAACATATTTTAGTGATATTTCCAAATCAGGAGAGATAGTTGTGAATCGTTTGCTTTAAAGACTACACAGTATGGGGCTTCCCTGGTGGTGCAGTGGTTGAGAGTCCGCCTGCCGATGCAGGGGACACGGACGGGTTCGTGCTCCGGTCCGGGAAGATTCCACATGCCGCAGAGCGGCTAGGCCCATGAGCCATGGCCACTGAGCCTGCGCGTCCGGAGCCTGTGCTCTGCAACGGGAGAGGCCACAACAGTGAGAGGCCCGCGTACCGCAAAAAGACTACACAATATTCCAATTTAAAACTGTGCTATGATTAATTTAATTAGCCCTATTTAGATAGATTTATTTTTATTACATTTTGATGATATTGAAAACAATGCTATGATAAATATCCTTCTATTTGTATCATGGCAAAGTACTACATCTTCTTAGAGTGTTGGATTACTAGTGTAACTGGTACATTTATGTCCAAATCAGCTTCCAAAATGTTTGCCCTAGTTGACAATGACGACAAAAAGGATACCTGTGACTACTTTCTCAAATCCTGTGGTTTTACCAAATGTATGCAAGTTTTATTTTACTCCAATAGGTAAAACATAAGAGTTTGCAGTTTTATTCCTCATATTTTTCAGGTTATGACTTGAGTGAAGCAAAACATTTTCAAATATTTGGAAGACCTTTATTTTTATTTTGTTTAATTTTGTTTTATTTTGTATTTTTTGTGTCATGCCTATTAGTATCTTTTCCCCATTTTTTCCTTTTGGTTATTTTTTATGATGGATTTATATAGCAACAAAATTAAGGAGATTAGTCTTTTGTCTCTAGGAGATATTGCAATTATTTCCTCCAGATTGTCATGTCAGTATTGAATTTATTTATGATATTTCTTTCATATTTGGAATCTATTTCTGTTTTTAAAAATATTTTCTATTTGGTTGTGTCTAAGTTTTTTTTTTCTTCTAATTTGTTAAAACTATTAGGCTCTATGTAGAATAAATGACCTTTCTCTTTAATGATTATTTTAAAAATTAAAATTTCTGATAGATTTAATCCTTTTACTTTTATGGCTTCATTTAAAAATTTTTCCCAAATGTTTCTCATTACAAAAATATTTTAAAATGCTGCCATATTAATTATAGAAATTTTCTGTCGTTTTTTAAATAAACAGCTTCCAAAGGACTAAGTGTTTTCTGTAAATTACATTACTAAACATGTTTATGTCTATTTCAATATTCTCCATGTTGTTCCATTTAGCTATATGTCTATTTTGCAAAGATACTTAACTGTTTTAATTCCCAACACTTTATAATAGTTTTTAGTATCAGCTAATGCTGGTGTGTTTGCACTGCCTTTTTTTTTTGCATAATTAACTTGGCTTTTCTCTTATGCATATATTTTCAGATGACCTAAAGCAAGGGTCTGTAAACTTGAGGGCAAAACTTGGAAAATAATCTACCAAGGCAGCCCAGGTTTCAGGAGCAAAATTCCAGAGAGAAGAAAGCACATTCAGATGATTCTCAAATTCATACCTGCTTTAAATATTGAGGCATTTTATGATTTGAATATGGATTGGGCCAAAGGCTGAGCATATGAAAAGAAAGTAGAGGTTGCTAAGAGGTAAATACTCAAGCAAAAGCTTTTGGGAGCCTCATGAGGCTGGGGAGAGAAATATTTAAGTGGGAATTCATTTCAGGGGGAAACAAAACAAAACAAAACAAAAAACAAACAAAACAGAAAAACCCCTAGCAGCTACAGACTTTTATTGGTAGGATGAGCCACTTTCAGCAAAAGGCTTCAGCTTCAGATGCTACTGACTAGCAAGGGTAAATGTGGTTCCAAGTGAGTGGCCCAACTGTTCTTTCTCCTACCCTCATCTTTCAAAGCAACTCTATTTGTGGTGTTTTGCCAGGATGTTCTTTACTCCCTTTTCACTGCACTGAACTACTTAGTAATAAAAGGAAATTTTAATTAATCAGTAGTGAGTTCCTCCAAATTGATCCCACCAACACTATATTTTGCAGATATTTTTTGTTGTTCATGTCATGGAGTTGGCACTCTTCCCTAATTTCATACTGATGCTGTTTTTTCCCCGTTTGTCTTTATCTTCTGTTGATTCATTAGGGTTGGGATAGGTTTGTGGGAGCTATTATTTACCTCCATCTTTTCTACATACTATCATCAAATTATTTGTAGAATATTTCTCATAATGTCTAAAATGATTCTTAAATTTGAATTTTCTACTTCATTTTACTAAAACAATCTTTTTATTTTTATAAGTACAATTTTAGAAAAAATGATAGCAATTAAGAAATTATTTGGATTTTTTCTTTTATATAATTATGTAGCAGCTATTAAAGGTAAATTTTTATTATGTGTCAAAAACTGGGAAGGGTCTAAGTTTTTGCCCTACTTGTAAGGTTACAAGTTAGCCTTCCACACTTTTGTGGATGCTGACAGAAGACATAAGGTACCTGGTTCAGAGACAATAGATATTTTGACTAATGATACAACATGACATATCAGCATCAGATTTATGTTGGTTCTTCTTGCTCCTCAACCTCTCTAAAGGCAATGAAGAGAAGTCAAGTAGATGCTGCACACACAGTGGGTTTGTGCCACAGATAGAGAATCTTAAGCCTAGGAAATCCTAATCTTCTCCCATGAGGGACAAGCACACTTGCCCTTTGTGTCAGAGGGAGATTTTATCTCTAACTTCCAAGGCTGTTCATTATGTACACACCTTAGTAAATATAGTCCAGACAAAAGGAGAAATTAGTATCTTCTTATTCATAAGATATGCAGAAACATGAATGAACCATAAATTATCTCCCAACACTAAACAAAACCAAAAAATGAACACACACACATCTGTTTAAAGGTATCAGAAAGTTATCGTGCCAGACAGGGCTTGGAAAACAAGATCCCCTTACTTGGGTGTTGGGGGAAAGTGTAAGGAGAGGTTAGGCTATAGGCTGGCCATACAATTTAATTCTTCTCAACTGTTGCAAATTGATAAGAATTAGAGATATCTACATGATAGCTAGGAAAGCACAAGTAGTAAACAAAAGTATATGTGAAAGTACTTTCCTCTAACCTGATTTTTCACTAATATGATCAGTTCACCATAAACTGGGAGAATTTTGCATAATCAGAAATTGATCCTCTGCCCATTCATTTTTTTCACATATCCCTCCCCTATCTGGAAAAATGATGATCGGCCAACCTGGAAAGCATATGTACTGGGAAGGCTATGATGTAATGCCGTATAATGTAGACAGAAACAAACAGAAAAAAGTGAATTCAAAAGGAACTTTCTATTAGAAAGAAGCTCAAAAGTAAACAAAATCAAATAGAGCAAATAACCCATGCTAGTGCTTCCCATGGCTCCAATGACTATATCACTTTCCTTTTGATTCTAAAATAATGAGTACAATACATCTACATCAGCTTTAGGTAGTAAAGAAGGTCCTTTAACAATGTCCAGGTTAGTCATAAAAATAAACTAAAAGATTCGACCTTCGTCATTCTATGGCCAATTAAAAGGCTGAAAAAGTTATGTACAGCATGAAATCCTTGATAATAATTTAGAACATAAAAGAAGATGAACATTACATATAAGAAAAAAGAAAGATAAATTATTTTAGAAAGACATTACATCCTCCTCTTTTTTCGACATCAAGAAAAAAAACCAAGGGCTCTGAAACAATGGATAAAAGACTATGAGAACAAAAAAGGGAAATGGTGGGATTAATGACAAATATTATAAGGTGTTGATTCTATACAAGAATTTTAAATGACACTAGAATATGCAGAGTAATAATGACCACATCAAGTGGTTTAATTGGTGAAATGAAGCTTAGAAAGTTTTTTACCCAGTCCAGATATAGAGAACCAAAAGATTAATGCAATTACTGTGATGACAGTAGATAGACAAAAAAATGTTAGTGTACATAAATAAAAGAACAGAAATATAACAATAAATGCTAATTAAAAATATGATGGACTTAACATACCTGATATGAAGAAATACATGGCTCTTTATAAGGAAAAATCATCTTCAGGAACATGGTACCTGAGGTCATATTCAGGCATGTTTACCTATTGGGTGAACTTTGATCCAAATGACTTGAGCTCTCCCATGCCACTATTTTTTTCACCTGAAAATAAAGGTACTATTATTTACCTTCCACACTTGTTAGGATGATTAATAGAGAAATAGTCTTTAGTGCTAAACACATAGAAAAGCTCATTAAGTAAGCTGCCATTATTATCGGGAAAAATGGAGAAATATTACCATTATGTAGATAGGCATGGTAAATTATTTTAATTTAATGCGATCTGTATGAAACAAAGAGCTAAATTACAAAGCAAATATATAACTCTAAATGTAGATTCTTCCTAGTAAATATTAGATATCAGAGTGAAATAAAAGAATATCCATAGAGATTGAGGGTTATCAGTGATTATAAAATAATGCTGTACAAACTAATATGTAATTTATGTATGAATATAATACAAATACATACTCAGAGTTGTTTCTTTTTTTAATCATGTGTACTTTCCCTAAATGAGTGCAAGGGATATGACTTGCTAAAGAACATGTTCAAACTCTTATGAAATAATCTAAATAAAGGACTCAGAATTATTTTAAAAATCATTAGAAATATTAATCAGCCAATCTGTAATGAAATAAAGATTAATGAGATCTTTAAGATTGAAAACCCTACTCAAATGCTCTCATATTACAAATTACTCAATATAAGCAAAGATTAGCCAGGAAAATATAAACGTAAAATAAGCAGATATTTTAATATCGATATAGAATACACAGTAGAATGTAATAGCATCGTTGTAAATAAATGGTGTTGTTTTATTGAAGAAGTGTTCAATCTGTAATGGAAAAATTTATTCAGTCTCAAGTTATACAGAACATATCGCTAATTACAATGAAAAAGTAAAAGAAAAATATAGTTGAATTTTCTAAACATCTTTTGCATTTTGGACATAGATTCAGGAATAAATAAAATCATAGAGAATATAAACATTTCAATTAAAGGATTGATGTCAAAATTCATATCTTATAAATAACTATTAAAACCCATAGAATAGTTATAAATGTTACTATGTATCAGAAAATTATGTGGCGGTAATTTTAAGGTGTTTGATGTGGATATGGGCAAAAGGGTAATCATATTCTACTAATGAATGTGTGAATTGATAAAATTTTGTGGGGGACAAATAGGATCATAGTAATATATGTATATGTATAAATGTATATATTTACCTATGTCAGAGTTATTTTCAAAGTATGCACCATTTGACCAGACAATATTATCTTTAGGAGTCCACCCTTAATGTAAAAACTGAAAATTACATAAAAACTTCAATACAAGGATAATTATCACTACAAATTTATAATAGCAATAAATTATAAGCAATCTATGTCCACCTATATGGTATTTCTTAAATAACTCTCATACACTTTTATAATGCAACCCAGGTAAAGAACATAAATAGTCAATACATATTTGAACATGTAGAAGAGAAATTATCTATCATTGGTACCTTTATTTTTTATTTTTAAAATTGTTCTAAAATTCAATAGCTTATAACAGAGATGCAACGTTAAAATAAGCAGTTATTTCAGGTATATTGGAATATAGCATTGTCATGTATTACTCGTGAAAAATGGTTTCAACCTTATTGCAATTGACTATAAGTATTTATACTGCAGATATTTTGTCTGAGCATTCCAGTTCTTAAAACTTTTTCTCAGAGTGATATTTGAATAAATTTGCACAGACATACATACAAGGTTGCCCTTTGAGTATTGTCTAATAATTTAAAATAGAAGCATCCTATAGGACTATCATATAAGTTTTTGTTTAATATTAGTTTACATCCTAAACTTGAAAAAGTATGATGCGTTTTAAAAATTCACACCTATATAGATCCATCTGAATTAATATGTATTTAAGCTTCAAATTCATACAAATTTAGCTCCATATTTAGTCAATAAATGAAAAACATGTTGGTAAACAGTATGAACAGCAGCATATATTAAGAGAGAAGGAGAAAGAAAGTGAGGAAGAGGAAGGAAGGAAAGAAGGAAAGAAGGGAAGCAGGCAGGCAGGAAGGGAGGAATTAGTAAGACTGTGTAGCAAAACATTAATGATGTTTACCTTTGATATTAGGACTTGGGGAGATTTTTCCTTTCCATCTAAAGTGAAAAATGGAAGAGATTTATAAATATTGCTCTAGAAAAATATTCAGAATAAATAGTTACATGTTTTAAGTGCAGGAAATATAGCAGACCTATGTGTATGTGCATTTATATATATATGCATGTATGGAAATATACATATGTGAACGTATGTATATACATGTCTATCTATGTATCTATTTTATCTATATATAATAGTTATGAGGCTTTACCACAAATGTTGAAAGTAATAAATCTTGGAATAAGACACTGTCTTTTGATTTTGTTTATTTTTCTGAGATTACATTATTAATTCATTACTTATTTTCTTTTTCACTTTTTATGAAATATTATTTTTAATTTAAACAATTTTAAAGGGAAAATAAAAATCATCTTGGTATGACTTCAAAGAATACTGTATATTTTTATTATTTTCTTATTGTTAGATGTACAATAATAAGAAAATATCTTTGTCATATAACAAATTAAGGTAGTATGATCTGTTTTAGAAATGTATTATCTAGGGTAGAAATATGTTTCGACATAAAAGTTTTGCCCAAGGAGTTTATTTTGTTTTGATACATTTTCTTAGTTCTCAATAGAATATAATATTTATATTATAAAGAATAGAAGGAATATCACTGCAGCAATAGGATAATATATAAGATGCATTTTCTCTTATTCCCCTTTTTCCAGGCATTTAATATTGCTAATAATTCAAGTTTTAAAATGATACGACCAACTCCAAAGGTAATAATTAAAATAAAAGATGAATCTGAAAGGAACTGGATGTGTAGAAAATCCATGTAAGTCACTACCATATATTTAATACCATTTGTTCCATTAAGCCTCATGATCTTGAACATACATGTGAACAAAATTTATTTGATTAGAAAAAAGTTACCTCTCCTGAGTGTAGTTTCATTAGCTCTTCTGTAGCTTCTAGTCATGTGCATATATGAAAAATTTTGTTATGAAAGGGAAACACCCAAAACAGTAACCTGTGGTGATAATACATTTCATGGGGTGGTAGTATAGTGATTTATAATTATGAGCAGATCATGACTTTTCATATCCTATGAATGAAGAAACCAAAGTATGGTGAATTTGGGCACTTTCCCCCCAAATTCCACAAACAGCCATGCCTATCTCTAGCTTCATCATCATCATCATCATAATACATTTATTTTTTTAATGTATTTTATGGGAAATCATGTCTTGTATATGAGCTTATATGTAAATTTAAGAAAGGAAATGTAAGCCAAATAAAATATAATTATTAAGCTGAGATAGGATACTGGTTATTAAAATAGATATGTAAATATGTTATAACTTCCTATCCAAATGTCCAAATTTAGTCACTGAAAAGCACTGCAACCATGAGACTCCCCCTGACCCTCATAAGAAGAAAGAAGCTTGAAATGAAAATATGGGCATAGAAGTCATTTAAATGCAAACATAAAATGAGCCAAAATAACAATGTCAGTTTACATAATTATAAAATAGAATTTGAGAAGAAAAGGAGCAAAAAGGGCTATTTGAGGATAATAGAAAGCTCTCTTTAATTTTAAAGTCATGTCATAGTAGTTTTATAGTTTAAACTCCTGCTTTGGCACTAGTAATAGTGTATCCTTGCCCAATTATTAGTCCCTTTGACCTAAGTTCTTTTTTTAATCTATAACAAGTAAGTATCATAGCTCCCTCCTCACTATAAACTTGAGAGGATTAAAGTTTTTTTAGTTAATCTGACAAAAATCTCACAGAATGGCAGTTAACACATATTAAGCAGTTAATAAATTTTCTACCATAATAATTATCATGTTTTACATATTATACATAATAATAAATATTTTAATGTCATATAATATAAAGGAAAATAATAGATATTATTGGTAATATATCAAATAAATTATTTTTTTAAAAAACTTACATGAAATATCACAAACCTAATGTGTGTTAAACAAGGCACCAGTAGAATATTTAATGTAAAAATTCTAGAAGTAGACAAAAACCTCATTTTCTATGCATATTTATGTTTATACTTTGTAACTATCTTATTATCCTATAAACAGAGAAAAAATATGTTGCTGAACATTCACAAAAGTTACATTGAAATATAGGTGCAAAGATTCTCAACAACTCTTATCAAATAGAATCCAACTGTGTATAAAAAGAATTATACACCAAGTGGGATTTATCCCAGATATGCGAGGCTTATTCAACATTCAAAAATCAATTACTGTAATCCATCACATCAACAGACTAAAAAAAAATCACATTTTTATATCAATAGGTGCAGAAAAAGTGTTTGACAAAATTCAACACCCGTTCATGATGAAAACTCTCAGTAAACTATAAATAGAAGAAAATTTCCTACAGAAAACCTACAGCCAAAATTATTCTTAATGGTGAGAAACTTGCAGCTTTCCTATTAGGATCAGGTACAAGACATGCTTGCATGTCACTACTCTTACCACTGCTTTTCAATATTGTACTGGAAGTTTCAGCTAATGCAACAAGAGAGGAAAGGAAACTAAAAGGTATATAGATTGGGAAGGAAGACATAAAGCTGTCATTTTTCATAGGTGACATAATCATCTATGTAGAAAGTCCAAAAGAATCAACCACAAAACCTCCTGGAACTAATAAGTTTTGTAGCAGGATTGCAAGATATAAGATTAATAGGCAAAAGTCAATTATCTTCCTATATATCAGCAATGAACAACTAGAATTTGAAATTAAAAACACAATACTATTTACATTACCACATTCAAAAATAAATATTTCAGTGTAAATCTAACAAAATTTGTTTAGGATCTATAGGAAGAAAACTACAAAGCTCTGATAAATTAAATCAAAGAACTGAATAGATGGAGAGATATTTCATTTTCATGGATAAGAGGACTCAATATTGTCAAGATATTAATTCTTCTCAACTTGATCAGTAGATTCAATGCAATTTCAATTCAATGGAATTTCAAAATTCCAGCAAGTTACTTTGTGAATATCTGTTTACAAACTGATCCTAAAGTTTATGAGAGTCAAAGACCCAGTATAGCCAACTCAGTATTGGAGGAGAAGAACGAAGTTGGATGACTGACACTACCTTACTTCAAGACTTACTATAAAGTGAAAACAATCAATACAGTGTGGTATTGGTGAAAGAATAGACAAATAGATGTGTAGAACAGCATAGAGAGCTCAGAAATAGACCCTCATAAACATAGTCAGCTGATCTTTGACAAAACCCCATTGCAAAGGTATTGCATTATTATTGACTGTATTCCCCTGTACATTTCATCCACATGACTCATTTATTTTATAACTGGAAGTTTGTACCTCTTAATTTTCCTCACCTATTTCACTCATCCCACAACCTCTCTTCCCTCTGGCAAAAACCTGTTTGTTTTTTTTTTCTATGACCCTGTTTCTTTTTGTGTTTGTTCATATGTTTTGTTTTTTAGATTCCACATAAGTGAAATCATATGGTATTTGTCTTTGTCTGATTTATTTCACTTAGCATAATATCCTCTAGGTACATGCATGTTGTCTCAAGTGGTAGGATTTCCTTCCTTCTCATGGATGAATAATATTGCAAGTATCCAGTGGAATATTATTTCACATTTTTATCCATTCTTTGGCCATGACTGTTCATCTGGATTATATTGATATTAATATAAAATAATTTGACAATAATGAGAGGAAAAATTAATAGAAAAGTCTTTATGTCTAGATATAAATTTTCATATAAAATTATACTAAATAATTACAATTTATCTTATTTATAATGTGTTTACAAGGAAATACACTTGAAAATTTGACAGTGGGGGTGAGTTTTATATATCAGAAAATAAAAGAAATAAAATGCAATTATTTTTACTTTACAAAACAAGTATCAATAGATTCATTCTATATAGAACACATATTTATTGGGTGTTTGTAATCAAATGAAAAAAAAACCCCTTTTTTACACAGATATGCTAGTTTTGAGACCACCATTTGTTTATGATTGCATTAATATTTCTCCCTCCAGTATTTTTACACCATCCTCTTGGTTCAGAAATTTTTTTCCCTAGCAATGGTTGTTTGCTTTAAACTCCTTGAATGTGACAATTATTTCTTTGATGTATAGCTGAAAATAAATCATCCAGAATGTATTTAGATAGACAGTGAAAATATAGCTTATCTGATAAAATTGCTCCAATTTTCTTCATGAGTTGAAGAAGCAAGGAGAAAACAAAACAAAATTTTCAGTAAGATATTCTTGGGTTAATCTCTTACCTCTTTAGATTACTTAATGTGTTTTGGTTACGTGATCAGTTTTTGAGATATTCTGTACAAAATCTTTCTCTTATCCAAAATAGTATCTGTGTTCGTAGGGATAGTGGCCAATTTCAAGCTACCAATATAAGCTCACTGAACAAGGAGTTAGAAAGACATACATACAGTTAGCTCCAACCTAGACAGAGCAGAATAGGTTTTGTTCAGAATCATAAGCTGAACACTTAAAGTAATTCACTCTTTTTTGGAAATATTCTTGGACTTTCAGACCTCATCCCATTCCCTGCTCTTCCCCTAGTTGATAGCTAAGTGGGTAAAGGGAGGCTTACGAATCTCCTTTCTCAATCCCCGAATTTATTGCCTAGTGATGAGGATGGAAGACAGAGAACAAGATTTAGTTTAATTTATTAATGTCAATCTATACTCAGAATGTGAATATTTAAATAAAAAATACTTTTTTTTTTTCCCCAAATGCCTTGGTTTTCATATCCATGAGTGTCCTGCTTCTGGCTGCTGTAGTCACAACAAGCCCCCTCGATCAAAAGGTCATTCTTTATTCTGATGGCATTCATATTATAAGTTTTTATTCTGTTTAAGTAATTAGTTTGAATATTAGGGGATAAATTGGCACTGAGATTGAGATGTACATCATGAAGTCTGGTCTCTCTTCAGGCTTGGTCAAGGTCTACGCAACTCTGGCCAGTTGGCTCTTTTTTACATCTTACTGACACTATGGACACTTCTGCGTCTTGATCATGTTCTCTATCCAGCCGCTGAGAAAGTCTGTGTCCCTGAAGTCCCTTCTGTGGAGTCACCATGATTCTTGCTGTATCAGAAGCCATGGAGGACTTCTCTCAATTTGGTGTCACACTACGTAGAAATGAAGGTTAGTTCAGAGCCCTATCTCTTCATGATCTTGCTGTCAAGGTTGCATTTGCTCTGGGTCTGCTCCCTTGATGAGGACTCTACCCTTCTTCTAATCTTTCCCCAGGATTTCAATCAGAAGGTGGAGCAAATAACTCCTCCATTATAAGCTTTTGAAGCTCAGAAATATTGTGACCATGACACAAAACTTGCTATATTCCTTTCTTATCTCTATCTTCTTTCCTTACGGAAAACACTGAGAATGAGAAGGAAATCTTGCTTTTATTTTTTTTTCACCTTGTATGTGTGATTCTTTCTAAGTTTTATTGAGATATAATTCATGTAATATAGAATTTCACATAACTTAAATGCACCATTTTAAATGCTATAATTAACTACATTCACAAGGTTGTGCAATCATCACCACTATGCTATTCCAGAATATTTTTATTACCCAGAAAGAAACACCATAAATGTTATCAGTCATGCCCTCCAGTCCCTGGGAACTACTCTACTTTCTGTCTCTATGGTCTTATCTATTCTGGACATTTTATATAAATAGGATCATACAAAACATGGCCTTTGTGTCAGGTTTCTTTCACTTAGCATAATTTTTTTCAAAGTTTATCCATGTTTCACACCCATTAGGATGACTATAATGAAAACAATGAAAAATACCAAATGTTCAGGAAGATAACTGGGTGCCTCATACTTTGCTGGTGTGAAGATAAAATAGTGCAACTACTGTGGAAAATAGTTTGGCAGTTCTTCAAAAAGATAAACATACAGTTATCATACCACCCACTCTTGGGTATGTACCCAAGAGAATTGAAAACATTTTACACAAAAACTTGCACATGAATATTCACAGCAGCATTATTCATAAGAGCAAAGAGTGGAAACAACCTAAATGTCCATTATCTGATGAGTGGATGAAAAAAAATGTGGTATAGCCATACAATGGGATATTATTGAGACATAAAAATGGAATTTAAACATATGTTTTCAAAAATATTATGTCCTATTTCTGTCAGTATTTTTGTTTTCTCCCTTTCCTAAAAGAAATAATGATAGGATATAGATAGGTAGACACGTATTGTATTACTAACAAGATATATATAATCAGAGAATATTTTTGAAAATATTAAATCCTGATAGCTGACAGGCTAATATGACAGTGAGATATGTAAATATTTATTTCAATAGTATATGAGAAATTGTTCTGTATATGAGAGTGGTGTATCAGGCAATATGCTGTCTAAAAGGTGACCTTAATTTAACTTGATAATGCATAATTATTTATTAGGGGACAAGCAGGAAAGAGGCTGGCATTCCATGCAATGAGGAAGAACACTTGTGAAGAAACTGAGGCATAAAATAGTTTGTAGCTGAGTTATGGGAAATAACAATAGACAGTGTTCAAGGACAAATGCAATATGGTCTTGACTAAGATAGGGAATGTAGGTTTTATTGTACAAACACATGTACAAATGAAAAATTGTGTATGGGAAAAGAAGAAGCATGGAAGAGAGAAAGGAGTCCACTTAAGAGGCCATTTATATATTAAGTTAAAGATGGGTGAGGCATCTAGATAGAGAGCACTCAATACTAAAGTTAAGAAAAATGATCTGGACTCTAGACACAGATTTAGCATTCAGTCATTATTTATTAATTATTGGAGAAATTGTAGCAGAATGCAAATGTATTACTTTGCATTATATTATATTGAGATCCACATATACACACATTCACGGTACTCGGGTTTATGGATATTCAGCTTGAATCATTTAGAATTTCAGTGTGTAGAGGAGGAATTTAGAGTCAACATATCTAATGAACACTTAAATATTCATAGAAATTTTCCCACTGGAATATTTTAAAGCAAATTGAAGTTTCAATAATATTGAAATGAAAGTGTAATACATAAGATTATAAGCATTTTGTGTTATTTAAAATATAAAGTGCTTATGTGAGTTTTACATTAGCTCAAGACTCGTATCATTTTGTTAATGATAGCATCAGGTCCTAGAAGTACTATTTGTGTAGTGTCATTCTATAGAAACAATGATTGCTCTGAAAATTTTATCTAGAATCATCCTATTTTGATCTATGTTTTTGTTACCCTTGGGCCTAGAATTTAAATCTGCTGAATTGCAGTTATCCCCTTTCATTGCGGATACTTAACAATTTGGGCCAGCATTTATATACTTTTAATGCCTTGCCACAGTTAATTTGCGTGTCTATTTCATATTCCATATTAACTCTTTTATTTATTTATTTATTTTGCGGTACGCGGGCCTCTCACTGTTGTGGCCTCTCCCGTGCGGAGCACAGGCTCTGGACGCGCAGGCTCAGTGGCCATGGCTCATGGGCCTAGCCGCTCCGCGGCATGTGGGATCTTCCCGGACTGGGGCACGAACCCGTGTCCCCTGCATCGGCAGGTGGACTCTCAACCACTGCGCCACCAGGGAAGCCCCATATTAACTCTTTTGGATGTGTGGAATTCTCCTGAAATAATTAATTGATGTATAGTTCATTAGCATTCACTAGGAAGCTCCTGCTCTGAACAGATTTTAAGGAAGATAATTACTAGTACTGAAAGATGGCTTTTGGTATATTTTCTATATTAGGAAATATGCTTTACATTAACAACTCATCAAATATGCATAATACCTTATTAAGACCATTATTATTATTTACTGAACAAATATATGGAGTTGACTCTCTTTGAGTGGTACAATATACACATATTAAAGGTATAATGCTTAAGTCCATTGATACCACATTGCAGTTAACTGTTTAACTTTATAAAGTGGTTTTGTAAATGATTCTGCTGATTAGGGTTTTAAAGACTGTAGAAGGGAATTAGGGGAATAATATAAGAAAAAGACTAATGACCTCATTAAAAACTGTTTTGCAGAAACTACATGCACTATAATGCGCACAGTAGCAACAATTAGTCAAGCAAATAGGCAATGAGTTCTGATTCTCTTACTTCACCAGTAAATTCTGCCAGTACATAATTTGTGAGGCATAACATTACCTGCTAATGACTCTATGATACAGTTCAGATAGATTTTTTTACAAGGAGAATCAATAACTTTAGAAAACATTTAGAAAGTTTTACTTAGATTACTAATATGATTAAGTGTGGGGGGGAAAAGACAGCTATAATTTCTTTAAACCTTTGTCTTACCAGAATAATGACTTTTTTATGAAATAAATCCATAGTGATTTCTACCCTAAAGAATAGTTTGTTAAAAACAAGACAACAGGCCCCAAATGAAGTCACTTATGGTAAGCCCCATGTCACCAAACCAAGACTTTACAGTTTTGGTCTCTTCCAGAAATGGAATCTTAAACTAGTCAATCAGGAATTAGTAAGGTAGCCCTAGTAAGGTAGTCTGCCCAATAGACCACATGCCATCCCCTAAAGGAAGTGACCTTGCCACAGCCAATCCACTTTTTCTAGTATAACTTCCTTGTTCCCACTTCCTTCTGCCCTTAAAAGTCTTTCATTTTGTACAGCTCTTTGGAGCTCATTTCTATCTGCTAGATGGGATGCTACCAGATTCATGAATTGTTGAATAAAGCCAATAAGATCTTTATAATTTACTCAGTTGAATTTTGTTTTCTAACACGTTTAATAATTTTCCAGTGATTTTACTGTGATGGTTGTACGTGTATTTTTACTTAATTTTAATAACCACAAATGTATTTCTAAATATTATTGCTAAAGAAAAGAACATCTACAGCGAGCAAGGCATGACAAAACTAGCTTCAATTTTGAGCAGATTATATTTTGTAGTTGCATAATGCAATTTTAAATAGATTTTTTCCACCTGAGTACACTGCACTGCACATTATGTTACTGTGAAGGATTAGTATACACTTCTGTGGTCTTGTGGACTCCTTTGCCTGAGTGGTGATGGAGGATCTTAGGTTTCCTCAGGCTTGCTTGGTTCCAGATAGAGCTTTGACTTAAGATCCTCGGGAGTAATTTTAGATGGAGCCAGAGAAAGGAAGTGAGAACTCGAGAACTCAATGGTGTGAATTATGGTTTATCTTTGCACTTGAATTTCTTGTCTCTTGATGGTGTGAATTATAACTTTACTACCAGTTACATGTAGATTTGGAGGCTGTGTGTGTGATGAATATATACATAAGTCTTTAAGTGCTTTTAACTCTGCTAATCTAACTAAAAATTCATTGCTGTCCTTTTTTAAAAACTCGTCTGTATTTCTACCTACACATTCAGCAGAAAAATCATTTTGTATAGACTACCCTTTTTTTCTGTATGTGTTTTTACAGACTTAATTTGAGTTCAAAGATTCCAATATGAAATATTATCTTAGCCATAAATCTTATAGTCTTTTTTGCAGCTTTACATTTTGAAGCTTTATCCTTAAGTTTATCTAGTAATAATTGGTGTTTCCTTCATTCAGTTCCCTGGAAAACATTCAGTGAAGCAAATTGTCAATTTTATAATATACTAGCCTTAATGGGGTAATTTTTAGACATCCAGGGAAAATTACATATTTCCTTGATTTTATTTATATAGTTTTTATGATTCATGCACAGATTTATTTATTTTACAATTGTTTATTTGACTCAATCTATACTCACTGATGGGCTGATATTATGGAAACCATAGAGACAGCTAGGCATAATCCTTCCCCTCAGCAGCATGGAATTTTCTTTCACTCACTTAAAAGGAAAACTAAGGAATTCAATCATCTTTAACACAGGCCAAATACTTCCTTTTTTCAGGAAGTATTTTTCAGGAAGTAAATTACCTGATGTTGCTTATCTAAATCTTTAGAGAATATTAATATCAGTCAGTTACTCATTTGGCACATATTTATTGACACTCACCATGTTTCGGCACTTTTCTAAGATCAAGTAAAACAATGATAAATAATAAAAGCTCCATTCCCTACAGATGTTTCATTAAGATCTAAGACAGGAAAAAAAGATAAGAGACAGCTAAAATATTGTGTGATGGGTTTAAAGGAAGTAGATAATATGGGATAACATTGAAGGAGCCTCTAATCTAGGCTAGACTTTGTCTAAACTAGATTGGGTTTTGGATGCTATCCTAGAATAAATGACACCTAAGAGGAGACCGGTATTTCAAACACTTAGTGGATGTGTTCAGAGAAAGAGGACAAGTATTCTAGAGAGAGGAAAATGTATGTACCATAAACCTGGATAAAACAGTGGCATTTTTAAGTAACTGATAAATGTTAAATATGGAAAATGGAATGATAGAGATAAGAGTGGAAAGGTAAATAGGAGGCAGATAATACCATATTTGGAGGTCAGCAGATGAGTGATGGTGAGCCAGTGAACTGCTTTTTAAATAAACAGCAATTCAATCAAATGGATGTTTTTGGAAGCATCACTCTGTACACAGTATGGAGATTGAATTGGAGGGGGAAAGTGTTTATTAGAGGAAAACTGTTGAAGTGATTCAAGTGAAGGATGTCAGTCATCTAAACAGAGTTGTTGAAAATTGGAGAACCATTTAGCAAAAGAAATTTACAGGACTTTGTTACTGAAGGGATAGGAGAGATGTAAATCAAACATGACTGCCAGCATTTTGTGTGTGTTTTTTTTTTTAGGTGGATGGGATTGCCATCATTCTGCCTATGAAACACATTAGGAGGAGCAGAATTTTTTTGAGAAGATAATGAGTTTTCTTTCAGATCAATTAAGTTTCAGGTGGTCATGGGGCATCCAAATGAAGATGTTTAAAAGTTTAGCTGGAAATGTATAGGCAAAATGTACTGATCAAGGGCTTAGATGAAATTTGCCAAGGAGAGTCTAAATCAAAAGAGAAAAGAAAGGTGTGAGAAAAAAAAGCCAAGAAGGACAGAAAGAAAGAGCTGCTACAGAAATGTGAACTGAACCAGGAAAATCAGATACACTTAAGAGAATACTCCAGTAAGGGGAATTGTCGATGCTATCGAGAATTCAAGAAAGATAACAATTGAAGGGACCATTGGCGTTAGTAACAACAAAATTATTTTTACCTTGCAAAAATGTTTTTAGGGGTTATGTTAGGTGTGGTAGCCAAATTCTAAAGTGTGGTTCAGAGAGCGGGTGGTGAGCAGGTAGAAAAAGCAAATTTAAATTAACACAATACTACCTGAAAGCTTGTCTGATTAGAGAACTAGCAATACAAGAAACAGTAAGAGTAAATAGAATCACAGGGAGCAATTAACTTCATGTTAACCCTCCTTCTACTCAATTTCTTTTTTCTCTAGCTATCTTTTCAGGACGTATTATCTTTACATATCCTCCAACTAAATATTATCAGTAGTAGATCCTCTTTGCCTCCAAGTAGCATGAAATACAGATGCAACCAGATATATATTAAATAATAATCAAGTAGGGTTAATACCATCAATGTTTAGAATACTACTTCAGCCACTGTCATTGCTGAATGGGAATGACAAAGGGTCCAGACATAATTTAAAGCACTATTTTATTTTAAAAATCTAACTGGCTTGTGTATCCCAGAGCTGTATTCTACCACACAAAGGCACTTCCTTAATACCTTTGCCTTTAGAGAGTGACCTGAATGCTTTCTAGAAATGTGGAAAATGCCCCCTATGAATACCCACACCTCCAATTTCATTCTCCCACTCTTCTTGGGTCCCTCTCCCTTAAACAGTTGTCCTCCCCTGATTACTGATGGTTTCAGCCATCCATCCCTTGTAGAGATGCCCTAACTCTCCCTACAGAATGATGAAGTTCCCTTTTCTCAGTTCTTTCTTCTGTCTTATAATACCCTAGTCTTTGGTACCTGCTAATTCCAACCAGTTCCTTTTGGCACCTTAAATAAAAGGAAAACAGTGCTCACATAACACTGAAAATGGCTTTCCATGCAAATATTGAATTCTGGCTCTTCCATGGGAGAGAGAACAAGCTGGGGACTTCCATGTCCTAGAGAGAATGTCTTTTTCTCCATTTCTTTTGTGAAATAAAGTATAGGTTAACATCATTATGAAACATGGCTTTTCATTTAAAGGAGAAATACAGAAAATGTTTCTATATCATTATAGAAAAAAATGCATGAGGTAAAAGACCTTACACTACCTCTCACTTATAGCTTTGTAATCTAGGTCACGTTACTTAAGGTCTCTAATAATCAATTATTTTGATCAGTAAAATAGGGACAACAATAATGTTTACCCACTAGGACAATGGTGAGAATGAAGAAAGATAATGTAAAAAATTCCTGGTATGTGGTAAACTCTCAATAAATGTTATCCATTATTATTAATGACTTTCACTTTTAGCAAGTAATAGTCTTACTTTCTAATCTTATAATGCAAAAAAGGACCTTTACCACATTTTCACCTAAACTAAGCTTTCAAGCTTCTTTAGGTCAGAAATGGTCAAATATTGATGATTTCACATTGTTCAATCTAATATTATCCAGAAATGAATGATGCCACATGTTTGACTATGAGATGGCAGTAGGAAGTATTTTGAAAGTCTATGTTCCCTTTTCCTACTGTACTTAGAGTGCAAGAGAACTTCTTTTATAAAAGAAGGACAGAAAAAGATATTTGCTAGTGTGGTGAGGTTTAAAATATGATTTCTTTACAATTTAAAAATTGTGTTTATGATTTTATTTGGATTTGAATTTGTTATAAAATTAAGCATTAGTAAAATTCTTTGTATAAAGCTTTATTTCTTGGGCACATCTTTCATGATTTAAACACCATTGTTAGTTGATGTTAATGAATTTTCTAAAGATCAATTTAACATTTCTTGAGCATGTGGTCATTTTAGTTACACTAAGCCTCATTTTAATAGTGCCCCAGATTGAACTCCCTTTTTTAAGCATTGGCTTGCAATAAATATTAAACTGAGTAATTGTAGACAATTATAGACAATTGTTGACAATTGTAGACAATTCTAATTGTTCTCTCTGACTATAGAATAAGGAAGCACTCAGTTGCACATAACACTTTAGATATAATTTAATGGAAAATGTAATTTTCAATACATATTTCTCTGTGGTCACAAGGAAGCAAAATGGGAAATAAATGTTCTCTATTCAACAATTAAAGTTTTGAATATGATTTCCAGTAATTACTTTGAAATCCCCAGTTGATATACCTCAGGAAGCAAGAGCACTTCTTAAGCTGTCTTTTCCTATAGTCCATGACTTTCTGTTCAGGAAACAAACTAGTGTTTAAAAATGCCAAGGAAATTTTTAGCCCGAATTTACTATTCTTGGGATGGGAGAACACACAGGAGTAGGACACTAGAATTAAGTTCAAACTCAAGTAGACAGTCTATGGTATTATCAAACAGAATAATATCATGCAGAAAATTCTAGGATTCATCTGTTAAGAATAAGACAGCATATTTTAAAAAAATGGAGGGGGAACCTCTTTCAGCTACTGCTTCTGCTCCCTTCTTGTCCTTCAGCTAGTTACTTTCCCTTGGGCCCTTTTTTTCCTCAGTTAACTTTTCTTTTTTCTTTTTCTTTTTTTTTTCACTGTTTAAAGTCTTTATTGAATTTGTTACAATATTGCTTCTGTTTTATGTTTTGTTTTTTGTCTCTGAGGCATGTGGGATCTTATTCCCCGACCAGGGATTGAACCCTAACCCCCTGCACTAGAAGGTGAAGTCTCAACCACTGGACCACCAGGGAAGTCCCCTCAGCTAACATGAAAGAATTTGTAGTGCTCCTCTCAATCTTCATGCTTCTATAAAGGAGGGATTCTTATAATGAATACATATTCTGCTGTTAAATTTCTAAATAATGTACTGCAGATTTATTGAGTGCCAATTAGATACAGGGAAATGTTATGTTAACACATAGAGAAGAGTATTGTGGAAGAATGGTAATGAAAGAACGAATGTAACATTTTTTCTCAGACGACAATTCAAAACTTTGTGTTATTTAGTACAAGTGCAGGATGACACGTCTTATAAGAAATTTGAATGCATTACTTTCGATAAAAGCACATATCTGCCTCTTATTTGGCAACTTGTTAGAAAGAAAGATATTAAAAGAAGAAAAGGAAGGAAGGAAGGAAGGGAGGGAGGGAGGAATCAAGCAAGCTAGCTTTGAGAGTGTTGCAAAATAATGCCTCACTGCATAAAAATATGGACTAAAAGTTGAAGTATTAATAGAGAGTTGGGAGAACCTTCATTCCTGTCAGCTAGCTGCAAGGGCAGAAAGGTCTCAGATGTGTCTAACTCTCAGTGGATAAATCAACCCCAATTTTAAAAAGGATTTTTTTAACTTTAAAAGGTCTATTTCTATGCCACAATAAATGGTTTGGGGATTATCTAACACTTTGGATTATCTGCACCATTAGTGAGGATAATAAAGAGCTGACTGCATTTTCCACTGAAATAGCACGGTCTATTACGCTCATGAATAGTCTGAGAATGAAGCATTGGAAAGTCTTTCTTGCTGTGTTTATGCACAACAGTTTAATTGACTGCAGTGTGCTTGATGGGATTTTTAGGTAGTTTACAATTGCTGGTACATCCATCACTTATTCAGTGATTATTTTCAAAATTATCAAAACAGATTATAGTAGATAAGCATATAGATATGGTCTCAAGAAGCTTTTAATTTCTATTCTTAAAAACAATGAAGTATTGCTTCACAAGAGTCTTGTCCTGGGTTTCTCTGTTTCAGTTTTCTTGACTGAAACACTTTTGGCCTGCTCCCTTTTTCAATGTCATAGAAAGGAATTATCAAATACTAATAATTTTCAGGAAATGTATTTCAAGTAATGTAAAGGAAACCAATCTCAGTTACCAGAGTTTAAAACTCTGATAGACTGGCAGAAATTCATTTTACCTAAAAATATTCCAAGCATTTCTGCTTATGGAAGTCATAAAAAATGAGTTTTTTTCCCCCTAAACATTACCACATGTCTGGGACTTAAATATCCCTATCAAACTTATGATAAAGATAAAATTCCTTTGTGTTCCTCCCCAAAGCTATTTTTGTTATTTTTCCATGGTCCACGAATAATAGTGATGCTGGAGAAAATGGCATTCTTCACTCACTAAATCAAGCATGAATTTGCAATGGCATTTCATGCAGAATGTCTGGCATAGATCATATTACTCCTTCTAATTTAAAGTTTTAAAAATAACTGTACAGTGTATTATTTCTTTAAAAGAAAATAACCCAAGTACTAGGACTCTTGAATAGTAACATTAACTGCACCATTTACCTCACAATGACAATACGTAATTAGGTATAGCCTTTAGTGCATCCTTCTGCATTTATTCATTTATAAGGAAATAATAAAAAGAAAATTTTGATACTGCTAGTATGAGAGGTTTATATAAATGGCTTTAGGTGAAATTTTCCCATATAACAAAGTTCATTCATTCATTTATTCTCCAGTGTTTTGTCTTTGTTGTTCATAATATCTCAAGCTCTGTTATAATTGGTATGGAGATGTTTTAGAAAAAGGCAAAAAAAAAACCCTTTCCTTCTCATAGAACTTACATTCTAGTGGAGTAGATAAGCAGTACACAATAAACTACTCTGCTCTGACTTGAACAAAGTACCACAATTTAGAGTGGCAAATCTTGCTTCCTGAGCGGCAGCCAGATGATGCAACCCAGGAGGGTGGGAGGAGTTAACCGTCTGATGAACTTTATTCAGGGCAAATTGAAGATGGTAAAGAAATACACAGATAATATTTCTCATTTCTCCTTTCCATTTATTATTACCAAAGAGAAGAAAATTATCTTCGGGTTGAGGGTAAAAAAAATTTTCGATGAACAAAAGCCAAGGGAATTTACTATCAACAAACTCTGACTAAAGAAATTTCCAATATATGAGCAACAGAAAAAAAAAAAAAAAGGTTTAACCTAAGGATTAATCTTAAAAAATATAAAAGCTTTTTATGATGAACAACCTCTTGCTATTCTAAAACAGAAAAAATTATCACAACAAACTCTTATGTACTTATCATTGTTTCAGCAAGGATCAAAGAAAGCATGGCTGATCTTGTTTGACTTATTTTCTGTCGAAAAAGGACTCCCCTATTTAATTAATTTGATTTGAATCCTAGCATCTATGTCATTTAATCCAAAGATATTTTAAGATATAGGAATTCTTTAAAATAAACCATCAGTATATTATTTTAAAATAGAATAAATCAGTATCAGTAAAATAGAATAAATTGAGTATCAGTAAATACTCAATGTGTCCAAATTCCCTTGATTAACATTCTATCTTAACAAATTTTAACAAATTTTCTTAACATTTTATCTGCTCGAATAAATATTCAAACAAGGCTCATGCATTGCAACTTGTTTATATATCTATTACACTTCTTGTAAGTTATTGGTTTCAAACTATAGGTTCTCTCTCTCTTTGTGTTAGAATTTACTTGTTGAATAAATGAAGCCATATGTTTCACAGAATTTCCAAGGGTCGGGTTTTGCTAATTATATTCCCATGGTGCCATTTAACATATCTAATAGGTTTTTTCTGTAAATTCCATACTTTGGTAGACAGATCTTAGGACCAATAATTTCAAAGGGCTGTTCTAATTTCAAAAGGTGTTCTCATTTTTGTGATCTTAGCAAACAATGAATATTATTGTTTAGATCCATTTTTTAACTAGGGATTTTTGCAAAAATGGATTCTGAAATTCATTTTTGTTATATACAAAATTACTTTATAAAGAGAAATGATTTGGTATCATCAGCTATTTGGTTACTCTAAGGTACTCTTTTATAGGAAAGGCAGAAAAAATATCAGTTTTCAAAATAAAGAGTTAAAAAATTAGTATTCTCCTATGGTGATTTTTTTTTCTTTTAGTATCACTAGAAACTTATGCATTAACACAAATTTGAATCTTTTAGATGTATTGAATTGTTATTCTTATTGATGATAAAATTGTCTTATCTTTGCTCAAAGTGTAGGGTCACCTCACTTTGATTCCTGAGTTCTTCTGATATAATTTAGTACTCTTTAAGTGTTTTTGTACTTTCTGGTATGACAAGAGATTTCAGGATTAACTTTTACCTTTTCTGTACCATATCTTTAATCAGCTTTTTATCCCCCCAAGAATCACTTGTTCAGAGTAAGTATCGATTTATTTTGGATTTATTAGTATAAATATATATGCTAAAATTTTAAGTACTCACTATAAGAAGTAGAATATATCCTATGCAAGCTGGTAGAAAACTATGAAATAAGAAAAAAAAATAGCTAATTCAAAATACAGTAGAAACTTTAAAATGAAACAGAAAACATGAAACAAAGAGACAAAATAGCATATAAGCAACAAATTTAAATTTGTGAGTAATGACAATTACCTTAAATGATATAAAATAGCTGGTAAAAAACCCCAAAAATCTTGAAATTGGGTTTCAAAAATCTAGCCTTTTGTTCTTTGCAAGACATCTAACATCTAAGAACACTGAAACTTTGTTATTAAAGGGATATAAAGAGAGACAACTGGGTAATACTAGCAAAATGAAAGTTGTGTATATATTACTATTTGTGACAAGATAGATATTAATGCAAAAACACTTTCCCAGAGGTAACAATAGCCACAATATAAAGATAAACACTTAAACTTAGAAAGAAAGTATAAAATCCTTAAATTTATAGATACCCAACAGCATAACCTCAAAATGCAGAAATCAAGAATTTGATATTTATAATGAAAATTCAGTAAATCATAATCATATGTGAAGGTTTTAACTTCTCTCCCAGTAAACAACACATTAAGAGAAAAAACATCACTAAGGCAAGAGAAGATAAATATATTAACAAAAAGAACACTGTGCCCAAATGGAGGAAATACTTTAATTTTTTGGGTACAATATTACCCCCTTTATGCATTTTATACAAATGTACAAAATTACTAATTCCAAATAATTTTACAATGACAACGAAACATTTAATAAAGGGACAATTTAATTCTTCCACAAAATCTTCCAGAATATATAAAAATATTTTTATGAGATTAAAATAGCTTTGAAACCAAACAGAGTCCAGAAATTAATAGTACAAGACATCTAGAGTGACATATCTAGTTGTTAAATTTTGAGGGGAAGTAATGGGTCTATCAAGGTAGCTTTTGTGTGTTTCCTCTTCTTCTTTCAAATAAGTCAGCCAGCAGGTAACATACATTCTCCTCCTTCTTTCTTACTTTGTAGGGGTAGACTCTACTGATGATTTAGGAAATAAAATCAGAACAGTGTTATAAAGGAAATCTATTTGGAAGTGCAAAATATAGACTCTTTTGGAGTGAACAATACATGATTTTACACTTTAAACTGTAAACTTTTGGAAGTATTTTGTAGTCATGAGAGAGACTTTTATGGTTGTGCTGTTTGTCTCTACTATTAGAATCTGGACATGTAGCCTTAGGCATTAAATGTCAGCTAAGCAGCATTTTAAAATTGGCAATCAGTACATTGAATGGCATACTTGGCTATAGGCTAGTAGCTGTTTCAGTTAGTTGCATGTATCAGATATTTAGTTCTGAACTCAAAAGAGGTGAAGATATCATTTAAGCAAACCAGGAAAGATAAAGAGGCTATTTGAGCAATTAATAGAGGTCTTGATCTTCATATGTTGGACCATGGAGACCTAAAAGACACATGCTTCTCATTGCAGAATGAGTATATGCCAGTCACCTGGGCCTCAGAAAAGGTGTGGTCCATGGAGGCCATCTTAGCCAAATGGAGGAGAGTTTTCTGGAACACTGATGTGGAATAGCACAAGTGCAGCTATGCCTGCAATCACAAGTCTGGCAGAGATGGTATCATATCTTTTTAGGTATTGTTGAACAGAACAATATTTGTGACTCTAAAACTGAAGGCAGCTGGGTTTTTCCTGTACTAATAGCACTAGTGTAGTTTTAGCTTTGAACTCTCAGTGACTGTGATAGGCAGAGCTCCCATCTTATGTTTTATTGTATAGGTTGGATAGAACACAAAGACAATTCATATAAGACCTGGTAACCAAGACCTCCACCACTCCATCATCAAGCAATGAGACCTTCAGGGGACTTCCCTGGTGGTCCAGTGGTTAAGACTTCACCTTCCAATGCAGGGGATACAGGTTCGATCCCTGGTCGGGGAGCTAAGATCCCACATGCCTGGCAGCCAAAAAACCAAAACATAAAACAGAAGCAATATTGTAACAAATTCAATAAAGGTTTTGAAAATTGTCCACGTCAAAAAAATATTAAAAAAAAAAACCAATGAGACCTTCAGAAAAATGTTTTTGGAGCTTCTTCTCCAGAGACTAAAGTTTGACTTGTTTTCTAAAACATGGTGAATATGGGGCCATAACCTGATTTCTGCTTATTTTGGGTGCATTATTATCTCTTTCAACTCTATAAAAAGCAAAGCACAGAGATATCAAGTTCTAGGTACAATAGAGCAGCTTAAGAAAAAACAGATAATGTACAAATCCAAGTATGTGTGTGTTTACCAATATTAATTCATAATTTTAATATTAATACAATTAATAATACCTATAACTAAATTTATAGTCGTTTTATGCATAATTCTATGATACTAACATATATTAACTTGTGTAATCCTCCAAATAATCCTGAAAGATAGATTGTATCCTTGCCATCACTATTTATAGATATGCAAACTGAAGCACAGAGAAGTTAAATAACTTGCTGGACAGTATAAGTGATGAGATTGAAATGGGATTTAATCTATAGTCTATGCTCTTAACCACAACAGTATGCTAAGTCTGTTACTGTAATGAAATAAAGACTGTTTTATTTTCTTGAAGTAGACAGCTCCTGATATATAAATTGTAAAATAAATAATTAAGAACATTCAGAAAGGCTCTGAAAAAAGTGAGTAAAGAGAATGGAATAGCCTTCCCTAAACATGTGATAAATCTTCAAGAATTGAAATTTGAATTTGGCACATGAAAAGACAGAAAAAAATTGAACAGAATAGAAAATCCAGAAACAGACCCAATTATACATAGTGTTTTATTATGCAATAAAGTTCTATCTCAAGTCTACAGTGTAAAATTGGACTTTTCGAATAAATGATATTTAGACATCTGGTTAGTCATATGGAAAAGATAAATTTTGTTTCCTACTTCACCAAATTGTACATTAGGATAAATTCCAAATGGATTAAAACTTAAATTAAAAATATGAAATAATAAAAGTACCAGAAGTAAATGTGGGTACATATTTTGGGGGAGAAAAGAACAAAAGATTTGGATCACTATAAGCATTTTTAAAATGCAACACAAAACCTGGAAGTCATAAGTTAAAGAATGATAAAGTTTACCACACTAAAAATCTAAAAAGCAAAATACTATAAGCAAATGAAAATATTAATGATATATTGGCAAAATATATTGGCAGCTCATCACAGACAAAAGGGCTAATGCCTTAATATACACAAGATTACAGGAAATTAATGAGAAACTCAAAATACAATAAAAAAAGAAAGAAAGAAATGACATACATGGGCATTACTCAGAGAAAGAAAGATAAATGGTTCTAAAACATATAAAATATGCTCACACTCACTCATAATTAGAGAAATGCAAATTAAACTATCAATACATTGAGATGCCATCTTCATCTAATAGATTGAAATAAATACCAACTTTGAACAATATACTAGTTGGCAAGATTGTGGAGATGCTGCCTTTCTCACTAATTTTGGGGGTGAGTATAAAATGCTATAATGCATATGCAGCATATTTTGGAAAAATATATCAAAATATTAAAAAGGCATTTGTTTACCCACTTGACAAAACAATCTCACTTTTGGGAATTTATTGTTCCAATATATCTGCCAGCTTTCAAAATAACATTCAATACTATTTGTGAAGATTTATAATTACAAATTATTGAAAACAGTAGTCCATCATTTTTATCATTTCCATTAAGAGGGCACAATTTCTATAAAATATTTATCATATACAAAATAAAATACTATATAGCTACAATGCTTCATCAGATTTCCTAGTTCTAAACCAAATGATATTAAAATTAAATAATAATAAAATTTAGCAAAGATCTGAGTGGCCATCTATTCTAAAAGCAGGTGGGAAAATGATCAGAAATAATTATCATAGAATTTGAACAATTATGTATTAACTAAATCATTCCTTAGGCATAAAAGAATTGTAGAGACTGTTCTTTTAAGTCAATGGCAAGCCACTTCTCTGATTCACTAAGGTAACTTTACTACTTAGTTTTTTACCTAAATTGTGAAGATAAGCCCTACTTTATTTTAGAATTGAGAAAGACTTAGTCTTGAACACATCACTTACTCTAATGAAATACAGCTAAGTTTTCATTTGGCATACCCATGTAAGATAAATATTTTCTTGTGTTATGATTGACATTTGATTTTGATTAATCACATCTCTTGCCTAACATGTATTATTGCCCTAATCTAAAGACAGAAAATACTGTATTTTTGCATTCTTTTGTTTTGTTTTGTTTTCCTGCAATTAGGCTTTATTACCACAAGGTGGTGATGAAAATTCCTTCTATCCTTCCACTTCAAGTTTTTTTGTAATAGAATGGTGAAGTTTTTACCATCTCCTTACATCATTTAAAAATACAACCTCTTTTAATGAGGCCCAAACACTCAAATGTTACAACTTACCTCTGCTAAAATGTATAGTATTTTTCCAGTTTTACTGAGGAAATAATTGGCATATATCATTGTATAAGTTTAAGGCATATAGCATGATGGTTTGATTTATGTATATTATGAAATGTTTGGCTAAAATCCATCTTCTCATATAGACACAATAGGAAGAAAAAAAAGAAAAAAGAACAAAGGTAAATAATTTTCTCCTTGTAATGAGAACTCATAGGATTTATTCTCTTAAATTTCCTATATATAATGCAGCAATATTAACTATAGTCATCATGTTATATAATACATTACATCCCTAGTCCTTGTTTATCTTGTAAATGGAAATTTATTCCTTTTGACCACCTTCCTCCAATATCCCCTTACACCATCCTCTGTATCTGGCAACCACAAGCATGATCTCTTTTTCTATGAGTTCAGTTTGTTTGTTTTATTTTCTGGTTTTTAATCTTTTGTCTTTTTTTTAATTCCACATACAAGTGAAATCATACAGTATTTTGTTTTGTTTTGTTTTTTGTTTTTTGCAGTACACGGGCCTCTCACTGTTGTGGCCTCTCCTGTTGCGGAGCATAGGCTCTGGACGCACAGGCTCAGTGGCCATGGCTTACGGGCCTAGCTGCTCTGTGGCATGTGGGATCTTCCCAGACTGGGGCATGAACCCATATCCCCTGCATCGGCAGGCGGACTCTCAACCACTGTGCCACCAGGGAAGCCCCCATACAGTATTTTTATATCTCTGTCTGACTTATTTCACTTAGCACAATGCATTCAAGTTTCGTCCATATTTTTGGAAATGATAGGATTTTCTCATTTTTTATGGCTGAATAATATTCCATTGCATAACACAATTCTAATTTCATTCATCAATCCATGGACACTTAGGTTGTTCCATGTTTTGGCTGTTGTCAATTTTGCTGCTATCTTTTTGAGCTAGCATTTTCATTTCCTTTGGTATTACTCCCACGAGTGGAATTGCTGAATCGTATGGTAGTTCTATTTTAAATTTTGTGCAGATCCTCCATACTGTTTTCCATAGTGGCTGTACTGGTTTGTAATCTCACCAGCAGTGCGCAAGGTTTCCTTTTCTCCACATATATGCTGGCATTTGTTATCTCTTGTATTTTTGATGATGGCCCTTCTAACTGGAATAAGGTAATATCACTTGTGGTTTTTATTTGCATTACCCTGATTATGAGTAATGTTGAGCACCTTTTCATGTGCCTGTTGGCCATTTGTTTATCTTCTATTCAGTTCATCTGTCCATTTTTTAGTTAGATTATTTGTTGTTGATGATGTTGTTTGTTTTTGTTTTGCTACACAAGTTGTAGGAGTTCTTTATATATTTTGGATATTAACCCCTTAGCAGATACATGGTTTGCAAATATTTTTTCCCATTCTGTAGGTTTTCTTTTCACTTTGTTAATGGTTTCTTTTGTTGTACAGAAGCTTTATAGGTTGATGTAGTCCCACTTGTCTATATTTATTTTGTTGCTTGTGATTTAGATGTCATAGCCAAAGAAATCATTACCAAAACTCATGTCAAGAATCTTTATTCCTATGTTTTCTTCTAGGCGTTTCATGGTCTTACATAAGTCTTTAATCAATTTTGAGTTAATTCTTGTGAATAGTATAAGATATGTGTCCAGTTTCATTCCTTTATATGTGATTATCTAATTATCCCAGCACCATTTATTGAAGAGACTGCCCTTTCTCCACTGAGTATTCTTGGCTACCTTGTCAAATATCAGTTGCCTGTATATGCTTGGTATTATTTATGGGCTCTTGATTCTGTTACATTGGTCTATTTGTCTGTTTTTACGCCAGTGTCATACTATTTTGATGACTATGTATAACATGAAATCAGAAAGTGTGATGCCTCTTGCTTTGTTCTTCTTTCTCAGGATTTCTTTAGCTATTCATGGTCTTTTGTGGTTCCATATAAATTTTAAGAATGGCTTTTTCTACTTCTTTAAAAAATAGCATTGGAATCTTGATAAAATTGCATTGAATCTATAGATAGCTTTTGGCAGTAGACATTTTAACAAATAATTCTTCCAACCCATGAACACAGGCTACTTTTTTGTTTATTTGCACCTTCTTTGATTTCTCTCATTAATGTTTTGTAGTTTTCAGAGTAGAGAATTTTACATCCTTAGTTAAATTTATTACTAAGTATTATATTGATTTTGATTTTTTAAATGGGATCTTTTTTACATTCATTTTTAAACAATGTATTGGATATTTTATTTGGGATATATTTTGATTCGAAATTATGCCCTGTAATTTTCAGTGTATTTTTGCCAACATCAATTAAGTGCATGTATGTGAGAACTTCTGCCTATTGTTGAAGAAGTTCAGTACAACTGTTTTGTTAATAATGCAACTAACCACTCCAATCAAGATTTTGGATTGATAGTCACATTTTATACCTAAACATGAGCCTGGTATCTTCTTATTTTGTTTATAGAATGTAATACAAAAGGTTATGTATCAAGTTATGGCTGTGAAAGGGAATGAATTTAGTCTGTCTTATTAATGTCACAGCTGCAATGATGAGAGCAGTCAGCATCTGCTTCTTGGCAATCACATCAGTTCTTTCTTTCTTACTATACAAGTTCAAATGGTAGTCACTTTGAAATTCTAGAATAAAATGCTGATAGACAGGGGGCCTTGCCATCACCCTGGATAATCACCTGCCTCTTAGTATTTGCCACTTAATTAAAACAGCATCTGAAATAATGAAAGGAGGTTGCTGAAAATGTACACTAGGAAACAAATGCTGCAGAGAAGCTCTGGTTCCTGTGGTTAGCCAAGCATTATTATTTATTAATTTATGGATTGCAGTGCCCATGTATCAGAGTACTTTATGACAACAGAATCAACAATATAGCCTTGAAAACAATAAAAATCCAAGAAGGTATGCTCTCCTCAAACAAAGAATAGCAGTAATGCACTTTTGATTTGATAGAGAGAAAACTCTAGACACTCTGAGCTTCTTGACAAATACCACATCCAGAATTTTAAATTCTCAGGAAAATTAAATTGCTTTGGATGACCTTTGATCAATTTCAAAAGAGGAAAATTGTAATGCTTTAAGCCAAAGTCCATTTTGGATTAGCACAGTTTATTTTAAACCTTAATGTTTATATTTCCTATATCAGTTTTATAAATATGTCTGATATTTCTATCAGCTTTTCTGTAAATGTACCTGTCATTTTTGTCCACATTAAATAAATAAAATATATTTATTTTTTCAACTCAGAGTAAATTTTATTATCTTTAATTATGAGATAAATAGTATCTTTTGATTTCTCTTTTAAAACATTCTGTATGTATGTAGAGCTTAAGAAAAATAAAAGTGGAAGGAAAGTCATTCTGTTTAAAAAAGCCTAACTAAATCACTGAAAAATAAATAGATTTAATATAAAGTTTATTTAACTCTATACAGTAGCTGTAGCTGAATACATTCCATTCTTTTTGTGATATATTGGGGAAAGTACTGACTGTTGTCTCCTCAAAGGCTATTCATGGTGTCATGATATATCTTTACTCCTATGGCCTCTAAAAATGCAATCCAGAAAACAAATGATTTAATAATCCAAAAGGGAAAAGAAAAAGAAAAGCTATGTTTACTGCCATTGAATATAAAAGTACTATTTCACAGAATAGATTAAATTGAGAAGTCTATTCAAATTTTATTTCAATGTTTCCCTCCGTGAAATTATTAAGATTGACAGAAAAAAAATCCTTTATATCAAAAGTTAGAGAGGAGGCAATGTCAAGGAGAAGGTGGGGATGTGGGAAAATCAAAAATGAAAGAACATAGGATTCAGTATACTAAAATACCAATACCAGTATTGATATTAATTAATAAATATACTTTTGGGAAAGTTGGTTCAAGATTTTTTTTGAGACATCTTCTTTTTGAACAACCTCGAATCATCAAATATGTCACGTTCATAAGCATTAAAATCAAAGTTTATCTTCAAATGCATGGACAGTGTATATACCCCTGTTTAACTTTAGGTTTTCTGCACATGCAAAAGGATATTTTATGAATAAATTGAAGGTTGAATAAATAAATTGAATAAATTGCAAACAGTAGCAGTATACATTATTTTTGGTTTTAATTTCATTGTCAACTTTATTTTAGTCTGATCTAAAAAATTTAGTTATAAAATAAAAACATTTGATTTGTGTTTTAATTTGACTTGGAATTTGGTAATAAACAAAATTCTCCTCAAAAAATTAATTCCATTTCTTTTAACAAATATTTATTGCTTTTCTCCAATGTTTAAGCCACACTGCTAGAACTGGGGCAACAAAAAGTCAGCTGTGGCCATTGACCATTACCCTGAAGCTCATTAGAAAGGTAAAATAACAGTTATGAAATGATATAATCAGTAGAACTTTAGTCTGTCTGCTTCCAATGGCATAATCGATGGAGATAATTGGACAGACTCTACTTCTGGTAATGACACTCACCTAGTGGGAGGAAATGCCCATAGCAAGAAGTTAAATCACCTGGAACCAAGTCCTCTGAGGGGATTGGAAAGTAGACTTCTAAGGTAAGCCCATTTGAAATAGGAAATAACAATTTTACATGTGACTGAAGAAGGAAAAATGTTTATCTACCTGAACTAAAAGTTAAAAATAAAGATAATTTCACCTATGGTCAAATTCAGGAAAGTAGAAGGGCCATGTGGATTTGTTTAAAAAGCATTGAATTATTCTTGAAGCTTATTGTTCAGGGGCAAGAAAAGGTGGGGCAAGAAAAGGTAATGTCCTGGGAACCAGCAGAATAGACGTATGTGTGAATCATACATTTGCTATCAGTGTAACTCTGAGCAAGCCTCTTAGATAAATGATGATCACTTACCTTAACTGTAAAATCATAGTTTTGAAATAAATGATCTCTCAAAATCCATTTTCACTCCCAAAAAAATCTATTATTAAGACCGCAGTAAACCCCCCTCCAGAAAAATTAATTAAAAAAAAATTTGGTATCCACAAACATTCAGAAAAAGAACTTAATGAAAAAAGTTATATCACAAATAATTTTTATGCAAATGATTCCAATGCATAATTATTTGTAACATTTTATAATGGAAATAAAATACACAGCTTGTAGTAGGACATTGAATTAATATATTTTCATACATCCATATCATGGGAATAATATGCAGATATCTAAATTATTTTTCAAAATATTTAAGTACAAGGTAAATTTCTGTGATATAAAACGTTTGATCAAATATGTATTTAACTTGTATTTTTTGTTAATACCATATGATCTTAATTTAATTAAATAACTGTATCTATATACATAGTTATAACTTTAGCTAGATATATGCATGCACACATAGACATATATTTGTATCAGTATAAATATACATAGCTAAACCCATACATACCTTCCCACAAAATAAATCCTAGATAGCAACATAAAAAACATTAATTATATTTATCTTTAAAGAAATCATAGGTATATATCCTTCACTGCAGTTTTCTATATTATTAATTTTTCTACAATAAGTCTATACTGGTATTATTTTTATATAGAAAATTATAATTATTTAATATATTTAGTCAACATTTAATGTTTTGAACATTTACTCTGTGCAGACATTATGTGAGGGGTTTTATATGCATGTTTTCACAACTAACTGAAATATAAACTATTTTATATCACATTTTACAGTGAAGTAAAGTGAGGATTAAGGAGATAGCATTTACATGGAATAAAATATATCTTTTTAGAAAGTTGGGTGAAGTTTCAATGCAAAGTATTGGTGTATAACAAAAAGTAGAGTAAAATATTAATCAAGACATCGAGTTTTTACTATTTCCATAAAAGTCATTCCTTTTTTAAAAGTCAATTTTGTTATAATAAGAACAAAGCTCTTCATTAGTCAACTGCAAGATGGTGTAAAAAAATAATTTCTTATCAATATAGGACAGGGAACATTAGAGGGAATAAAATGATCATTTGTAAAAGAAAGAATGGCAGTTGAGGTCCATTTTTTGTGTTACTGTATATGACGGATGAGTTAATTCTTCTGACTAATGAACCGAGTCTTTCTCTTGGCCAGAACTAATGAACTAGGATGTTTTGCAGACTCAATATTGTAAGGTAACCACTCCTCTGAAATAGACATGGGCCTTAATGACAGCAGTCGTATGTTAAATAATGATCATGGTGAAACCTTCCCTGAAGTCACTCATCTTTTTCTTATTTTTTCTTAACAGTGTTTGAAATATCATGAAGGGAGGATATTAATGGAATATAACTAGGAGAAAACAAGGGATTACCTAGTTTCAGAAACATACGAGATTTCTTTATCATTTGGGGGATCATAATTAAAATTAGGAATGCAGCTTGGCAATATTATTTATATAATTTCACTCTTCACTCATCAGCTCTTGTTCAATCTTTACTTTTGTCATCTCAAGTACATGCATAATCCAATGATGGTAATATCATATGGTATGCTCTTCTATATAAAGGAGAAAGTAGAATGGTAGAGTAATCCCCAAAGATAAAGAAGTCCCTGAGAAATATGGAACAGGAAGGGTTATCAGGACATCTGATGAATGCGACACTATTTGAATCTTAAACATGATTTGCAAACTATTCTTAACACTCACAGGGGACATTTCAACATCAAAGACACCTGGACAAGGAATATCACTTTTTTTAGTATTGTGTTTGATTATCCATGCACAATCCATCAACTAAAGGAATAGCCAAAAGAGGATGAGCAATGCTACCATGCTATAAAACATTTCTTGACTCACTATTGCTTATTTATACTGTCCAAGGTTTCAGAAATATGGTCCTGCTTTAAATTGTGTCAGATTCCAAAAGACCTCCTATATATTTGCATTTGGCACTGTATGGCAGCTGATCGAAAAAAGAAAAAAAAATCAAAGAGAATTTAGCACATACAGTGCAGCCCAGTGAAATGTTTAGAACAAGATTCTCAGTATTATTTTTTCAGCATATGCAAATATCTGTCCCCCAGCTAAAAAGATAAAAATTTACTTAATGAACATACAGAACTTGTTGTGTGCTTGGCATTCTTCTTAATTTTTATAAACAATAACCCATGTAATACTCATAAAAACTCTTTAAGAATTGCTCAGTTATTATGTCCATTTTAAAGATGAGTAAATAAGATACCAACAAAGGTTTAGAAATTTGCCAAGTTACACAGCTGGAAGTGGCTGAACAGGGTTACAAACTATGCAGTAATGGCTTCAAAGTCATCGCTTTTAACCATTAGGCTTTGGTCTGTGTCCCTGTGGGTGTAATGTCCTAATCAAATAAAGTACTAGCAGAACCACCAGGGTTTCAACCCCAGTTCTACCATTTACTAGCAAACACTGGATAAGTTACCTTAGTTTCTATTAGTCCCAGTTTCTGTATGTATAAAATGGAGATCATAGCATTGATCTAATTTAACTGTTATGTGAATAAATGGGATAATATAGGGACCCTGTTTACTGTTTCCTCCTTTTTCTCCAGTTTTGGAAGAAGTTGAGGAAAGGATAATGGAAAAACTAATCTTGTCATCTAGATCCTTTCTACCCCATGTCTCGACCTGCCATTGCTCTTTTTCATTAAGATTATCAGATGTTTTCCTTAATTGGATAGCTCTTAAAACAGTAAGCTTGTGTATTTTTCAGAGAGTTGACAGAATAGCATCTTTTTAGTTACTATGACATGGAGTCATTGCAATAAATAAGAATCTATGCAGAAAACTATTACTCTGGGATCACTACACAAGAGCGAGACTAGCTGGGATTTAAGATGCCTTTACTAACCCATGTTAAAACTCTGGCACCTGATTCCTACATACTTTTTGGATGTCCTCGAAGAAAAATTGAAAAACCACACCGTACATTTTTTCTTTGGACAATCTCCCCCCACTTATATACAATACAGAATAACTAAGATGATCAAGGCAGTAATTTTCCTACCCTCCCAGATCTGTCAGGAAGCTCTCAGCTGAGCCATTTCTAGACAAATAAGGGAAGAGCATTTTGACTTTCTACATTCTTGCCAGTTGTCTTTCACATTTTAGTTTCATCTCAAGACTTCCTATTTTCTTAGTAATCACTGAATCTCTCTCATTACTGAGCAAAGTCCAGAGATTGCTGTCTTACTTTCGTTGTTTATCTATCTTATATTGGGCTTTCTGGGCCAATTCTCACTTAATTGATAATACATTCTCTACTGTTGATTGAACATTATGCCTTTTAATAAACTAGTCCCTTCAAAATGCTTTTTCTTTTAAGAAAAATATGTTGCACTAACTTATCTCAATTGTAACGGGGAATTTTAATAATTTATCTCATACTTACAGGAAAGATAGTCTTCTTTATGTGTTCTCTCTCCAGCTTGTTATGTTTCCTATCACTCTTCATCTATTTTATAGATGTATTTTCTTCATTATTTCTTAAAAGGAATACATTCTTGGTCTCTAACTGATGACATATTTAGAAAATTTATGCTGTTGTTTTATTCACTTGTGTATTTCTTCATGCTCAGTTGGTAGTTTTAAAAAATTATATTCTTGCATTCACCAATTCTATTGTATAATATCCTGTTTCAAGCAACACTAACTCAGCTGATTTATGAATTTCAAAAGCCTTGTCCTTTTCCTGATTATTCTCCTTTTCCTGATTATTCTTCAGGTAAACCACATCTGTATACAGATTGCCCTGAACTCTTTGTACACTTGCATTTCCTCTCTTTGTCACTTTCACTTATAACAAAAGCACATATATTTCTTTCCTTAATATATATATGTATTTCAAATTCATAACTGTTTTTAATCTCAGAATTTACATTTGATTACCACTGTGATTCTTAAAATTAATAACTTAAAGTAGTAAAATTCTCCATCATTTTTAGATAGGCTTAACTTGCATTTATTTTATACTGTGAGTTTTATAGCATTTTTCACTACCTTCCATTTGAAATAGTTACATATAAAATTTCATAAAGTAAAATTCAAAAATAGCATGAAATCAAATGTAATGCATTTAGCAATTGGCACCTGACATCTGAATCTCCAGCTGGTTAGATATATACACTCATTCTGAGTGTTTCTCTGGAGAAGGTCAAGTATATGTGATTTGCCCTATCAGTGATTTAACCACAATTCTTTAATTAATCATGTTTTACACTGATGTTAATATGTGAATTTCCTATCTTAAAAAAATAATATTGGTAACAATAGTTGTTTAAAATTCAAATATATTGTTTTACTGTTTTACTGTATGACTTTCTTTGATGACTTTATTATTTATTCATTAAAAGAAGTAGCACAGTTGTAAAAATAGTCTCTCTGGGACAACTGTGAAGTTTCTGTTAAAATGGAGGAAATAAGTGTGTTTAATTGATCAGTGAATTTATATCCACTCATCTTCTGTAAAGAATGATGTCTCTGGTAAGGGGAAAAGCAAAAGACAACAACCAGCACAAAAGCAATTTGTGTACTTCTGTGATTCAGTTTACCTCACTGTAATATAGGTATTTCTTTCTTAGACACTAAGCTTATATTAATTACTGTGGTCTCTTAGATATGCTTGTTTCTTTGATGAGTAGCTTCTTTGTAGAAAATCCTTATTTTATTCTTGAACAAACAAACCTTACACTAGACAAACCCAATCATACATTGATTTGTACTTTCCCTTAGTAGGCTTTAATTCTCTTTCCACCAGAGGCTTTAAGAGACAGCTAGGTATGCTTCAGGTATTTTTTACCTTATCCACCCTTAAATTAATGAGCATGTCTTCTTTAAAAGTCTATAGTAAATTTTACTCTTATTAATACATCTCTTCTCATCTATCCTGGAATTTGGGAGATGTGATTACAAAAACAAACTCGGCATCAAATTAATCGTGACAGTAAACATTTTGATCACTTTATGTCAAGTCTCTAAGTACAGGTGTTGCATATGTGATCAAAATTAAAAGTATCTGTTCTTCCAGAATGGAAGCTTTTGAATATGGACTTTTTTAGTTGTCTTGGTCCTCAATGAATTTCCCATTTCTGTAGTTATTAGAATAGAAAAAATCCATTGGTAATAAAATCATTTTCCTATGAAGTTATTAGTGGATATATAATCTGAATTAATCATTTTTATAACTCCTATTTTCCTAGTGTCTCTACATTGTTGCAAGCAATAGTATAGGAATTTCTGGAATTCATATTCCCTGAAAGCATTAAACAGATTAGAAGAATATAAAAATCTATAGGATTATAACTTGGAATATTGAGTGACAGGTAGAGGTGGTGAAGTAACAGGGTGGTAAGCAAAACACAAAGAAAATACTGTTCTATTTAATAAGTAATTTACAGCAAGAGTAGTAATTTATAGATGTAATTTTTCATCATCCCTAGGATGAACCAACTATTTCAAGTAGAGAAAATCACCTGAGTAATTTTTTTGAAGTTTATGAAATCAGAGAATGAAGTGAATTTGAAAGAAAAAGATTACCTTTTGGGATGGGCAAACTATAGTTCTTCACCTATTTTTGTACAGCCTGTAGGTTAAGAATGATATTTGCATTTGTAAATAGTTTAAAAGAAGAAAATTTTGTCACCTACCTGTGTAAATTAATGAAATTTAAATCAATTGACCATATATGTTTGGGTTTGTTTCTGGACTCTGAATTCTATTCTGTTGGTCCATATGTGTATGCTTATACTAATACCACACTGTTTTGTTTACTACAGCTTAATAGTAAGTTTTGAAATTTGGTGTGTGAATCTTCCAATATATATATTTTTTCTTTTTTCAATATTGTTTTTTCTATCTGGGGCCCCTTTGGTTCTATATGAATGTGAGGATTGACTGTTTGATTTCTGGTATAGTTTGCTAGTGCTAGGGTGGGCAATAGGGGTGAAATAAGGATGGGATTTTGTGTTTTCATCTAAATATTCTATTGCCACTTCTTCAACCCTATTTTCCACCAACTTATAAATATGAACACTCATAAACTGCTTCTTCTGAACCTAAGCTTGTACATCTAGTTTTTAAATATGTAATATCCAACCAGTGGGGAGAGAGAAGCAGGGAGGGGCAATATAGGAATAGGAGATTAAAAGAGGGTTATTATGGGATTCTATGAAATCATGTGTGTGAAACTTGAAAATTGTAAGACACTATAGAATTTAAAGAATCTTTCATTCAATTTAAAAGAAAAATACTTGCCTAGAGAATCTGATGGAGTTTGAAGTTCTGTTTTGAACAACATAGTGTTGGAAGGATCATCTCTCTCCCCTGTATGAGGTGTCAGTAAAAATGAATTTCCTCGTATCTCCCTCTCTCTCTCCTCATTGTCACACATAGTGCTTAGCATTGTACCCTCTAATGGGTGAAGTGGAAGGGGAGCTGATAGTGTGCAGGAGAGAGGAATAGGAATGTTGTTTCTCAGTTAGACAATAGTTCCCATAACTGGGAGACAATCTTTAAAATCTTATACTTGTATTTAAATACTGACAGTGACTATGACAAAAAATATTCCTTCCTTTGAGAGAGTTTTTTCAATTTTGATTCAGAGAGAGAAGAACATGATAGACTTCTTTAGGAAAGGGCTTATGCCTTGATGATGAAATTAGTGAGAAGTCCCCACACATGCGCTATGGTTTCCAGATGCTTTTCCTTTGCAATGTAGGTGACAGCATTTTATTTTTATAAAAAATATTTTTATGATTATATTCATGGGAAGGTTGAGAATGTTATACCATGCGTGCTTACACTGCTGACCTACTAAATAAAAAGTACATAAATGTTTTGTTTCTCAGGACAGAAAGCAACATGTGAAACATGAACATTACTATTAAACTAGTTGTTAGACATAAGAATGTTAACATGATTGAATAAAATACATAATTTAATTAATTTTGACTATATGTAGGGCAATTTCCAGTACTATGATTATGTAGAATAATCAATTTGTTAGCAATATGTTCTATGTTGAATTATAACATTTTAGTCTGTGTAAAATTACAAATCTTTTTAAATAAAGATATCACTGGGCTTTAGAAATATTTTTTTGAATTTTATTTTATTTATTTTTTATACAGCAGGTATAAAAAATAGTTATAGTTAGTTATCCATTTTATAGGTATAAAAAATAGTTATAGTTAGTTATCCATTTTATACATATTAGTGTGTATATGTCAATCCGAATCTCCCAGTTCATCACACCACCAGCCCCCCCAACCAATTTCCCCCCTTGGTGTCCATACATTTGTTCTGTAAATCTGTGTCCCAATTTCTGCCCTGCAGAATGGTTCATCTGTACCATTTTTTTAGGTTCCACATATATGTGTTAATATATTTGTTTTTCTCTTTCTGACTTACTTCATTCTGTATGACAGTCTCTAGATCCATCCACATCTCTAAAAATGACTCCATTTTTTTCCTTTTTATGGCTGAGTAATATTCCATTGTATATATGTACCACCTCTTCTATATGCATTGGTCTGTCAGTGGGCATTTAGGTTGCTTCCATGTCATGGCTATTGTAAATACTGCTGCAATGAACATTGGGGTGCATGTGTCTATTTGAATTATGGTTTTCTCAGGGTATATGCCCAGTAGTGGGATTGCTGGGTCATATGGTAATTCCATTTTTAGTTTTTAAGGAACCTCCATACTGTTCTCCATAGTAGCTGTATCAATTTACATTCCCACCAACAGTGCAAGAGGGTTCCCTTTTCTCCACACCCTCTCCAGCATTTGTTGTTCATGGATTTTCTGATGATGCCCATTATAACTGGTGTGAGGTGATACCTCATTGTCGTTTTCATTTGCATTTCTCTAATAATTAGTGACGTTGAGCAGCTTTTCATGTACTTCTTGGCCATCTTTATGTCTTCTTTGGAGAAATGTCTATTTAGGTCTTTTGCCCATTTTTGGATTGGGTTGTTTGTTTTATTAATATTGAGCTGCATGAGCTGTTTATATATTTTGGAGATTAATCCTTTGTTGATTCGTTTGGAAATATTTTCTCCCACTCTGAGGGTTGTCTTTTCATCTTGTTTGTAGTTTCCTTTGCTTTGCAAAAGCTTTTAAGTTTCATTAGGTCCCATTTGTTTATTTTTATTTTTATTTCCATTACTCTAGGAGGTGGATCAAAAAAGACCTTGCTGTGATTTGTGTCAAAGAATGTTCTTCCTACCTTTTCCTCTAAGAGTTTTATATTGTCTGGACTTATATTTATGTTTCTAATCCATTTTGAGTTTATTTTTGTGTATGGTGTTAGGGAGTGTTCTAATTTCATTCTTTTATATGTAGTTGTCCAGTTTTCCCAGCACCACTTATTGAAGAGACTGTCTTTTCTCCATTGTATATCCTTGCCTCTTTTGTCATAGATTAGTTGATCATAGGTGTGTGGGTTTATCTCAGGGCTTTCTATCCTGTTCCATTGATCTATATTTCTGTTTTTGTGCCAGTACCATATTGTCTTGATTACTGTAGCTTTGTAGTATAGTCTGAAGTCAGGGAGTCTGATTCCTCCATCTCCGTTTTTTCCCCTCAAGACTGCTTTTGCTATTCAGGGGCTTTTCTGTCTCCATACAAATTTTAAGATTTTTTGTTCTAGTTCTGTAAAAAAAGCCATTGGTAATTTGATAGGGATTGCATTGAATCTGTCGATTGCTTTGGGTGGTATAGTCGTTTTCACAATATTGATTCTTCCAATACAAGAATATGGTATACCTCTCCATCTGTTTGTATCATCTTTAATTCCTTTCACCAGTGTCTTGTAGTTTTCTGCATACAGGTCTTTTATCTCCCTATGTAGATTTATTCCTAGGTATATTATTCTTTTTGTTGCAATGGTAAATGGGAGTGTTTCCTTAATTTCTCTTTCAGATTTTTCATCAGTGTATAGGAATGCAAGAGATTTCTGTGCATTAATTTTGTAACCTGCAAATTTACCAAATTCGTTCATTAGCTCTAGTGGTTTTCTGGTGGCATCTTTAGGATTCTCTATGTATAGTATTTTGTTATCTGCAAACAGTGACAGTTTTACTTCTTCTTTTCCAATTCGTATTCCTTTTATTTCTTTTTCTTCTCTGATTGCCATGGCTAGGACTTCCAAAACTATGTTGAATAATAGTGGTGAGAGTGGACATCCTTGTCTTGTTCCTGATCTTAGAGGAAATGCTTTCCATTTTTTACCACTGAGAATGATGTTTGCTGTGGGTTTGTCATATATGGCCTTCATTATGTTAAGGTAGGTTCCCTGTATGCCCACTTTCTGGAGAGTTTTTTATCATAAATTGGTGTTGAATTTTGTGAAAAGTTTTTCTGCATCTATTGGGATGATCATATAGTTTTTCTTCTTCAATTTGTTAATATGGTTTATCACATTGTTTCATTTGCATATATTGAAGAATCCTTGCATCCCTGGGATAAATCTTACTTGATCATGGTGTATGATCCTTTTAATGTGTTGTTGAATTCTGTTTGCTAGTATTTTGTTGAGGATTTTTACATCTATATTCATTGGTGGTATTGGCCTGTAATTTTCTTTATTTGTAGTATCTTTGTCTGGTTTTGGTATCAGGGTGATGGTGGCCTCACAGAATGAGTTTGGGAGTGTTCCTTCCTCTACAATTTTTTGGAAGAGTTTGAGAAGGATAGGTGTTAGTTCTTTTCTAAATGTATGATAGAATTCACCTGTGAAGCCATCTCGTCCTGGACTTTCGTTTGTTGGAAGATTTTTAATCACAGTTTCGATTTCACTACTTGTGATTGGTCTGTTCATATTTTCTATTTTTTCCTGGTTCAGTCTTGGAAGGCTATACCTTTCTAAGAATTTGTCCATTTCTTCAAGGTTGTCCATTTTTTTGGCATAGGGTTGCTTGTAGTAGTCTCTTAAGATGCTTTGTATTTCTTCAGTGTCTGTTGTAACTTCTCCTTTTTCATTTCTAATTTTATTGATTTGAGTCCTCCCCCTCTTTTTCCTGTTGAGTCTGGGTAATGGTTTATCAATTTTGTTTATCTTCTCGAAGGACCAACTTTTAGTTTTTTTGATCTTTGCTATTGTCTTTGTTTCTATTTCATTTATTTCTGATCTGATCTTTATGATTTCTTTCCTTCTACTCACTGGGTTTTGTTTGTGCTTCTTTCTCTAGTTCCTTTAGGTGTAAGGTTAGATTGTTTTTTTGAAATTTTTCTTGTTTCTTGAGGTAGGATTGTATTGCTATAAAATTCCCTCTTAGAACTGCTTTTGCTGCATCCCATAGGTTTTGGATTGTCATGTTCATTGTCATTTGCCTCTAGGTATTTTTTTATTTCCTCAGTGATCTCTTGGTTATTTAGTAACGTGTTGTTTAGCCTCCATGTGTTTGTGTTTTTTATGCTTTTTTCCCTGTGATTGATTTCTGATCTCATAGTGTTGTGGTCAGAAAAGATGCTTGATATGATTTCAGTTTTCTTAAATTTACTGAGGCTTGATCTGTGACCCAAGATGTGATCTATCCTGGAGAATGTTCCATGCGCACTTGAAAAGAAAGTGTAATATGCTGTTTTTGATGGAATGTCCTATAAATATCAATTAAATCTGTCTGGTCTATTGTGTCATTTAAAGCTTGTGTTTCCTTATTAATTTTGTCTAGATGATCTGTCCATTGGTGTAAATGTGTTTGTTAAAGTCCCCCACTGTTATTGTGTTACTGTCGATTTCCTCTTTTATAACTGTTAGCAGTTGCCTTATGTAGTGGGGTGCTACTATGTTAGGTGCATATATATTTATAATTGTTATATCTTCTTCTTGGATTGATCCCTTTATCATTATGTAGTGTCCTTCCTTGTCTCTTGTAACATTCTTTATGTTAAACTCTATTTTATCTGATATGAGTATTGCTACTCCAGCTTTCTTTTGATTTCCATTTGCATGGAATATCTGTTTTCATCCCTTCACTTTCAGTCTGTTTGTGTCCCTAGGTCTGAAGTTGGTCTCTTGTAGACAGCATATATACAGGTCTTGTTTTTTGTATCCATTCAGCAAGCCTGTGTGTTTTGGTTGGAGCATTTAATCCATTCATGTTTAAGGTAATTATCTATATGTATGTTCCTATGACCATTTTCTTAATTGTTTTGGGTTTGTTTTTGTAGGTCCTTTTCTTGTCTTGTGTTTCCCACTTAAAGAAGTTCCTTTAGCATTTGTTGTAGCGCTGGTTTGGTGGTGCTGAATTCTCTTAACTTTTGCTTGTCTGTAAAGCTTTTGATTTCTCCATTGAATCTGAATGAGATCCTTGCTGGGTAGGGTAATATTATTTGTAGGTTCTTCCCTTTCATCACTTTAAATATGTCATGCCACTCCCTTCTGGCTTGTAGAGTTTCTGCTGATTAATCAGCTCTTAACCTTATGGGAGTTCCCTTGTATGTTATTTGTCATTTTTCCCTTGCTGCTTTCAATAATTTTTCTTTGTCTTTAATTTTTGCCAGTTTGATTACCATGTGTCTCAGCATGTTTCTCCTTGGGTTTATCCTGCGTGGGACTCTCTGAGCTTCCTGGACTTAGGTGACTATTTCCTTTCCCAAGTTAGGGAAGTTCTCAACTATAATCTCTTCAAATATTTTCTCGGGTGCTTTCTCTCTCTCTTCTCCTTCTAGGACCCCTATAATGCGAATGTTGTTGCATTAATGTTGACCCAGAGGTGTCTTAGGCTGTCTTCATTTCTTTTCATTCTTTTTTCTTTATTCTGTTCTGCAGCAGTGAATTCCACCATTCTGTCTTCCAGGTCACTTATCCGTTCTTCTGCCTCAGTTATTCTGCTATTGATTCCTTCTATTGTAGTTTTCATTTCAGTTATTGTATTGTTTATCTCTGTTTGTTTGTTCTTTAATTCTTCTAGGTCTTTGTTAACATTTCTTCCATCTTCTCGATCTTTGCCTTCATTCTTTTTCCGAGGTCCTGGATCATCTTCACTATCATTAATCTGAATTCTTTTTCTGGAAGGTTGCCTATCTCCACTTCATTTAGTTGTTTTTCTGGGGTTTTATCTTGTTCCTTCATCTGGTACATAGCCCTCTGCCTTTTCATTTTGTCTATCTTTCTGTGTATGTGGTTTTTGTTTCACAGGCTGCAGGATTGTAGTTCTTCTTGCTTCTGCTGTCTGCCCTCTGGTGGATGAGGCTCTCTAAGAGGCTTGTGCAAGTTTCCTGATGGAAGGGACTGCTGTTTGTTACAGCTCCCTTGAGACAACCCAACACTGGAGCCTACTGGGGCTCATTGGTGGGGCTAATGGCAGACTCTGGGAGGCCTCATGCTAAGGAGTTCTTCCCAGAACTTCTGCTGCCAGTGTCCTTGTCCTCACAGTGAGACACAGCCACCCCCTGCCTCTGCAGGAGACCCTCCAACACTAGCAGGTAGTTCTGGTTCAGTCTCCTAAGGGGTCACTGCTCCTTCCCCTGTGTCACAATATGCACACTACTTTTTGTGTGCCCTCCAATAGTGGAGTCTCTGTTTCCCCCTGTCCTGTTGAAGTCGTGCAATCAAATCCCACTAGCCTTCAAAGTCTGATTCTCTAGGAATTTCTCCTCCTGTTGCTGGACCCCCTTTTTGGTAAGCCTGATGTAGGGCTCAGAACCTTCACTCCAGTGGGTGGACTACTGTGGTATAAATGTTCTCCAGTTTGTGAGTCACCCACCCAGCAGTTATGGGATTTGATTTTATTGTGATTGTGCCCCTCCTACCATGTCATTGTGGCTTCTCCTTTGTCTTTGGATGTGGGGTATCTTTTGTGGTGAGTTCCAGTGTCTTCCTGTCAATGATTGTTCAGCAGTTAGTTGTGATTCTGGTGCTCTCACAAGAGGGTGTCTATTTCAAACCTTCTGCTGCACTTTCTCATCTTCCATTTTCTTTGGCTTTACTCTCTGATGATAACTTCACTTCCAAATGACATCTGGGGCTGGGAAATCCAAAATCTGTAAGGCAGGTCAGCATGCTCTAGAAATTTCTTATCTTGAGTAAATTCTTAAAGGAAAAGAAGGAAGATTATTTCTTTTATTTCATTTCAAATAGTTAGCTGTTTAAGAAGCTGAAATGAGAGTAGGTAAAAAGAAAGACAAGAGTTTGCTTATATATTACTGAGAAAAATATCTGATTTAAAAGTACACGTTAAAGAGGTCATGAAATGATGGTTTGGAAGATTATGTTCTTGCTTTTCTTATTGACACAGATAAAAAGTATAATCAAAGATAAAGTCATCATATCCGAACAATTAGATAAGATTATTCTATCATTCAGAAGCCCTGTTTTTTATCCATAGCTCAAACTATAAGTAATTTTCTTCTTTAATTATATTGAAAAAATAATTTTATATGGATGTCACAAATTTGCTTTACTCCATTTAAAATTTAGATACTTTAATTCATCCGTGTAGTGATTGCATATTATTGAAATGTCCAGCATTAGCTTTTGATCTGAAAATGATGTCAAGTATTACGTGCTCCTATTCTCTGTGTGAATATAAGTAAAAAATAGAATAAACCTAGGCATGAAATTCCTATCCCTCTAAGGAACCCCCCCACATTGGTGTTGCTTCTTGCATATGTCTCTTTTAAATAGGAAATTTTATTATATATTAATATAATAATATTATATTGTATTATTTTTTATTAAATTTTATTACATTTTACAATGAAGGGAATAGTTGGCAAACAAATGATGGCTAATGACAAATCATAAATCTTATACCATCGTTTTAATTAAAATGTAATCTGTTTAGATAATGTATAATGTTTTTCTTCAAACCCCACCCCCAGAGCTGAGAAGGGTGAGAAAGTTGAAAAATGGGCACAGATGTAGAGTTTTCAGTGAATACTGCTACTAGACAGTTGGTAAATCCCCAGACAAAAACCTGGAATTGTATGTAACTAATAGCCAGACTTTCTCTCATGCATTTACATTTGTACATTCTTTATCCATTAGATAATCCAGAGACTCTGCTTAGTTAATTTTGATTATCTATATAATTGTCAATATAGCAACAACTCCAGATGAGAACAAAAGGAAAGAAATGGGGGGCATTTGGGCCTATCTATAATCATGACAATTGTCATGGGAAATATGGAGGTAAAAATTTAGAAGAAGATAGAATCATACCCAATGAACACATGGGTATAAGTCTGAAAATTTCACTAGCAAAAGCTCTTACCAAGATTTGTCTTCCTTACCTGATCTACTGTTTGGCTCTTTAAAAATTGAAGTTGTACATAAAGAAAATTTGAATTAATTATTTCCTAGGAATCTGAAATGCAACTACCTGAGTAGTTAGGAATTAGTCTATAAGGACCGTATTTTTCTTTGTGGGTTGGGAGAGGCATTTTCAAGTATTAGAATAACTGAGTAACCATGCTATGTACAATTCTTTGAATTTCCCAAGACCCAAGTCATACCAGTCATACCTCTTGCTCTTTGATACTAATATTTACACTGCAAATGTATAAATCAAAGTGCAGTTAAGCAAAAATTTTATCACATAGAAAAAAAAGCTCTCATATCAGAGAAATTTGGATTGTTTTAGAGAATTGTGCCTTGTCATATAATGTGACTTGCATATAATTCACAGTTTAATTCAGGATTAAGTCATATTTTCCTGTTATTTACAATTCTCCATTCTTGAATATGGTACATGTTTCCATTTTTCAACATCTTATTTTACATCCTGAATGAAAGTTTTATAATTTTCTTAAAAAATAAATATTGTACACATATGCATCCTAGGTATATTTTAATTTATATTGATATTTTAGATGGTATTTTTAAAATTATGTTTGCTACTTTATGTTTCTAGTACATGTAATGCTATTGAATTCTGTGTAGGAATTCTATTCATTAGTTTGCTTACATTTTTTTTTTTTTGATTTTTGGTTTATTTAGGTATTTGATCACTGAATAATGAAAACTTGTTTTTTAACCTTTAAATTTTTGTTTCTTCCTGTATTATTTTACTACCCATGATTCTTACATATACTGAATAAAAATATCAGCAAATGTGAATTTATATCTTGTTAACTTCTTCAAGGGAATTCTGTTTTACTGTTAAATATGATGCTTGGATAGATTTTAGAAAATAACCATTATCTTTTTAAAGAAGTTCTCTTGTGGTTTTAGTGTACTAATACACATTGTCATGAAAAAATATTTGGATTTAATAAATGTTCACATCTTTTGGAAGTTTTTTAAACTAATTGGTTGACATAATTACAAATTTAAGTTTTCCATTTTAAGTCATTTATGCAATCATGGGATTAATTCTACTTGTTCCTAATAGTTCTCATTTTTCTTTTTTTTTACCATATTTTTCTCATTGATGATAGCATGACCAGGAAGGATGACTTTATATTCTTTCATTTGAAATGATCTCCCATAAACCCAAAGAGCACTTTCTTATGTTAAATATCTGGACTTTTTCATGATCAACTCTAAATATATAAATCAACAGGAAAAATTGTGTGAAAAATCCTATGTTGATTTTTGTCTTTCTGGGGATTCTGCCATTCTTTTTCAGGGAACTTGTTCAGTAAAGGCCTAGATAGTGAATATTTTAAACTTTGAGGCCCATACAATCACTGTCTCAATTTCTTAAGTCAATTGTTAAAGTAGAAAAGCAGACATAAACAGTATATTAAATAAGTATGGCTGTGTTCCAATAAAACCTTATTATGGATACTGAAGCAATCATTGGCAGAATTGAAGACAGAAATAGACCATTCTATAAAAACAGTTGTAGATTTCAATACCACACTTTCAGTAATAAATAGAACATTTACACAGAACATCAAAAGGAAACTGGGGACTTGATCAACACTATAAACCACCTATACCTAATAGACACACAGAATGCTCCATACAGCAACAGAAAAATATATATTCATCTCAAGTGCACATGCAACATTTTCCAGGACAGACCATGTTAGGCAATAAAACAATTCTCAATATATTTTAAAAGATTGAAATCATACTAAGCATGTTTTAGGACCACAGTGGAATGAAAGTAGAAATTAATAGCCGAAGGAAAACTGGAAAATATGTGATAATTAAACAACATTGTTTTAAAAATTATGGGTCAAAGAAGAAATCACTAGAGAACTTTAGAAAATATTTTGAGATGTAAGAAAATAAAATCACAACACACCAAAATTTATAGGATGCAACAAAAGCAGTGTTCAGAGAAAAATGTATAGCTGTAAACGCCTACATTAAAAAAGAAGAGGGCTTCCCTGGTGGCGCAGTGGTTGAGGGTCCGCCTGCCGATGCAGGGGACACGGGTTCGTGCCCCAGTCCGGGAAGATCCCACATGCCACGGAGCGGCTGGGCCTGTGAGCCATGGCCACTGAGCCTGCGTGTCCGGAGCCTGTGCTCCACAATGGGAGAGACCACAACAGTGAGAGGCCCACGTACAGCAAAAAAAAATAAAAAGAAGAAGAAATATTTCAAACCAGTAACCTATTATTTTTTTAAGGGACTAGAAAAATAATAGCAAAGTAAACCCAAAGCAAGTGGAAAGAAGGAGATAATAAAGATCAGATAAACAAATTGAAAATAGAAAAACAATGGAAATAAAACATGGAACCAAATGTTGGGTTTTTTTTTTTCAAAAGTTAAACAAAATTGATAAACTCTTAGTAAAACTGGAGAAAAAAGAGAGAGAATGTATCATAACTAAAATTGGAAACTAATACAGAAATATTACTATGACCCTATAAAAACTAAAAGGATTATAAGAGAATACTATGACAAAATTTTTATAAAAATAGATAATCTAGATGATAGAAAAATACTTAGAAACATACAAATTACCAAATCGGACTCAAACAGAAAATCTAAACACATCTATAACAAGTAAAGAGATTAAGTAATTTAAAATCTCCAAACAGAGAAAAGTCTGAGACTAGATGGCTTCACTGAGTGGTAAATTCTACCAAACTACAAAGAAGAATTAACCCCAGTTCTACTCAAACTCTTCCCAAAAAATAAAAGAGGGGGAAACACTCCTAACACATTCTATGAGGCCAGAATTACTCAGATACACAAAGTAATAAAACTACAATCATTACTTCTTGTTAATATAAATACAAGTCCCAACAAAATAATAGCAAATCAAATTGAACAGTACATTGAAAAAGTGATACAACCTAAACAAGTATAATTTATCCCAGGAACACAAGGGCTGTTCAACATAAGAAATCCATTCAATGTAACACACCACATTAATAGAAAAAGGGAAAATTCACATGATTATCTCAACAAATGAAGAAAAAGGATTTTTCAAAATTCATTTATTATAAAAAAACATTCAACAAACTAAGAATAGATCGAGCTTCCTTAACATGATAAAGAGCATTTATCAAAAACCCACAGTTGATGTCACATTTATGAGAAACTGAACTCTTTCCCCATAACATCATGAAAAAGAAAAGGATGGCCACTTGTACTGGAAGTTCTAGCAAAAGCAAATAGTCAAGTAAAAGAAATGAGGTCCACAGTGGAAAGAGAAAAATAAAGTTATTTTTATTCTTAAGATGACATAATTCTATATACAGAAAATCTTATAGAACATCTCACCCCACACCGACCAACACACACCCAAACATATACACAAACCACTAAGCTAATAATCAGATTCTGAAAAGTTGCAGGGTCAGTTGTTTTCCTATACACTGTCAATGAAATACTGAAAAGGAAATAAAGATTAAAAATTTCATTTATAATAGCATCCCAAAGAATACAATGCTTAGGAATAAATTTAACCAAGGAGGTAAGATGCTTGTACACTGAAAGCTACAAATCATTGTTGAAAGCAGTCCATGTTGAAAGACATCCCATGTTCATGGAATAGAAGTCTTAATATTATTTAGATGACAATATACCCCAAACTACCTACAGATTCAATGCAATCTCTATCAAAATTCCAATGGTGTATTTTGCAAAAAGGAAAAGCTGGATACTTGCATTCATATGAAACTACAAGGGGCGTTGGGTAACCAAAATAATATTGACATAAAACACAGTCAGATGACACACACTTTCTGATGTCAAAGCTTATTGCAAAGCTACTGTAATGAAAGCAGTGTGGTATTGTTGTTGGCATACATAACTAGTAGAATAAGATTGAGAGTCCAGAAATACATCTATGGTCCATTGAATTTTGACAAGAGAACCAAGATCATTTACTAGGGGAAGGAATTGTCTCTTCAACAAAAAATAGTGCTGTAATAAGTGAATAATCATAAAAAAGAAAAAAAAAACGGACCTTAATCTCACTCCATAGGAAAAACTCAAAATGAATCACAAAAAAAATATGAGTTAAAATTATAACAAACTATTAGAAGAAACTAGAGATAAATTTTATCACTGAGAATCTGGCAATGAGTTTTTAGATTTGACACCAAAACCACAAAGAACCAAAGAAAAAATAAATTGTACTTCATAAAAACCAAAATTTTTGTACATCGAAGGACATTATGAAGAAAGTGAAAACATAACTGACAGAATGGGAGAAACTATTTTCAAATTGTATGTCTGATAAAAGTTTAGTATCCAGACTATACAAAGAACTCTTACAACTCGTCAAAAAAAGACAACCCTATTAAACAATGTATAAAAGACCTGGACAGATATTTCTCCAAAGAAGATACATATATGGCCAAGAGCATGAAAAAGTGTTTAAGATCATTGGGTATTATGGAAATGCAAATCAAAACCACAATGAGATATCACTTTACACCCTCTGGGATGGCTTTAATCAAAAAGTGAAAATAACAAGCATTGGCAAAGATGTAGAGGAATAGCAATCCCAGTACATAGCTAGTGAGATTGTAAAATGGAGCATCCACTGTGGAAAACATTTTAGTAGCTTCTCAAAAAGTTAAGCATAGAAATAGCATATGACATAGCAATCCCACTCCAAGATTTAAACCCAAGAGAAATGAAAATATATGTCCACACTGAAACCTGTACTGGAACGTTCATAGCAGCATTATTGATGGTAATCAAAAGGTAGAGACAATATTCATCAGTTGATGGCTGAATAAATACATTGTGATATACATCTGTGTTGTTCAGACAATGGCATATTATTCAGCCATCACAAGGAACAAAGTATTGACACATGCTACAATGAGGATGAAACATTTTGTTAAGTAAAGGAATCCAGACACAAAAGGTCACAACTTGTATTATTCTTTTATGTAATATATTCAGAATAGGCAAATCCATAGAGACTGAAAGCAGATTAGAGATTACCAGGGGATGGGTGGAAAGAGAAATGAGGAGTGATTACTTAATATGTACAGGGTGTTTTACTGAGGTGATGAAGTTTTGAAACTAGACAACGTTGTGAATATACTAAATACCACTAAAATGTACAATTTGAAATGGTTAATTATATGTTTTATAAAGTTTATTTTTAAATTTTATATCAGAGTATAGTTGATTAACAATGCTGTATTAGTTTCAGGGGTACAGTAGAGTGATTCAGTTATACATGTACATATATCTATTCTTTTCAAATTCTTTTACCATTAGGTTATTACAGAGTATTGAGCAGAGCTCCCTGTTCTATACAGTAGGTCCTTGTTGGTTATCTATTTTAAATATAGCAGTGTTTACATTTCAATTCCAAACTCCCAATCTATCCTCCTGGCCCTTCCCCCAGTAACCATAAGTTCTCAAAGTCTGTGAGTCTGTTTCTATTTTGTAAATAAGTTCATTTGTATTATTGTTTTTAGATTCCACATATAAGCAATATCATATGATATTTGTCTTTCTCTGTCTGACTTACTTCACTTAGTATGATAACCTCCAGTTCCATCCATGTTGCTGTAAATGGCATTATTTCATCATTTTTAATGGCTGAGTAACATTCCATTGTATATATGTACCACATCTTCTTCATCCATCTTCTTTATCGGTCTCATTGTTTGCAAATATTTCCCCCCATTCTGTGGGTTGTCTTTTCATTTTGTTTATGGTTTCCTTTGCTGTGCAAAGGTTTTGAGTTTAATTAGGTCCCATTTTCAAATTTTTGTTTTTATTTCCATTACTCTAGGAGATGGATTGAAACACATATTGCTGAGATTTATGTCAAAGAGTGTTCTGCCTATATTTTCCTTTAAGAGTTCTGTACTATTCAGTCTTACATTTAGGTCTTTAATCCATTTTCAGTTTATTTTTGTGTATGGTGGCAAAGAATGTTCTAATTTCATTATTTTTATATGTAGCTCTTCAGTTTTCCCGGCACCAATTATTGAAGAGACAGTCTTTTCTCCATTGTATATTCTTGCCTCCTTTGTCATAGATTAATGGACCATAGGTGCGTAGGTTTATTTATGGGCTTTCTATCCTCTTCCATTGATCTATATGTCTGTTTTTGTGCCAGTGCCATACTGTTTTGATGACTGTAGCTTTATAGCATAGTCTGAAGTTAGGGAGACTGATTCTTCCAGCTCTGGTTTTCTTTCTCAAGATTTCTTTGGCTATTCAGGGTCTTTTGTGTCTCCAAATTTTAAATTTTTGACTCTAGTTCTGTGAAAAATGTCATTGGTAAGTTGATAGGGATTGCACTGAATCTTAGACTTCCTTGGGTAGTAGTATAGTCGTTTTGACAATATTGATTCTTCCAATCCAAGGACATGGTATATCTTTCCATATGTTTGTATCATCTTCGATTTCTTTGATTGGTGGCTTATAATGGGTTGGCCAAAAAGTTCGTTCATGTTTTCTGTAACATCTTATGGAAAAACATGAATGAAATTTTTGGCGAATCCAGTAGTTTTCTGAGTATAGGTCTTTTGCCTCCTTAGGTAGGTTTATTCCTAAGTATGTTATTCTTTTTGATGCAATGATAAATGGAATTGTTTCTTGAACTTCTCTTTCTGATCTTTCATTGTTAGTGTATGGAAATGCAACAGATTTCTGTGTATTTATTTTTTATCCTGCAACTTTACTGAATTCATTGATTAGCTCTAGTAGCTTTCTGATAGCATCTTTAGGATTTTCTTTGTATAGTATCATGTCATCTGCAAACAGTGACAGTTTTACTTCTTTTCCAGTTTGGATTCCCTTTATTTATTTATTTTTTCTTCTCTGATTGCCATGGCCAGGACTTCCAAAACTATGTTTACTTTAATAAAAAATTACTAATGAAAATAAAAAGATTAATCTAAATATGTGAGAACAAGTTGTACATAAAAAAGAATATTAATATTTCATGTAAAATCAAATGCAACAATATATAGTATTCATAATATTAATAGCAGGTGAAGTAGAATTGGGGGAAAAGAATCATTAAAATGATAAAGAAGGATACAGTACTCATCACAGTTTTGAACTCATGCCTCAAATAACCTACTATCAAAATATATCACCAGTTATAAAGGGAAATAACAATAAGTATACAGTTTAGTACAATATAAGAGAATATTAAGTTCATACAAGTCAAGTCAATTGTAGAATATTTTTAAAATGCAAATGAATAAATTTACTTAATTCTAACTTGTCAGTAGCTAATTATTTAAGGAAAAAGGTGAAGGAAAAACATGATCTCAAAAAACATCTGAACACACATAAATTAGTGAATTATTTAAAACTTTAAATGACATTTTATTGTTATATTATTTTAAATAATATATAATTAAGTATACTCTTTATTTTATGAGAGACATTTAATGCTAATACTAAAACCTGACACAGATTCCTGACATAGAAAATAAATCTATAGGCAAATCTTACATACCAATAGATGCAAGAAAATTTAATGCAAAAGTATCCTATAATTTATGTAAGGATTTTTATAGTCATGTAAGGAATAGCATTAAGTCATAAATTAGATTAATGAATTCAATCTATAAGTTAAATAAAATTCAGCAAAAATGTATACTATCCTATATACACTATGAGCCGACATGAGCCTGTGACTTTTTGGACACTTTTCAAAAAATTAAGTATAATTTTATGATTATTTTCATATAATTTATCTACATATGTTATTAATAATATTCCATAAAATAATTGCTTTTATTTTACTGTTTTTAATTTATTATTGCTTGAGTATTGATACTATTACCTTTTTAATACTTGTTGTGTCTGGTCAATTTACTGAACAGTCAATACATCCTATGATGTTTGTAATTTAATCATTTCATTTTTTATTGTTGTTCAATTGTATCACCAAGACAGAATGATATGTCTGTATTCTTGCAATGATTAAATGCTATAATTCTTTTCCTTATTACTAAATTGTCTATATTTACAGGGTAATTTTATGTAATGTTGAGATAATATGAATTACAATGCTTGGTGATTATGTGAATGCCTCTAATGTTTCACTATTTAGTTATTAATTTGAGAGGGACATACTTCTTTTCTCAGTTTATCAGTACTCTGTGCAGGAGTTTATTCAATAACCATTCAGAACATTCTAAATTAATTTTGTGCTTTATTGAACTTTATGGAAATTGCAGTGGTAGAAATATGTATGTGATTTTTAAAAATATGCTACCTGCTGCATAAAACAAACCCCAACATTTCAGTTGATTTATACAATAGAGGTTTATATTTCACTCTTGCAGTAATTAAATATGGTTTTCCTTGTTCAGCACGAAGTTTTTCTCCATATGGTAAATCAGGGATCCAGTATCCTTGCACTGTATGCTTTTACAATTTATTAGGACCTCTTAAAAGGAGTTTGCTTTAGTGCCACTGAAAGTGCTACTTTGGTGCTCCTGAAAGTGTGCTTTAGTGCTACCTGTCATTTCCACTCTGATGCTTTCCCAGGGAACTAGTTACATAGTCTGACCTACATTCAAAGGAGATAGGAATGGGGTAGGACTGGAAAATGCTCTCCCTGGATGGACAGCATCTTTTAAGCAGCAACTCTTTTTATAAATGTTGGAACATGAATAACTAACTGTTAATGCTACAAGAGTGACTACCCATAATTGCTAAGACTACTTATTTTAGCATCACTCATTTCTACCTTAATCTCTTTTTTAAAAAAGAACATAATGCAGTGGTACTAGAATATTATATTTATAACCACAATTTGTCTACTCTTTCTGTACTGATAATATTTTGTGAGGTTTTCAGTGCCAGAGCAAGGACAAAACTATTAAAGATATAATAAATATTTTAGTGTATATTAAATGAAAAGATCTTGATAAAATATAACATATTTAGTTATTGAGTGACACGTTATTCATTTTATATAAACTGACTGCATGTTTATAAGTCATTATACTCAGATTCAAAAAGTATTAAGATTTTTATATAAAAAAATCAATACCTATTTCTGTAAACCAAAGTTTTGAATGAGTAAAATCACTTTGTATCATTTCAATTGCTTTCTCTGTTGTAATATACTAGGTAGACTGTCCATGTGTATTTGCACATAATGAACTAAATAATTTCAGATAACTTCAGGTCTGTGAGTCTATCTTGAAGACAGAGGTAAAAGTGAAGCAGTTAGACTGGTTGATTTACCTTTGAATATTTAAGACCCACCACAATGATATTTAAACAATGTAGTAGTCTTCAAACTTGTGACAAAATCACCTGACAGGCCTATCAACAAGAAGTGGTCTGAAAAATATAGACTTCAGTGAGATTTATAAATAGAAAGTTTACTTTTTTTTTAATATCCCAAAGGACAAATTTGCCTAGGGTATTATACGACTGAAATGGTGATCCATTTAAGATCTTGATCTTGAATTATTGTTTGTAGCTGGTTGTAAGAGCAAATTACTTTCACAAGAGTGAGCATGAAGATTGAGAAAAACACAGTATGGCAGTTTTGCTAATAATTACAACACTAAGCTACTTGATAGATGAGTATTGGTAATTAAACCATTGGATGTAATGGGGACCTATATGATTCACTTCTCAAGAAAAAAAAAAGGGACATGAAATAACAAATTAATGTGATACTTAAGTGACCACTCTGTGTTCACACATTTTCCAGCATTAGAGGGAAACTGAAATAAATACTCCAATCTCTTTTTTGGTTTAAAGCAATTGGAAAGGATATTAATGGGGTCTAATATCAATGTTGACAGATAGCAGAGAATAGAGAAATGAAAGGCTGTAGTAATGAAGTCATCATAAAGAGGGATGGAAAAACTAGGCAGGTAAAATTTGAGAAGAAAAGAGGAACTATATGGATTTCACTTTTTCAAAGATGTAAATGAAGGAATAAGTATAGTGTGTTGCCAGATTCTCTCCTTATTCACTCTTCTCCCTTTCTTCCTCCTTCCCTCTCTTTCTTCTTTCCTTCCTTCCAGCTATTGCATATAATATTAAAAGGATTATTCTTTGATTTATTTATTTATTTCATTTATTTGGATAGTCTATGGAAAATACTTATTAGGCAGGACACCTTTCACTACAGAGAAGCTTAAGAAACAATAGAATGACTGTGACATAAAGGATGCATTGAAGGAAGCAAGGGTCCAGAGTTAGGGATATAAACTGTGGTTGGAGAAAGTCACAACTAGGGATAAATTTTGTCTTGGTTCCCCTTCCCTTTCCCTATGTGGATTTTCCCTCCCATTTTTTCTTCTCATTTAATTTCAGGCTTTTAGTATTTTTAAGATGAGTGTAGGTACATCTACATAAAGAAATGTAATATGAAAAATATAAAAAAGAGGAAATAATAAAATCCACTCAACTCAGAGTACTGAGTTCTAACTGTGCTAGAGCAGTTCCTGAAGATCACATAATACTTTTCTATTTCCCCATATGTAGTCAGAATATAAAACTGATCCAAATTATATTGTTGCTTTTTTTTTTTTTTTGCGGTACGTGGGCCTCTCACTGCTATGGTCTCTCCCGTTGTGGAGCACAGACTCCGGACGCGCAGGCCCAGCGGCCATGGCTCACGGGCCCAGCTGCTCCGCAGCATGTGGGATCTTCCCGGACCGGGACACGAACCCGTGTCCCCTACATCGGCAGGTGGACTCTCAACCACTGCACCACCAGGGAAGCCCAGCTTTTTTTTTTTTTTAAAGAAAGCATCTTCGGTAACAGTGGAACTTAGAACACTTCTTAGAACACTTAAAATGAATCATGAAATCCTGCAACAAAAACTGAAAGTGAAAAAATATCTTACCAAATTATGAGAATAATTATACTTTCACTCAATATTCATGAATACAAGTATAAAACTTCTATTACCTAGGCTCTGTGTCTTTAATTAATCCTGTTTCATTAACTCCAGTGAACTCTTGTGAGAGTAGAATGCAAAGTAATGTTTCTGAAAGTGTTCATTCTGATGCCCAGGCTCCAGCAATTTTTATCAAGCCTAACAACTCATCAGAGTCTTGAAGGTATCTCTGTGGAATTTTACACCACAGATGCATTGTGCTTTTTGGATCAGTTATCTGTATCACTTTCATGCTATCCTAATAACTAATCCTGAAATTTGAGTAATTTTACACAATTCTTTTAACCAAGATTATTGAAAAATATTGTGTACAGACATCCTCAGTTCTTTGTCTCATCCAACCTAATTTTCTATTTCTTTACTATATTAAAGTATCAATCCAGGTAACCGAAATGAATATTCCATTTTGATCTAAAGACTTATGAATAGGCAGAAGACTAGACAAGTTGTCAAAGTCCCTTCCTGTCTAGAGAATTGGCATTTGGAAATATAAATAAGTAAATCTTTCTTCTAGTTTACATGTTGGATAGTAATTTTATTGTGTCATTTTTCTGAGACCTTGACACATTTATTTGCATTTTTAATACTCTTTCATTGTTTTTATTTAAAGATTTTTTTGATGTGGACCATTTTTAAAGTCTTTATTGAATTGGTTACAATATTGCTTCTGTTTTATGTTTTGGATTTTTGGCCGCGAGGCTTGTGGGATCTTAGCTCCCCGACGAGGGATTGAATGCGCACCCCCTGCACTGGAAGGCAAAGTCTTAACCACTGGACAGGGAAGTCCCTCTCTCATTGTTTAACTTTTTCCTGCTATGTATTACAGGTAATACTAAGGTGTCTCAGAATACAATACACTCTTTCCTCTTAGAACCTCCTCTTTTATCACTCCAGTATTTGATTCCTATAAAATTTGCATTTATTTGAAAATCTTTGGTGTAAAAGAACTTTAGTATCTGAAAGCCATTTTGCTAGCTTATGACAAGTCTTCAAATTCAGGCTTATCATGTCTCCATTCATTTTTTTCAGTAGGGTAGAATCAGGATTTGGGGCAAATACATTTAAAATTTCCAAGTACTATGCATTTATTTTTCAATTACAAGAGCTCCTTGTTTTCTGTTTTTCATTTTAAATAAAAATTGTATATGTAAGTTGTACAACATGTTGGTTTGATATATATATAGTTAAATGATTACCACAGTTAAGATAATTGACGTATCATCTCCTCACATAGTTACCATTTTGTGTGTTTGTGACAAGTCCACTTGAAATGTCCACTTCTGAGCATATTTTCAGTATTCAGTACAGTATTTTTAAGTACAGTCATGTCTGTACATTAACTCTTTAGATTTATCTGTCCTTCATAACTGCAAATATTTACCATTTGAGCAACATATCCACATTTCCCCCATGCTCCTAGTCCCTGGTAACCACTGTTCTACTATCTGCTTTTATGAATTCAACCTTTTTTTTAGATTTCACATATAATTGAGATCATACAGTATGTGTCTTTCTCTGTCTGATGTCTTTCACTTAGAATAATATCCTCCAGTTTCATCCATGTTGTCACAAATGGTAGAATTTCCTTCTTTCTCATGGTTGAATCATATTTAATTGATGGAGAAGATATTGGAAATGATACATCTGATAAAGAGTTAATATCCAATATATGCAAAGAACTCACACAATTCAACATCAAAAAACCAAATGACCCAATTAAAAAATGGGCAGAGGACCTAAGTAGACCATTTTCCAAAGAAGACATACAAATGACCAATAGCCATATGAGAAGATGCTCAATGGCACTAAGCATCAGGGAAATGCAAATTTTTATTATATCTGTTTTATGTCAAGTGTAAATCCCCCATGGATATGGCACTATTTTAGCTGATCCTTCCTTATAATCCAATGTGCTCCACTAATTATTAAGAAGCATGATTCGATTTAGAGTAGCAAATCAGAGTTCACATTTCTGGTTTTTACTTCTAAATTGTGACTTGGAAAAAAAAACAACCTTCTTCATCTTACATCAATATTTCCTATTATAGATTTTGAGAATACTAAATATTTTTTAACCTTGGTATCACAACAATTATTACATTTTCAGACTCCAGTGAAGAAGTACCATGTATAAGTAATCAGATAGCCACTGTTACCAAGAATGATGCTTAGAAGTTGAACTTTCTTTCTGACACTCATAATCCCACACTATTCCTTCAATTCACATTACTTTCTACTAAAAAAGAGCTTCTTAGAATTACTTTTACTGCTTCCTATATTACTTAGTAACTAACTTTGTTTCTTTATCAATTCAGTTAAACAAAAAGTATTGTGTCCCTAATGTATCCAATACAGTGTTGGATATTTGGGATACAAAAATGAAGAAGTTGAACAAGAATGATAGATTGGAAACAAAATTCAGCCATAAGCTATCCCACTTCTTCCATTCCTTTGCCTATCTCTTATCTTGACTCTGCATCCTCCAATAAATAATAATAAATCAATCTTCCCTGCAGCCAAAAAAATTTTGCTAAAATTTTGACTAGTTCAAATTACTTTCAGGATAAATTCCAAGTTTCTAGGCATAACTATATAGGACTCTTGAGGGCACAGCCCCTGTTTCTGTCTCCATCTTCATCCCCTCATATTTCACACTTCACAAATTCCATGCTAAAATACAAAATGCTTATAATTTCCTGTTCACTTTGTCCTGTTTTGTGCCTCTCTCCTCATTTTCTCTCTCCCCAAGAAACTCACTTTCCACCATTTTTAGTATTACTATTCTTCCTGCAGTTCAGAAGACTTCTCCTCCAGGCGTCCTTTGTTAAATATCAGATTCAGACAGTAATTTTTGCATGTGGTCTCACATCACTAGTGCATCTATCTTAGCATTAATATATATATAGAAAGTGTCCATTGGTGTTTCTGCCTACTGCTCTAAACTTAAAATCCTGAAGGGCTGGAATCATTTCTTCTTCATTTTGTTCACGCCTTTCCTCTAGCTCAGTGGTTGGCAAACTGTGTTTTTAAAGGGATAAGCAGTATGCAGCATTTTAGGATTTGTGGCCATAGGATCTCTATCACAGCTACTCAGTTCTGCTGTTGTAGTATCATAGCAGCCATAGGCAACAAGTAAATGAACAAACATGGTTATATCCAATAAAAATTTTACTCACTAAAACAAGCTTTCTGGCCTTAGGTTGCTGACCCTTGCTATAGCATTGTGCTAATAGTATAGTGCCAAATAAATGAATAAGTCCCTGATTTATTCCTGTGCTTGAATTCTAACTGGGTAAAGTGCCAAGTACTTGGTTCCCTCTGGAAGAGCCGTTGCCTCTATCGCCAGCACCCTACATTGACAGTCACTTATCAATGCCTGTATATCTTCTCTGTGCCAAGGACTCAAGCAAAGATGACTCAGACATGGGCTTTTTCTCTCCTAAGGCCATGTGTGTCAGGGAGAATTACAATCAGGTGCAACTAATGGAAAAACATACTCCATTGACTTAAACAATCAAGAAGTTTTTTTTCTCTCATATATCAATAATATCAAAGTATAGCGTTTGTGACAGATTAATTATGCCTTTAAGGACTCAAATTCTTCTTTATCCAGTTGTATTCTTTTTGCATAAGGTCTTTGTCCTCATGTTCACAAGATAGATGCTGACTATCCATGCATTATACCCATTTTTCAGGTAGGAGGAAGGGAGAAGGAGACTAGAACACCTGCTTATTTGCATGTGTGTAATGGTCTATATTGCATGACTTTTCCTAACTTCAATGCAGATTGGGAAATAGTAGTAACACTGTTGCAATTTTTATAATAGAAGACATCTGGGACCTAGGGCTGAATGGATATTGAATGAATTTTCCTAAAGTATATGCTACATCATGCTACCTCTATGTATTGTTCTGCAAAGTAGGGTGTTTTATTACACTTGAAATTGGCGTAAAATCCCCAGCCTTGGCCAAATAATTTTCATAATTCCTTTAACATCATGAGATTTCATTTAAATTTAATGTTAAATTAGGTCTATTTTGTCACCATGTAAATTTAATATTAAATTAGGACTATTGTGTGTGCAAATTATCATTTTGTTTATCTAGTCCTCACTCTCACTTAACGTCTTTAGTATGAGAACTCTTGACATGGAAACAATTTCCTCCTATTCTCCCTAAATGTTAGTACTTTTTTTGTTATAAATTTGTACATGGAAAAAATTATAACATATGGTCTAGAATTTGATATTTTACGAGCAATTTATATTTTCAAAGTACTTTAAAAATCATGTATCCGTTAAACTTATTTGAATATTATATTGACCCACTTTTTCTTTCATTATGAATAAATGGCTTTTAGTAGAGAACAACGGTAATCTAATGTTATAGTTAAGGAGATGAAGTATTTCACATTCATTTTTCCATAATGAAATCTCTAAGCCTTCACATCTAAAAATGCATACCTGAAGAAAATAATTTGGTTGTAATTTCACATTTCATAGACATATTGCATTAGACCTGTCACTAAAGAATTATCTGCTTTGTGGTAATAATTGTTATTAATTATCAATATTTCAAAATAATGAGAATACAGTGATGAAATATATGTCATCACATAACCCTCCATTGAAAAATAACATGGTAGGGAGAAAGTAGAAAAAGCTAAAAGGCAAAGGGAAATTTGATTCCCTCTTAGAGCTAGAACACCATCTCTTCTATGACTCTGCACAGGTATTTTAAGATTTCTGCCTTAGTGGTTTTATTTTGCTCTTTAGGGTTGTATGTATAGATAACCTACTGTTTAGAAAGGACTTATATGAAGACTGAAATACAAATGGTAAGTAATATAACTTTACTTTCAAAAAGGTTATCAACGGGGCTTTCCTGGTGGCACAGTGGTTGAGAGTCCGCCTGCCGATGCAGGGGACACGGGTATGTGCCCCTGGTCTGGGAAGATCCCACATGCCGCAGAGCGACTGGGCCCGTGAGCCATGGCCACTGAGCCTGCGCGTATTTAACTATGAAACTATGTATTCAAGAGAGACTACTGTTTTCAAATTGTTATAGCAACAAAGATAGCATTATTTATTATAGTCTGGTTAAACTTCTAACTCTACAAAGAATATAGGAATATATATATTTAGAGTTCCCTTCCTTCAGTAGTAAGATATTAAAAAAAGCTTTCCTGTTTTGAATCTCTCCTCCCTTGTTCTTTTCAGTTTACCCTTTATTATAGAATTAACCTGTGACACCCCAAAATTCAGCTCTTGCCTAAATGAAAATTAATCCCTACATGTCAGGCTGTTCTTTTAGTTATTACAATCAACTTTGATATTAACAAGAGAATAAATATTGAAGTAAGACTTATTAGGTTTGAAATCAACCTCCACTACTTTTATCTCTTTTTATATCTTAGTTTTACACTTACAGAAAAATTTTACAAGTAGCAGAGTCCCATATTCACTTCACCTGATTCCCCTTTATGTTAGCATGGTAACAAAACATGGTTTTGTGGCAAAACCATGGTACAATTATACAAACTAAGAAATTAACACTGATACAATTAAATATAATAACTGTATATTACTAACCAATGTATTCACACAGTCTTATATTTATTTCTGAATCTATCCACCCATATATATTTTAAAACCATAAGTTCCCATTGATACTTCCATTAAATGCAACATTACAGCACTCATTCCTCCTTTCCTTATTTGTCACTTCTTTCTCTTACAGTAAGCAATTGACTCATGATCTAAGATACATTTACTTAGGTGTTCAACTGTAGTATACGTTTAACAGAGTTTCAGAATTCTAATACTTACTCTAATGAAAAAAAATATACTCATCCTTAAACCACTTTACTAGAGCATTTTAGTAGGTTAGTTAATTTACTTTAGGAATTATGACTTCACAACAATAACAAAGCACTCATTAAATGTATAGAAAAAGAAAAGTTTTGGGTCATTATTTCTTTGTTTTGCTGTTTCCAAATAATGCAGTCTATTTTCATGGCTAGATTTTCATGTAAAGCTAATGGTATTCCTATGTGCCACAGATTTTGATTTAAGTGCAATCTCTCCCCTATAGGTTTTTCCAGCAGAGAAAGGAAATGGGTCTCAAGCCTCTCATTGCGTGACTCCTCTGCACATGCCGACTTAGCTACCATGTCTGGACAAGTGAGTACACCTTTAGACTCAAGCACAATGGCATATAGATGTACAAATTACTGCCATTATTATAATTGCACTACTATGCCCTATTGAATGCAGTGAATTACCATTACATTATGAAAGCTATCTTAGAAAGTGTGTGAATAATATAGTACATTTTTACAGAATAAATGAAAATGGAAGGAATGGCAATATTAAATTAAAAATGCAGTGAATGCATATATTTTATTATACACTAATATTCAGATAAATGCTGACAAGTTTTATTGATTTTTTTGCTCATTTCGCTTATAAAGGTCAATTTTATGTCAGTTTCTAAAAAAGAATAGTTGTTGACACTTTCTAGGCAAAACATAGATTAGTGAAAATTCCCCATTCTCACAATGTCTTTATAGCACATTATTTTTATCTTTTACCTTTAACTAGCCTGAAAGTCTAGTTTTCAGCCATATTTTTGTTTGGTTGAAATTGCAGTTCTCTCAAGACAAGGGTATGTAAAAACAAGAAAATGGATATAGTGAGAGAAAGGCATAGATTCTCAAGCATAATTAAAATGAGGTTGCAGGAATTAGAGACCAATTATATATAGAAATAAGAACTTTGTTGTTTCCTCTGATAATATTTTGCTTTATTATTTTTGTACTCCAATAAGTTTTAAGCACCATTACCAGTTATATCTCTTAAAACTGATAAAACAACAGAGGATAATTTACTGATCATTCAACTCTGACACAGAAAATAGTTCCTGAGACTCTCAAGAACTGGAATGAAAATATTAAGAAATTCTATTTGTCAATTAAGTTTCAGTTTCAATCATTTGTGAAGAAATACAGAAATCATTATTTTCTAAACCATTAAAATGAGGGGTAATATTAACCTAGTATATTTGGTTATTTAAAGTCTTTCAATAAATTATTGTTTAGAGAGTCAATTTTTCCAGTTAATAAAATATATATATTTTGTTACTTAAACTTTTATTGATTCTTATAATTTTGGATTGAAATCATCCTAAAATAGTTTAACCTAAATATCTTACAAATTCAAAGAGAGAATGTTAAACTAATTCATTTAAATTCATTAAATTCCTAATTCATTTAAAACTGTTTAAGTACATACTCTGTGGTACTTATTTTGGTAAACATTCTAGAGAGGTGGTGGGGGTGAATTAGGGAGTTTTCCCAGTCTAAAGTGTGGAATCCAGACACATGTCTCCAAAGCAATTCTAAGCAACACCAGTCTATCAAGAAGCTTGAGCAGTTAGAGGTAACGCCTTTGCTGGCACATTCAGCAGGTGGTAAACTCTGTTAGCAAAGGTCATCACATTCATGGAAAATACTCTGATGAGTACAGTTTTCTGGTAACTGACTATACTGCTGAACTGAATGAATAAGCATTTTCAGAACTCTAATGGAAAGCTGATGAATTCATAAAAGTGGTAACAAAAGATCAAGATGAAAAAAAAAGTTAATTACATGGGACTGAGTGACCTGATGAGGATGATTATAATTTTTGTGACTTTCTGTTTGAATTACTCCCCCCGCGTCAAAAAAAAAAAAAAAAAACGTTATCATATGCAAAGCTACCAGCTTAAGCAGACAATGCCAAAGGGGACGGTGGACAAAACTATACAGACACCGTCCATGCCAGAAGGTACACTGAGGCCGTTTGAAGCTAAAGGGTTTGTGACAGGGAAGGTAACTCAGAACTGGCCAAAACCAAGAGGATGATTTCAAGTGGGTTTTGGGGGACAGCTGTGGAAGTCAGAAACAGTGCATATGAGGCTGAAGACAAACATAGGATGATAATAATAAAGAAGATTTGCTTGTGTCTCAGAATCTAAGGAAAGAAGAACGTTTTCAAACAGGCAATATCGAGTTTATACAGTTCCTATTTTTGTTCTTGATATTTCATTAAAAATAATAATATTATTTTCTAGTATTTATATAGTGTCTTCTCCATACCAGACACTGTTCTAAGAGCTCTGTAACTCACACTCACGGCAATTCTCTAGAAAATTAATAATAGTATCCTATCTTGTGGGGGGAAAAGATACATAAGAGGACTGAGTAATTTGCAAAGGTCACATTTGAACTGGGATTCAAACCCGCGTTGTCTGACTCCAGTCTTTTCTCTTTCTCCCTGTGACATACTACTTCTCAAATATTTAATCAAATGTTACCCTTTTCTCTCTAAGGGAAAGATGGCCTTAACTTAATGCTGTTCCGTCTATCAAAAGTGCTAAAAAAGGTTAGTTTTGGTGTACTGACATTATGAAGGATTTGTTCAATAACTGAAATCTTTGTTAGGAGAAGTTTGCCAAAATACTATTTTTAAAAGATAAATATGGATTTTTATTTATGATAGGGTCTTTCTTTTTTCCCTCCATCTTCCCTTCCTTCCTTTTCTTTCTTCTTCAGATAAACTTTGGTTTTGGTTTTAATTATCTTTGTGATATTCTGAAAATAATATTAATGTACAAAAATTAAAATATGTCAATAATATAGTCATTCATTAAATTTATCACCACTAGATGTCTCCAAAAAGTTTGTGTGTGACGGATTTAAAATTCTGATTCATCTACCAATAAACTCTCAAAGCCAGAATAGCAGATATCTCAAAACTACTTCAGTTTGTTTCAGGGATGAAACTGGAAGAGTTTGCTGAGCTCTTGATTGAGCTCACTTAGGTGATTCTTTCCACAACATTGGTCATAATTTCTACCTTTATCATGGTCTATCTAAATATCAATTTAAATTTATTTCTCTTCTGAGTTTTCTGCATTTTGCTATTCTTTGTGTGTGTGTATATATATGTGTGAGTGTGTTAGCACTTAAAATTTTCTCTTGTAAGGATTAGCATATACTACATGACTATCCAAATATTAAGTCAGTTTGGAATTTATCATGTTTAATCATTGAATTCCTGATTTTTAATTGAGACTAAAAATATATTTTCTGCTGAGTTCATTCATTCTTATTTTCAGCCAAGCTCATGCCTAAGTCTTTGTCCATATGATTTGCTAATGACCTAGGCAATTCAGTAAAAATGATTATAGTTCTATATCATAGTTCACACTTAAAATTTCTTCCTCTCTGCTTGTTGTAGACTAAATATTCCTAAAATCTTTTCTACCCTATTGATTCTTCCCCACATAGAGGTAGCAAAGACATGGGGAAAAAGACCTTCTAACAGGGCTGAGACATTTTGATCCACTTCAGCTCTGCTCTGCCTCACCTCATGATTTAGAAAAATCAATGGCATATCAGCTTAGTAGTCACTGATCCATGAGGTAATTGCACCTTCTAATATCTTCAACTTACAGCTTCTGAAATGGGCAAAGCCAGTGACCAGAGGATGAAACACATTGTTTTTTTTTTTTTTTTTTCTCAGTTTTGTGATCAAATTGAGAAAATAGTCATCTCAGTCTGTATTTCTGAAGGAAAAATAACATTGCCTCAGAGGTGTAAAGGTACTATTAAACACGCTTTTATCATATTAAGTTTATTATTTTCCCAAATAACTGGCTTTATTATGCTATAGATTATATTTACCCGCAAAACGTGTGTGCAGTTTTCTAACCTAATTCATTATAAAAAGCGTTCTAGGTTTCAGTATGGAGAACTTGGCACTTAATTTTGTTGTTAAATATGGTGGGAAATTATCCCCACTGCTTTTGTTATGCTGCTTAGAGACATCTTAACTAACTAGATAAGAATTCATCTTTAGGAAAGAGATGTGGGCTTAAGTAAATACTAAACAATTTGAGTATTAACACACAGGGAGAAAGTAAGATTGATGATCTGACAAAATATTAATTAAAAGAAGGAACATTGCCAAGGTTTTCTTGTATAATTCAATTCCACATAATTCAAAGGCAAAATTAATTTACTGTTTCTTATTTGACAACAAAGAAAGAGCTTTATAATGATTATTTTTTTTAAATGTGTGCTCACATGACATGGTAAAACTCCATAATCAAAAACATAGTTGTTTAACCTCAGAGGTTTGCATTTAAATTCCAGAATTCCACAGAGACGATAAAGCACTTCTTTGAAACGAAATGAGTTTGCACTTATTTCTGCAGGTTTTTAGGCATATGCAAACATCAAATACCAATTTTGGTATTAATTAAAGGAAATAATCCTAAAACATTTTGCAATTTTTACTTTGAGCAGTTGCCCGTTCGCACAGCCCAACACATGCTGAATATTTTATATACAAGTGATTTATTATAAAATTTACCAATGATGGCTAATACTCTATTTTAATTAATTAATTAATTAATTAATTTGTTTGTTTGTTTTTTGTGGTACACGGGCCTCTCACTGTTGTGGCCTCTCCCGCTGCAGAGCACAGGCTCCGGACGCACAGGCTCAGCGGCCATGGCTCACGGACCCAGCCGCTCTGCGGCATGTGGGATCTTCCCGGACCGGGGCACGAACCCGTGTCCCCTGCATCGGCAGGCGGATTCTCAACCACTGTGCCACCAGGGAAGCCCTAATACTCTACTATAAAGTTTACTTGCCCAAATATGAGCATTTTTAAAGATTAAATGTTGTTATGTATTATAAAGCAGAGTGTGCTTACTAATTTAATCCTGAGAAGCCCCTTTAAACGTATTTTGTATCACTATCATTTTCAAAAATGTAATTTCAAATAATTTTCCTTTCTGTTAAAGACCACGCAATTATTGCTTGAAAATATGTAATTCTTCTGTTTAATGAGGTAGAGCAAAATAAATTTTTATTCCAAATGTATACTTAAATGTCTAGCACTGGGCTTCCCTGGTGGCACAGTGGTTGAGAGTCCGCCTGCTGATGCAGGGGACACGGGTTCGTGCCCCGGTCCGGGAAGATCCCACATGCCGCGGAGCGGCTGGGCCCGTGAGCCATGGCCGCTGAGCCTGTGCGTCCGGAGCCTGTGCTCCGCAATGGGAGAGGCCACAACAGTGAGAGGCCCGCGTACATTAAAAAAAAAAAAAAAAAAGTCTAGCATTAAGGTGGTGCCAAAGTGAATACCCTCAGAATTCTAAATATATAGAAACTTTGTAATTGAAATCTGAATTTTCAACAGTAATTGATTCTGAGGTACTGGTTGTATTGGTGATGTAGCATTGATGTTGCTTAGAAGATGTAACATCATGGCAAAACTTTGAACTTAAAATTTTCTACCCTGGAAATATTGTTCCTTAAAAGAGAACGTTAGAACAGAAAAGGGACTTTGAAAACAAATTCTTTGGCTCTTCTAGAAATCAGAGCTAAGACATAAACTTAGGTTCAATTACTTTATTAGGTAGTACAATACCAGGGAAGCAGAATAAGAGAGGAGTGAAGGAAGGATAAAGGAAGTCAATAAGAGACTGTGGTACTAAGCTGCTACTTGTTGGAACCAAATTCAAATGATAGTGTGCTCTCAGGAGACTCTTCTGAAAGTCTACAGAATTCCTGGTCCCAAGGAAGACCTACATTAAATTTCAGATATTATTTTAGATTACTTAAACATCATCTGTCCATTTCCTCTGTAAGAATCTTCCAACCTCTAAGTCATTCACATAATCTTAAAATTATTTAGTATCAATAAAATGTAATAATTCATCAAAACTGATAAAATTGTATTTAGTAAGTTGCTTTTGATTTTATGTAATTGCCCTTTAACTGAGACATGTTTTAATGCACTTTTCAAATATGTCTTGAAGTGTCTTATTGACTAAACATTATATGAAACAGACTGATGCTCCACAAAGATAATTAATGACAAAATGGCAGTGTGTTCATTTTATAGAATTAAAGATGCCAAACTAAGCTCCTCAAAGAGAGCAATGATTAAAGGAAACTGTATTATTTATTTGATTCTCCTCTCCAATTTGCTAAAAGTTTCATTTTAAACTGAGGATTTCAAAGTGCCTCTGTTTAAAAAAAAAACAACAAAACAACAAAATTCAATCAGATACAGGCTTCTGTCTTAGCAAGTTCCCAAATGCTTCGTTTCCAGCATGCTAAAGGGATAAACATCATTGATACAGCCCAAACTTATCACACTATTTGTTTAAGCTGGCAGTATAGCTATTTAGAACTGGAGCGAAGGAGATACTTTAGTTTGGACATTACCTGAAAATTGAGAAAACCATTTTTTAATAACACAAGCCTATTGTACTGACAGTAATAATACAAGTTTTGATGACAAATTGTCTAAATTTGAGAATGATATTTAAAAGTTACAGGCTTATTTCTTTTTATAAAATGTGTAAACAAATGAAATATTTGTATGCGTCTGTTGAAAGTCTAAAATTGAAAGCACTCAAAATATGTTAAGCAATCTGAATTATAACTCATTTTATAAACTTATAGTGCTTAAGGGGAAAAAAAGGTACCTGGATTCACAGCTAACATGAGATTTGCAATACAAAATAAGTGAACAAGGAAACCAGTGACATAAGCCCTAGGGTAATGCTACTTGCTGGAATAAAAGAATACCACATGATAATAATTCCAGAGAAGGACTTTGCAACTACACAGAAAGTACATTTAAAATATGTATATAACTTATAGTAATGCTGTCACTTCACACAGAAACTTTTATAGGCATACTTTCAAGATATTGCAGGTTCGGTTCCAGATCACCACAATAAAGCAAGTCACACAAATTTTTTGGTGTTCCAGTGAATAAAAAAGTTATGTTTACACTATACCATAGTCTATTAAGTATGCAATAGCATTATATCTAAAACACAATGTACATACCTTAATTTAAATCTACAAAAACAAAAGAAAATTACAATAGTAACATCAGTGATCACTGATCATAGGTCACCATAACAAATACATGAAATATTGCAAGAATTACCAAAATGTAACAGAGACACCAAGTGAGCTGATGCTGTTGGAAAAATGGTGCTAATAGACTTGCTTGACACAGGGTTGCCACAAACCTTCAATTTGTTGAACTTATTTACAAAACAGAAATAGAGTCGCAGATGTAGAAAACAATCTTATGGTTACCAAGGGGGAAAGGGGGGTAGGGATAAATTGGGAGATTGGGATTTACATATATACACACTAAATTGGGAGATTGGGATTTACATATACACACTACTATATATAAAATAGATAACTATTAAGGACCTACTGTATAACACAGGGAACTCTACTCAATACTCTGTAATGGACTATATGGGAAAAGAATCTAAAAAAGAGTGGATATATGTATAACTGATTCACTGTGCTGTACAGCAGAGGGTAACCAACACTGTAAATCAAGTATACTCTAATAAAAAATTTTTAAAGAAACAAACAAAAAAACCCCCTTCAATTTGTAAAAAAACACAATATTTGCTAAAAGTAATAAAGTGAAGCGCAATAAAACAAGGTTTGCCTGTAATCAGATTTGGTACATTTCAAGTGTCATAACAGTATAAGAAAAACAAAGATGTTCATCATTTAAATGATTTAACTGCTCTTCATTTTGAATAAAAGGAGCTTGAGAATTTTCTAGCTCCATGATTTCTCACACCTAAAATATAACCATTGGGTATTTGCTCTTAATTACCAGCTCTACTACAATCACATTTCTCATTAGTTGGGAAATGAATCTTATCAAATCAGTATTAGAGTCAATGACATTTAATCCTTTGCTAGGAATTTGGCTTTTTGAATTTGTTTTCAAAACGTGATGCCCTTCTTAAATATGTGCTTACATTTATGTTGGCACCAATGTTATCATAAACTATTTTGCACTTCATATATTGCTAAAGAGTATGTTTGGTTAATTAAAGATTTTATTGAGTACTGAAGGATACAGTACTAGACTAATAAATGATGCAAACAAATAAAAAAACTGTATAAACGCCCTATATTGTGTCCATGACACTTCCTCAACAGCAGGGGAAAAAAATAATAATTATTGCATCCTTTTTTCTCAGTGATCGCTCAATGACCTTGTTTAGCAGTCTCAAGAGTAATACAGCAATATATTATCAATTTTAAAAATTCGTATTTGTATCTTATATTTTGATAATAAATATTCTTTTTATTCATGCCTGTGACCAGATTCACTCTTTCCACAATATTCTCCATGATAATAATGGTAGAATATATTATGTATACAACATTCATTAGCTCATTTAAATAAAACATTCAATAACATTTTGTGTAGCATTTATTCCACTGAAGAGTTTATATTAAAGTACTGATTTCATGTAAACTTAAATTAAGCATTATTAAGGCATATTATCATTAAGAAATGTATCAACAATAGTTCGAGAAAAGTATTTGTAAGCAAAGCTTTCAAGCTGCCTGTTGTATAGGTGGTCAGTTTAGCATAATGAGCCCAACTGAAAGTGACAATCAAGCCTTTATTTACTTACTGTGACAGAGCAGGCAAGAGGCAAAAGAGAAAGCTGCCACATTCCCAGTGTTCCAGTGTTCCCACAGAATGGTACATGCCAGTGATCAGATGACATGCAGTGTAGGTTACAGATGGGGGAAAGGTGCTTCAGTCAAGGCCCCCTAATACAGAGGTTTCTGCAAAGTTATAGCCAAAAATGAGCTCTCCAATAGGAGGTGCCTGGGGTGAGAATTCAGATATGCCCATGAGCATGGCTAGCCTAGGAGTGCTGAGCTCTTGACTGCAACTCCCTCTTGAAAACTGCGTACACTTAACTGTGCAACAAGTCTGGTGAGGTGAAGGCAGTTTCCTCTCATGAGGCCTGCCAGGAAAGCCCTAAAATTGCCTATAGTTCAGCCTGAAAGATGAATTTTGGCCTAGAGATGGACTTCTTAAAAACAAGTTTATTTTTTTTAAAGACAAAAAGCATAATCCAGTTCATTTATATTATGAACACTTTAAAAGCTAAAGTAATAAACTTTTATGTTAATATTAAACTATATTTGTTTCCAATAACTTCACAATGTGTAATCCATCTTAAACATCTGGCTTAGAAGGAACGTTATTTGTTTACCATTTCTATTGTTCAGAAATTTTTTATCTTGTAAGTGACAAATTCGTGAGGAAAATCCAGGAACTCACTTCCCTAGCTTTCTTGTAGTTATCATGTAAGCATATGACTTAAAATCCTCTAACTTAGATTCGTATTTTACTGAAGTGAAAAACAAAGATCCACTTTTGGTTATTATAGACAGATACACTGAGAAAACTCTCTTTCTCCAATTATCTGAAATGTTGGATAAAAATATTAAAACCATAAATTTAAAATGCATTGTTGACTAGACAAGAAAATAAGAGGACCTCAAAAACCAAAAATCAATTAATAGTTGAAAAGTTAAGAGAGAAAGAAAGAGGTGGGGGGGAGAGGGAAGAAAGAAGGAAGAGAAAAAAAGGAAGATTTAAACCAGTTTTAGCTCTTTGGATAACTGCTGAAGTTAAATAGTTTCTCTCTGTCTCTCTCTCCTTCTCTCTTTCTCATTTCTTTATTTTTGTATATATTAGTTGTTCACAATCTCAGCGTTGTTATGTGATACACTGGTCTTACCCTTGTGTCACTGTCATGTCTCTCATTTTAATACAGTGCTTTTAGTCTTAAAGTTTAATTTGTCTGACATTAGTGTATCTACTCCAGCTCTTCTTTGTTTAGTGTTTGCATTGTAGACAATATCATTTAAAATTGTATTGACAAACATCAAATATTTTGGAATAAATCTTACATAAAATTTATAAGACTTCCACAAGAAAACTAAAATAACATTGCTCCGGGAAATTGAAGAAGACCTAAATAAATGGAGGACTATATCATATTCATGAAATGTCAGATTTCATATTATAAAGATGACAATCCTCTTTACATTAATATATTATATGTATATGTAATGTGTAATTTCAACATACAGATGGTTCCCAACTTAAGATGGTTCAGCTTATGATTTTTTTACTTTACCATGATGTAAAAGTGATACACATTTAGTAGAAACTGTACTTTGAATTTTGATCTTTTCCCAGGCCGACATTATTAGGTGTGATACTCTCTTGTGATGCTGGGCAGTGGCAGCAGCCACAGCTCCTAGTCAGCCCCGCCATCACGCAGATAAACACTCCATACACCTACAACCAATCTGTACCCATACAATCATTCTGTCTTTCACTACAGAATCCAATAAATTACATGAGATATTCAACACTTTATTATAAAATGGGCTTTGTGTTAGATGATTTGCCCAACTGTAGTTTAATGTAAGTGTTCTGAGCACATTTAAGGTAGGCTAAGCTAAGCTATGCTATTCAGCAGGTTAGGTGTATTAATTTAATTTTGATTTACAATATTTTCAACTTACCATGAGTTTTGAGACCTACCCATTGTAAGTCAAAGAAGATCTGTAATCCCTTTCTTTTTCTTTTGCGGTAACTGTTTATTAGATTAGTAACTTTACATAGCCATGCAAAGACTCCAAAATAGTCAAGGGAATCTTTAAAAAAAAGAACAAAGTTGGAGGACTTACACCACCATACAGTAAGACATATTATAAAACTATAGTAATGAGAGCAGTGTGGCAATTACCTAATTTATTTAATCAAATGGAATATATTAGTATTCCAAACATAGTAGCATGTAAATTTGACTGGCACAAAACATTAAAGTTATGATATAACTTACTTTTTCCTAAGTTTATGTAATTTGTTCTTAGCAAATGAGAAAGTAGTTTATTGGTATGCTTTAACTGTTTTTTTTTTTTTTTTAATTTTTTTTTTTTTTTTAACTGTTTTAAATATTGGTCTTGGGACAGTTTTATAAAACTACATGTGTTTTGCTTCATCAGACATTCTCCTTAGAAAATAAAATAATCATAAATCAAAATATGAAAAATAACTTAATAAACATGTAGTGAACAGATAATATACCATTAACAAGGAATATATATCAGGGAGAGTAATGGTTCCTCAGCAAATAAATTGTTACCGTAATTCCCAAGTTAAGTTGATTAGTGGAAATTGCCATGATGCATCAGTATATGTTCCACAAAGCATTTGATAAAATCCCATAGCCAATTATTTTTAAAAAAACACTCAATAACGTCAGAATAATTCCTCAATTCAGTAAAGAGTACTTTACAGAAACCTAGAATCAACAAGGGTGCATAGAATTCAGTGCACATTATCTGTGACTTATAAACTGTATATCTCTCTCTAAAAAGAGGGTGTTCTATGTATGCTTACCTAGAAGAATCAATGAGGGTTATGAGCCTGGTACATCAAACTGTCTGCCAACATTATCTTTAATAGTGCCCAATTTTTTTATTCATCCTTTCACTAATATATTATCATTAATTCATTGAATACTCATTAAGAACCTACTTTTTGCAATGTATTGCATTAAGTATGGGTGCAGATAAAAGACATGTCAGATACAGAACTTGCTTTCTGATAGCTCTTAAAAGTGTTTTACCTATATATTTGTGTTTCATAAGTACGTGTTTATGTGTACATTATCTGTATTCATATGCATCTTTGTCAGGTGGATTGGCTTGATAATATTGATGCTCATGCATAAGTGTGTGTGTCTCTTTGTATGTGTGTGTATATAGTAGATGGGGGGGCAGTGGTAATCATTTAATTGAATTGACATAGAAATCTAAAATTAAAGCAACCCATCTAAAACTATAAATGTAAATGTTTATTTTTAAAAAGTTTACTGAATATTCTTATATGTTTATAACTAATGAAATTCACTGGGGAATATATGAATATATATTGTAAAACACAGTAAGTGTGTAAACTTTATTTTGATAAATTTTATTTGAAACAGACATTTGGCTTCTGAAGTTGCATAAGATAATTCAATATTTTCTCATTATGACAACAAGGATAATATGTATGTTAAGTTTAATGGTACTTTCAGAATGAATAAAGTACAGAATTTCTTAGGATTGTATGCTTATAATTATTACTTTATCAATCTGTCCCTATGGATGAATATTTTAACTTAATTTTGACCAAATTAAATGCCAGAAATAATATATTCTATTTCATGTTACTACCTACTAAAATCATAATGCTGATTTATTGCTGTGATCTCCTATTTAAGGCATGAACAAGACCTATTAAACTCTCATTCCAGATGGGAAATTTTTATTATTAACAGATGCATTCTAACTGGGGAGTCTCATGCTGCTATGAAATATGCATCTTACTTCATGATGCATTTATTCACTGCGTGTATATAGGGACCAAGAGGTTGTTCAGCTCTGAGTCCAGGCTGTATTCTTGGCTCCTGTTTTCATCAGCTCCCAAAGTGATTCTGCCCCCCTCCTCCCCAGTGACCTGCCCATTGTTATATTTCTTCCTGTGTAAACACTGTGTTACCAGTGCAGATGAGCACACTCTCCTCCTCTCTAATTTGCTCCAATAAAATCCCCATTTTTCACAAACAGGAGGACATTCATTTTTCCTGCCTCATTTTTCAAGTACCAAATCATGGCATTTCAAATTTTAAGTAAACAAAAAGTCCAATTTTTCATAGTGACTGCAACAGTGTTGATGTATGAACCTGAAACACCAAATGACTTATTCCTGATGATATTTGAAGAAGCCCCTTATATTTTTAAAACATGCCAAAATGATTTGTTTTGGCATTGCATTATAGCCTTTGTTTATGTAAGTTCTTAATAGGCTATGTTTCATTATCCAGGGTGTAGGTCTTTGTTATAAATTAGATCCCATCTGCTAAAATCTCATTAGAGGTTCAAAGGACAGATAATGCCATGGACTTCTTACTTAAATAAATCTAATAAGCTTAGAAGTAGCCTGGTTGACTTACGTAATCTTGGAAGCAGTAGAAACAATGACAAACATGAAACTTCTATTTTTATGTTAACTGTTAGAGTGAACTGCAGTGCAAGTATGTCTAGATAGTCTCCAAGATGGACAGAGCCTGTTTTTTTGTCTGGATACCCTGAGAGAGAAAAGTAAGTGTCACAGCAACTGCCTTTTCATTTTTGTTCCAGTCCCAGAACCATAAGGATGTGTTTTGAGAAGAAAGCACTTGTAGCCAACATAATGCTACACCTGTCCCCTGCACTGCCTGGTGTGAGTGGACAGTGATAAATGAAAAGGGCTGTGAGAAGCGAGTGTTCACTTCAGGTTTGAGGTTTCTATCTTTCAAGATTGATTTGCTAGGAACCCACAGCTTAAAGGGTGCCAAAAAGTACTCATTATTGTTTTTTCCCATGACTGTAGGGGAGTAGAGTGATACAGTTCAGTGGTTACAAGGTTAAGATCTAGAGTTAGAATGCAAAATTGTGAATCCTCCTTTAGTCTTGTTTATCCTTTGGAGACGGGCAACTCTTTAGTTCTAATTTTATGTTTTGTATCAATGTGTAATTGAAATAAAATAACTGTACATCTTTAAAGAAAGCCATTTCTTGTGCTCTGACATGTATAGCCACCTGTGAATCCATAGCAAGCAAGATAGTGAACATATTCATTACACCCAAAAGTTTCCTTTTGTTGGTTTGTAGTTCATCACTGCTTCCCATCTCTGCCTTTATTCCCTTGTCCCAAGAAACCACTGATGTGCTTTCTGTTACTATAGATTAGTCTGTATTTTCTGAAATTTTATAAAAATGAAATTATACAAAAATTCAAAAGACATACAGAAGAGATATATATATATATATATATATATATATATATATATATATATATATATATATACTTGACTGGGGGGAGTCTCTGGTTTCTTTCACTAAACATAATTATTTCAAGAATTATTCATTTGCATGTATTAATTATTTATTGTTGAATAGGATTCCATTGTGTGGGTTTGGCACAATGGGTTTCTTCTCCAGTTGACAGACATTAGATTGTGTCAAGTTTTTAGCAATTTTACAAATAAAGCTAGTATGAATATTCCTGGACAAGACTTTTCAATAAAATACACTTGTTAAATTGAAAGATAGTTCATTTACAATGTTATATTAGTTTTAGGTGTACAGTATAGTGATTCAATATTTTTATAGATTATATTTCATTTAAAGATATTACAAAAGAATAGCTATATTTCCCTGTGCTGTAAAATATATCATTGTTGCTTATCTATTTTATCCATAGTGGTTAGTATCTCTTAATCACATAGCCCTATCCTGCCTCTCCCCTTTCCATCTCTTCAGTGGTATCCACTAGTTTGTTCTCTGTATCTGTGAGTCTGTTTTATTATACACTCATTTGTGTTATTTTTAGATTCCACATGTAAGTGATAACATTGTATATTTGTCTTTCTCTGTCTGACTTATTTCACTAAGCATAATACCCTCTAGGTCCATCCACACTGTTGCAAATGACAGAATTTCCTTTTTTATTGCTGAGTAATATTCTATTGTGTGTGTGTATATATATATATATATATATATATATATATATATACCACATCTTCTTTATCCTTTCATCTGTTCATGGACACTGGAGTTGCTTCCATATCTTGGCTATTGTAAATAATGCTGCTATGAACACTGGGGCACATGTAGGTTTTTGAGTTAGTGTTTTCTGGTTTTTTGGATATATACCCAGAAGCGGAATTGCTGGATTATATGGTAGTTCTATGGTAGTTCTATTTTTAGTTTTTTGAGGAACCTCAATACTATTTTCTATAGTGGCTGAACCAATTTACATTGACACCAACAGTTTGTGAGAATTCCCTTTTCTCCACATCCTCGCCAACATTTGTTATTTGTAGACCTTTTGGTGATAGCCATTCTGACAAATATGACATGATATCTCAATGTGGTTTTGATTTGTACTTCCCTGTTGATTAGTGATGTTGAGCATTTTTTCATGTGCCTGTTGGATATCTTTATTTCTTCTTTGGGAAATTGTCTATTCAGGACTTCTGCCCCTTTTAAAATCAGGTTGTTTGTTCCTTTGATATTGAGTTGTATGAGCTTTTAAAATCAGGTTGTTTGTTCCTTTGATATTGAATTGTATGAGCTGTTTATGTATTTTGGATATTTTACCCCTTATCAGTCATGTCATTTGCAAATATTTTCTCCCATTCAGTAGGTTATCTTTTGGATTTGTTGACAGTTTTCTTTGCTGTGAAAAGGCTTTTAAGTTTAATTAGGCCCCATTTGTTTATTCATGCTTTTACTTTTTTTGCCTTAGGAAACAGATACACAAAAATATTGCTATTATTAATGTAAAGAGTGTTCTGCCTATGTTCTTTTCTAGGAGTTTTATGGTTTCAGGTCTTCCATTTAGATCTTTAATCCCTTTTGAGTTTATTTTTATATATGGTGTGTGGAAATGTTCTAATCTCATGCTTTTACATGTATCTGTCCAGTTTTCCCAGCACCACTTATTGAAGGGAAAATTGTTTCTCTATTGTATATTCTTCCTTCTGTGTTATATTAATTGACCATAGGCAAATGGGTTTATTTCTGGGCTTTCTATTCTATCCCATTGATCTGTATGTTTGTTTTTGTGCCAATACCATGCTGTTTTGATTACTGTAGCTTTGTAGTATAGTCTGAAGTCCAGGAACATTATCCTTTAGCTTTGTTTTTCTTTCTCAAGATTGCTTTGGCAATTTGGGGTCTTTTGTGGCTCCATCTAAATTTTAGGATATTTTGTTCTAGTTCTGTGATAAATGTTGTGGGAATTTTGATAGAGATTGCATTAAATCTGTAGATTGCTTTGGGTAGTATGGACATTTTAACAATATTAACTCTTCCAAGAACACAGGATATCTTTTCATTTCTTTGTACCACCTTCAATTTCTTTCATTAATGTTTAATAGTTTTCAGAATATAGGTCTTTCACCTTTTTGGTTAATTTTTCCTTGGTACTTTATTCTTTTTGATGCAATTTTAAATGGGATTTTTTTTTGCTTTCTCTTTCTGCTATTTCATTATTAGTGTATAGAAAAGCAACACATTTATGTATTTAAATATTACTCTTGTATCCTGAACTTTACTGAATTCATTATTAGCTCCAATAGCTTTTTGGTGGACAATTTTATATTTTCTATGTGTATTATCATGTCATATCTGGCTCAAGCTGGGGCACACAGTGGGCTGTTATGAGAAACCAGGCAACCACTGGCACAGTCCTCAATCTGCTGTCTTCTCCCCGTCTCAAGAGCAAGCCAGCATTTGCACACTCCTTGTGAGCAAAGTCCAGGGTTCCCACAGCCTTTCTGTTAGTCCGATTAGCCTTCCAACCAGCCAAGGGGCTTGTCTGCCCTGTGTCAGACCCCAGGACTGGGGTGCCCAATATGTGGCTCAAATAACTTACTCCCCAGGGTAGATCTCCACTCATGTATTCTCCCTTTTCCTTTGAGTTCCCTCCCAGCAGAACAGGTCCTCACTTGATCACTTCTTTTCCCTTCCTACATTATTCCATGTGAATCTTTCTTACAGCCTTGGTTGTACAGAAGTCTTTTGGCCAGTTTCCCCCTAAATTCCAGTGAGAATTGTTCCACATGTAGATGTATTTTTGACATGTTCATTAGGAGAGTTGAGTTCCACATCTTCCTTCTACACCATTTTGATCCAAAGTCAATATACATTTTTTTTTAATGTTGGTTAAATATCTAGGATTTAGAATGGCTGGGTTATATGCTAAGTGTATGCTTAACTTCTTTAAAAACTACTAAAATGTCTTCCTAAGAAGTTATAATATTTTACATCCTCACCATAAAAGTCTGAGAGTTCCAATTCCTCCACTTCCTTGCCAACACTAGTATTGTAGACTATTTAATTGTAGTCATTCTAGCATATATTCCAATGTGATGTTAATGTGCATTTCCCTAGGGTCTATTGAAGTGGAACATCTTTTCATGGGTTTGTCTCTATCTGCATGTCTTCTTTGGTGAAGTGTCTATTCTAATCTTTTGTTTATTTCTTATTAGGTTGTGAATGTTCTTATTAGGTTTCAATATATATTCCAGATATAAATCCATTATCAGATATATGCTTAGCAAATGTTTCCTTGGCTTTTCATTCATTTAACATTTTGAAAGAATTTAAAATTTTTTCATATATCACAATTCATCATTTTTTAATGGATTCTGGTTTTAAAATAATATCTAAGGGTGTTTTTCAATGATAATTTTAAAATTTTGATAAGTTACAATTTGTCATTTTTTATGGATCCTGTTTTTAAAATCATATTTAAGAAGGGTTTGCCTAACCCAAACTTCTAGAATAGTATAGACCTAGGTTTACATTTATGTCTTTTTGAGTAAATATTTGTATATGGTGTCAGAATTGATTTAAGTTCATTATTTGCATATGGATATTCAGTTGTTATGGTATGATTTGTTGAAAGACTATTCTCCACTGAATTACCTTCACAATTTTGTCAAAAGTAATATTCTGACAATTGTCATGTCATATATGTATGGGTTTATTTCTGAAGTCTACATTTAGGTAAACTGATATAATTTTACCCTTTATGAGAGTATAGTACTTCAGAATAGATTGTATAGCAAGTAAAGCTTTATAATGTGGCTTCATACTAAGTCTTAAAATCATTATTAGTAATCCCAGTTTATTCTTATTCTTTAAAGTTGTTTCAGCTTTTTTAGGTCTTTTGCATTTCTACATGAATTTTTACTTGGAAATTTTCTTTAAAAAATTGCTGAGATTTTGACTGGGATTATATAGAATCTATAGATTAATTTTTGGAGAATTGATGCCTTAAAAATATTAAATTTTCTGGCTCATAAAGCAGATATAACTTTATTTAGGTCTTTTATTCTTCCGCAATGTTTTACAGTTTTCTGTGAACAGCTTTTTTAAAAGAATTTAATTAATTAAGTCATTTATTTATGGCTGTATTGGGTCTTCGTTTCTGTGTGAGGGCTTTCTCTAGTTGCAGCAAGTGGGGGCCACTCTTCATCACAGTGCGCGGGCCTCTCACTATCGTGGCCTTTCTTGTTGTGGAGCACAGGCTCAGTAATTGTGGCTCACAGGCCTAGTTGTTCCATGGTATGTGGGATCTTCCCAGACCAGGGCTCAAACCCATGTCCCCTGCATTGGCAGGCAGATTCTCAACCACTGCGCCACCAGGGAAGCCCTGTGAACACCTTTTGTACATTTTTTGTCATATCTGTCTCTACTTCATAATTTTGTTGCTACAAATGAAATTGACTTTTTTATTTTATCCAATTATTCTTTGCTAGAATATATAAATTTTTGTATCCTAAAACCTTGCTGAAGGGGACATATACCTCTTGCGCCCATGGCCTCTGGCTGCCCTGCGCATTTGGCTCTGCCAGGGCTCCCGCATTCCAAGCAGTCATACCTCCTCTGCACCCTGTCCTCACTGTGGCAGACTCAAGAACTCCAAGGCAGCCTCAGGACCAGACTCCTGTGGGTGGGCAACACACAGAGGTGGGGATAAAACCAAAGCTGAACCCCAGAGATGGGGAGACTAAGGAAGAGGATCAAAAATCTTTCCATCAGCTGTACAAACTGTAGATTAAATCCCCACCATCACCTAGGTAGACCCTGCATCTATGGAATATCTGAGTAGACAAGGAGTGTTCCCACAAATGAAAACGGTCTAGCTCTGGCAGCTGTGGACTCTGGGGGCAGCACACGCAGGAATTGGGCCAGATCAGAGTCACAGTGGTCCCCACAGGGTCCACAGCAGGTCCAGAGACCAGCCCAGAGACAGATGAGAGCCTCTTGGGGAGGCGGAGGTGGGTTGTGGCTTACGGCATGTGCAAGGACACTTACAGAAGAGAGCCCAGGGAAACATAATTATTACTATTAATTTTATTATATTTTGATTCATTCTATTGTTGGTTCTGGCTTTTGTTTCTTTGTTTTTTTCTTGGTTTGTTTGTTGTTTTAGTCTTTTTTATTTTTATTATTTTTTATTTAGTCTTTTGGTATCTCCATGTTTTATAATATATTTTTATTTTCATTTTTTTATATACTTCTATTTTTACTTTACTTTTCTGTTGTTCTGTGTTCTTTTCCCTTATCTTTTTCTTCTTTTTTTTTTTTTTTTTTTTTTTGCGATACATGGGCCTCTCACTGTTGCGGACTCTCCTATTGCGGAGCACAGGCTCCAGACACGCAGGCTCAGCGGCTATGGCTCACGGGCCCAACCACTCCATGGCATGTGGGATCTTCCCAGACTTGGGCACAGACCCATGTCCCCTG